>NC_073306.1:180750304-181050304 GCF_027595985.1 Sorex araneus | reverse complement strand
AGAAGTTAGCAAATAAAGAGTAAAACATGATCCCTGCCCTGAAAGAACTCTCAATTTTTTTAAAATTTTTTTTTGCTTTTTGAGTCTCTTGCTCCCTTGCCTGGCTGTCTTCCCTGGGGCCCCATAGAGGGGTTGGGCCTCAGCTTCCCCCACCCACTTCGGAGCCTAGCCACAGCCATGCTCAATGTCCACACCTTCAGACAAGCCTTACACATGAAGAAACCGGTGTGTGGGACCCGGGGCTGAGACCTCCAAGCCTGCTCCGATCTGGACTGGGCCTTTCAGCCCAGATTCCCCATTTGCCAGTAGCTATGGGGTCACAACCAGGGACTGCCCCCCGGCACCGTGTAATCCCACCAATGGCCAACATCCAGAGATTATAACACCAAATGCCTGGAAGCTGATTTGTGGCCGAATGACCTCTTTTAGCCTAGTTCTCCCTCTGGGAGAACCTGGCAAGCTACTGAGAGTTTCCTGCCCACATGGGACAACCTCGCAAACTCCCCATGGCGTATTTATATGCCAAAACCAGTAACAATGATGGATCTCATTCCCCTGACCCTGAAAGAGCCTCCAATGCAGCACTATTGGAAAGGACGTGTAAAGAGAGGCTTCTAAAATCTCAGGGCTAGGATGAATGGAGACATTACTGAGACCGCTCAAGAAATTCCACAATCAATGGGATGATGATGATGATGATGATGATGCTTTCTGGGTCACACCTGGCGTTTCACAGGGGTTACTCCTGGCTCATGCACTCAGGAATCACCTGGAGGTAGTACAGTACAAATAACTTCCTCCTAGTTTCTGAGCTGCTTCCCTGGTATGAATCTAGCACATCACATAGTAATTGAACAACCTATCTGAATACCCAAAACTATGAGATCAAGGCTTCCCTTAAACAAGTGGTGCTCATCTATGATTCTCATTCCTGGTATGTTGCCTAAGGATCTAGATCAGCTCATCTCTTACAAAGAATAACCACTCCTAGTCCTGCTTATTTTTTTTTAACATTTCATGAGTTTATATTGAATGTTGGTGGTTTCATGGGAGAACTAACTGCCATTTGCTGAGGATTCTTTCTCTTTTCAGTGCCTAAAATGAGCTTGCTTCCAAGACATTACTTAAATGAAATGAAGAACTGATGAATAATAGTTGATGCAGGACTGGAGCAATAGTATAGCAGGTAGGGCCTTTGCCTTGCATGTGGTCAAACTGGGTTCAATATCTGGCATCCCATATGGTCCCTTGAGCACCACCAGGAGTAATTCCTGAATGCAGAACCAGGAATAACCCCGAGCACTGCCAGGTGTGACACCCCCCAAAATAATAATAATTGATGCAACAGAATTGCCTCCACTATGGAGGTAGCATTTGAACTAAGCTTTTAAAATGAAGACATCCATGAGAAGAGAAGCTCATAAATAACTAATAACAACTCTTACAAGGTCTTGTTTCCAAACTGTGTTGTGACTGGGTGGTATAGGTATGACTAGATAGTAAAGCTGTGACTAGATAGTAAAGATGTCTTTATCTCCTAATTCACCCAGGGATACTTCAAAGATATAATGGAAGATATTATATAAAAGTATGACCTCAAGGCTGGGGATGTGACTCAATGGTAAATTATAACATCACTTGCATGCAAAAGATATGGGTTCAGTTCCTTGCACCACAACTCCATATACCCACGTAGACATACATATGTATGTGTGTGTATATATATTATATTGAATGTATTATTATATTTTCCCTTATTATAGTTTTCACTTCAATTGGTTCTTCACAAAGCAAATGACAAAGCATCAGTTCAAATCTATCACTAGAAAATACTAAAAGGTAGTGTTTACTAGATGATATGTAGAAAATAATTTCTTAGGATTATTTTTCCATTGGTACAAATTAAATGAAATAGTCATTCTTTGTATATAGTAGATAGCAAATGTCCATAAATGTGCTTTGAATAGATGCAAGTAAATGTGCTTTGAATGAACATGGGTAGTTAAAATCACATTTTCATCAGGCAAATCTATTCACCTTATGTATATAATCTTAGCAGGAATTCGCCTAACTCTGCCATAACCACTGAGAGTTTGAAATAGCTATTCTTCAGGTTCTCTTTGCTCTCCATCTTGTGGGATTTTTTAAAAAAAATTCTATCAGCTATTCAGCTTTTTTTGAAGTGTCAAGACTTCATTGTTTTTCTGGTTCATTACTAGAAGTGCTCAAGGGGTACTCATAGTTCAGTGGTCAGAGTCAGTGATCACTCCTATCAGTGCTCAGGGGATCATGCGATATTGGGATGTAGCCCAGGCCTCCTGCCTTCAAACCATGTGCTCAGCCCTTTGAGCTGTGTCTCTGCACCCAACCTTTTAAATCATTTATATGAGGTTAGAGTGATAGCACAGCGGGTAGGGCATTTGCACACAGATGTCCTGAGTTGGATATCCGTCATCCTATATGGTCTCCCGAGGACCACTAGGAATAATTTGAGTGTAGAGCCAGAAATAACCCCTCAGCATTTCCAGATGTGATCCCCAAAGCCAATAAATAAATAAATAGAAATATAATTTATATTATAAATAAATAACAGAGGAGCTAATGACTCTCAATTTCTCTATCAGACTATTCTTTGATTTTAGGACAAGCTACTCATTGGATGCTTTAGCTGATAGTTCTCTTGGATAATTAATAGTTCAAATTTATGCTCAAGCCAAAATGTGTGCATTCCTTACCAAACCTGCCTTTCCTACTCCAATCCAACCATTTGCTCTAGTGAAAACATCTCCACCCAAAACCTATTTTTTTTGGATGGGTCGAGTAAAAGGACCTTTGAGCAACAGGCCTACAGATTGGAAGATATTGTGCTTCTGGCCTAAAAGCAACAACCTTGTCTGCACGGGCAAAAGAAGGAGTTTATAGGAAAAGAACAGGGATCAGTCTTGTTCAAGGTGAATGGTTTAACCTCTGTACTATTTCTCTGGCCCCTGTTTTAGATTCTCTTGAAGGTAAGGTTGTGCCTTATTTTTCCTTTTTACCTTTTTCTTTGTACCTTTGTCCAATATGGAACCTGAAATGTTTTACATGTTGATTAAAATTTGGTTGAATATATAATTTATTATGCAGATATGGATTGAATATTTATTTAACACAGTTACTGAGCACCTGTTACATTTTAGTGTTGGAGATACCAGCTCTCTAGCACACTAGAACAAATATTTTATTTTGGTTTGGGGCCAGACTAGGCAGTGCTCAGGGGTTACTCCTAGCTCTGTGATCAGGTATTACTTCTAGCATGCTCAGGGGTCCATATGGGGTACCAGGGATAGAACCTGGGTCGGTTGCATGAAAGCCAAATGCCCTCCCCACTGTACTATCACTCCAACCACTTATAACAAATATGTTAGAGAAACAGGTATTTTCAAGTTTCCTCAATGATATGACAACTACTTAACAGAGGTACCAACTGATTGTTGTCTATTAAGGGGATCAGCGGGAGAATAGGGTGATGAGATGATGGTGCTGAGTTTGGAAATTCTCACATGGAAGATGTCATTGAAATAAATAATTTTGAATGGTTAGGAAGATGAAAAAAGTGAAAACTAGACTTGTAGGTTTGCTATGTAGATATGCAACAAAGTTAACATTGCTCTCTATAACAACAAGCTACACATTAGAAGATATGACATGGTAGTTGTTTTATATTCTCTAGTGGCTCTGAGTTCTTATGAATAAAGTGACTACTTTTATTATTTATTTATTTTGTCATTGTAATGTTAGGTATGGGTTTCTTATAGGTGATGATCCTGATGTGTTCCTTCTATCACTGACTTGTTGAGTTTTTATTTATTTGTTTATTTATTTATTTATTTTGCATTTTGGGTCACACCTGGCGATGCACAGGGGTTTCTCCTGGCTTTGCACTAAAGAATTACTCCTGGAGGTGCTCAGGGGACCATATGGGATGCTGGGAATCGAACCTGGGTCAGCCGCATGCAAGGCAAACGCCCTACCTGCTGTGCTATCTCTCCAGCTCCAATTTTAATTTTTTTAAAATAAATTTTAAATAAAATTTTAAAAATTTATTGAATCATCGTAAGATAGTGACAGCTTTAATGTTTGAGTTTCAGTCACAGTGATCAAAATCCCATTCCTATACCAGTGTATTTTTTCCACCATCGATGTCCCCAGTATTCCTCCCGCCACCCCAACTCCACCACACCCCTGCCTCTATGGGAGGTAGTTTCCTTCTTACGCTCTCTCTCTATTTTGGGACATTATGGTTTACAATACAAATACTGAGAATCCATGGTGTTTGGTCCTTAGTCTACTTTCAGCACACATCTCCTATCCTAAGCGATCCCTCCAACCATCACTGACTTGGTAGTCCCTTCTCTATTCCAGCTGCCTTCTCTCCCAGCATTTGAGGCAGGCTTCTAACGATGTACCAATCCTCCTGGCCCTTGCCCACTGTCCTTGGGTGTCAGTCTCATACTAGGTTATGTTATATTCCCCGAGTAAGTGCAGTCATTCTATGAGTGACTACTTTTAGAGGTGTTCAGATCCAAAGAAAGCAGAGAATTAGTAGATGAGTGCAGTTTTTTATTACTCCAGAGCTCTCTCCCACGGGGGACAATGAAAAGTAGTATGATCACAAGGAGCCAAACAGATAGGCACTGGCTATTTCACGAGCAGCCCCTGCTCATGACTGGCGCTTTCAAACTTCCAGCGACCCAGACGCCTCAGGCACGTAGCACCGCCCACTTCTTCCCAGACGTCTCTGTCCTTCCGCGCTTTTTCCTACCAGCCTATCAGGCCTTGTGACGTCATCTCTGCGCGCCGCCCGCGGACGAGTCAGAGGCAGCACCACGTGTACCGTGTTGACTGTCAAAGTCTGAGGGAACCCTGTACCCGGAAGCCGGAGTTGAGAGAGGAGTTTCCGAGCCCGTGAGCCCCCCGAATCAGCGACTCCCCCCGCCATGAGTGCCCCGGGAGTGCTGTCCTTCACGCAGCAAGGCTGGGAGCAGGTACTGGCCAAAGTGAAGCGCGCTGTGGTCTACTTGGACGCCGCCTGCGCCGAGAGCCTGCACTGGAGCTGCGGGTCTCCCCGGCTCCTGGAAGCCGTGGGGAGTCCTGCCTGTCACCTGCGGGAGTTCGAGCCCGCCGCCCCGGGAGGCGGAGCGGAGCAACCCAAGGCCGTGTTCGTGCTGAGCTGCCTGCTCAAAGGCCGCACCGTGGAGACTCTCCGCGACATCGTCTGCCGCAGTCACTTCCAGTACTGCGTGGTGGTCACCGCCGTGAGCCACGCCGTCCACCTCACCGCTAACCATGTGCCGGCCGCGGCCGCGGCCGAGCTGGAGGGGCAGCCGGTGTTCGAGCAGCTGGAGGAGAAGCTGTGTGAGTGGATGGGCAACATGAACTACACCGCCGAAGTGCTGCACGTCCCGTTGTTGCTGGCCCCCGCTGCGCCCCACCTTGCCCTGACGCCAGCTTTTGCGTCCCTTTTCCCGCTGCTCCCCCAGGACGTAGAGCTCCTGAACAGCGCTCGGCCCGACAAGAAGAGGCTGGGTGGCCTGGGGGAGGTGGATGCCAGTGCCCTCCCCCCGGAGTTGTTGCTGCAGATCAGGTGCTTGGTGTCAGGCCTCAGTTCTCTGTGTGAGCATTTAGGAGTCAGGGAAGAGTGTTTTGCGGTGGGTGCCCTCAGTCGTGTCATCGCTGCAGATCTTGCCAATTTTGCCCCTGCCAAGAACAGGAGGAAGGCCGCCACAGGCAGGGCATCGGTGGTCTTTGTGGACAGAACGTTGGATCTGACAGGTAAGCGGGGCTGCTGGGGAGGGTTCTTAACCATACTCCAAGATGCTGGGACTTTCACTGATGGGGCGTGTAGTTTATTTACCTCGCACAGTAAAGATAAGCTGGAAAGAAACACACCTCATGTCGCAAGGGTCACAGTCTATAACGGAATAGAGAAAAGCTTATTAGCAATTGCAATCAGTTTGTTAGGTTCGGTTATGAATCAATACACTCCCAGTTACAATTGCATCTACTCGAAGAAATTGGAAAAATGGCATTATGCAGCTGAAGAGAATCAGCTCTCTGGGAGCCCTCATGAAGTGTCAGATGTCAGAGTTTACTAAAGTCCTTCGTAATTTGTTAGATGTCAGTAGATGGCCCAATGAACGGAGAATTATAAGACAAACGTGCAAGTATCATAGACAGTGGAGTTTCTGTTTCTTGAAGTGAGTATCAATTGGGGGCTAGACGGTCGTACAGCAGATCAGGCGTTTGCTCTGAATGCTGTAGAACAGTGTTCCATCACAGCATTCCATATGGTCCACTCCTGAGCAAAACGGGAGGTGTATATTTTTGGCTATCATTCAATTGAAGATTAGACTGATAATATCAAGTTATAATGTCATATCCATCATGTATGCATACAGTCTACAAATGAAGCCTTAAAATAGGTAAGGGAAAGAACTTTCTGGTACTTGTTCATTAATTGTCAAACGTCAACTTTATGGTTCATTAATTAGATAAATGGTACTAGTACTACATAATGGTCACATCCAACTTCAGGGAGAATGATCATGAAAATGACATTGGTAAGCATTCCCTGTAGTAGGTTGGGGAAAAAGCTGAGTGAAGATAATAAAGCTGAGTAAATCATAATAGGCATAGTTCAACGTTTGATCACAATAACATTAGTTTTCAAGTCACAAATAGAAAAAGTGAGGGACTGGAGATATAGTACATCTGGTAGAAGTTTGGGCGCCTGGATTGGCCCCAGGAGACTGCATGAGTATGGTCATGAGTATGGTCATGAGTATGGTCCTTCGAGCCTCATCAGAAGTAATCTGAGCACCACTTCTTGTGACCCCAAAACAAAAACAAACAAAAAACCCAGAAAAAATAAAGTGAACTAAGTGTTAATACTGAGATATGAGCTAATAATTGTACCACATGAATATGTTTGTTGCGTTATTTGAATTTCTCATGTACACTGTTTAAACTTTTTTATGCCAAAAAATGTGATATTGTTTTTATAAGTGGTTAAGCCACATAAGTTTGTTGTTCCCAACCAAGATTTCACATAGGCAAACCTTAATATCCTTGAAACAAGAAAAGTCTAAACTTTTGTTCTCTAAAGTACTTGTCATTCAAAATAATAAGAGAGAGAGAGAAAGGGAGGGCGAGAGAGAGGAAGAGAGAGAGAGAGAGAGAGAGAGAAGAGGAGGAGGAGGAGGAAGAAATAAGTAAAATAAAATAATGATTTAGGGAGCTGGGAGATAGCTCAAGAGTCAGGGGTTTATGCTTTATATGCTGGGCACCACTCTCTGGGTATAGCCCACTTGACTGGAAATGTCCACGAAGAGGAACTCTAATGGTTTACTCTTTATTAGCTTTCAGAAGAATGCCTGAAAGTAAGTGGTCACTCTATGTGTGTGCATCTCTATCTCTATATATACCTTTTTTTTTTTTTCAGGGCCACACACAGCAGAGGCTATTCCTAACCTTGTGCTCAGGAGTCATTCCTTGCAGTGCCAGGATCCAACCCAGGCCTCCATAGCATTTGCACTGGCCCTTTGAACCATTTGAGTACCCCAGCTCAGATACTCAATAAATACTTACTGAAAGACTAGATGAACAAATAAGTGAATTAAAAGTTACTGTCAGCCAAACACTGAGGTTAATATACTTACTTTGATGGAAAATGCTTCTGAGATTAAGTTGCTTCCTTGGTCACTAACAAATGCAGCAGATGTGCACTAAGGCAGTGTTTCTCACTTTTTTCCAGCCGTGACCCACTTCTGGCCGTGTTTCCTTCCTATGTCCCCTCTGTCCTACCAGTGGACCCTCTGGTCTTATGCCATGGGTCCTCATTGAAATGATTTTTACCTGTGGCCTCCTACGAATAATCTGAGAACTGCACCCAAGGCACAAGTTTTCAAAGTAT
Organism: Sorex araneus; assembly: GCF_027595985.1. Taxonomy (NCBI): domain Eukaryota; kingdom Metazoa; phylum Chordata; class Mammalia; order Eulipotyphla; family Soricidae; genus Sorex; species Sorex araneus. Next base: position 181,042,350 of record NC_073306.1, on the reverse strand, counting down.
TCTAAGCTTTTATACTTTAGAGTCACCATAAGACATGAACAAGACAATAGTGATATTTGTTAATCCTATTTGCAGGGCTGCTATATGAATAAAAATCACTTTCATCTTACAGATCCCAACATATTATTTGAGTATTATATTTATCATTTGAAGAAAATAGATTTGGAGGTCCAGAAGTTGTTCTTTACTTACTATAAAGGGGGAAGGCATAAACATTGAGTAGTAGGCCTGATGGGCTAGAATTGTATCAATATTTCTATCAAAGTCTCCCATCTTTTTTGTTTGGAGCCTTGCCTGGCTCTGCACTTGGGGTTCAATGCTGGCAGGCTCAGGTGTCCATATGGGGTGCCAGGGATCAAACCTGGATCAACCTTGTGCAAGCAAGTTCGCTACTTGCTGTACTATTGCTCCAGTCCCTAAGTCTCCCAGGTTTTGTTTTCTGAATTGTCCAAGGGAGAGTTGTGTTGTGGGTACGAAATACTGACTTCCTTTGCCTTTGTTAAGGTTCCTGCCAGGGGATAGGCTTCCAGAATGTCCTTTATGTTAATGAATTTACTCAATGGACAGACTGATATGGGAGGTATATATACATGGATACAGACACATAAATATATATATATATATATATGTATGATCATATGGAAGAATATTCAGGGACCCAGGAAACAGTGAAAAGTACTGGAGCAAATGTCTGTCTTGAATAGGACCCCAGATTCAATTCTCCGAACTGCAAGCTTTTCCAGGCAATGCTGGGTGTTGCCCAGATTTCCCAAGCACCACTGTGGAGACCCCCACAATTTAAAGTATAATTACTAATAAAAGGGGCATTATTCACGGGGAGCAACTAAGGGTCTTCTCTGGATATGCATAAGACATTAGATGAGATGATAGGAAAAATTAGTCACTTTGGGGGCCAGAAAGATAGCATAGTGGTTAACATGTTTGCCTTGCTTATGGCAAACTCTGATTTGATCCCCAGCACCCCATATGGTCTCCTGAACACCACCAGGAGTGATCCCTGAGCACTGAACTAGGAGTAAGCCCTGAGCACTTGTAGGGCATGGTCCCCAAACTAAAATAATAATAATAACAACAATTAAAAAAAAAGATACTAGGTGAAGGGCTTAGGAAAAATCATGAAAGTACTATTCTCAGTAGAATACCAAGGCAATAAGAATGATTTTTCCACCGAGCTATTTGAGGTATATCTCTATCTCTTACCTTTGTGAATAGTTCACTTCAAAAACATTTAGGTGGGACTGGGCAGGGGAGGTATCTCATAAGGAGGAAGGCACTGGCGGGTGCCTGGTGCCAGGTGAGATTTGAAGGGGTTGAGGTTGCCTGCATGGGATGCTGAGTCAACAGCAGTGGTCAAATGAGATGAGGGAGAGGAAATCATGGGCTGCTCCAATTTTTCTAACTCATTTGCCAGTCTAGTGGTGCTTCGAGTCAAACTCATGAGCCTCCTTTGAAATCAATCACCAGGGTCATAATTTATTCTGCACATGGCCCATGATTTACTCAACAGATTCCAATTATGACAGGATAAGAGAGATTGTACAGCAGGTCGGGCACTTGCATTGCACACAGCCAATCCTGGTTCAATCTGATACTGAATATGGTCCCCCAACCTCTTCCAGGAGTGACCCCTGAGCACTGAGCCAGCAGTAAGCCTTGTGCATCACTGTGTGTAGCCCTTCCGGCACTGCAACTGTGGATCAGTGTTTGATTCACAGCCAGCAGTGTAGCTGAGTATGTAGGCACTGCCGCCTAGTTTATGACACTTGTGGACACCCCCCCCCCACCCATGGCACCCCATACACATCATAGCATTAACAGTTAAGGGGAGGGAGGGTGGAATCCACGATTCCATTCACAATAATATCCTACATGGAAAGAAATCGATCTCACACAATGTGTAAAATCTTTATTCTTTATAGAACCTTTCTCTAAGGAGGGAAAAGATTAAGATCTCTGAAAATCTAAGTGTAATAGAAATCTTAGCATTTGATTGATTTTATAAAAAGAAATCAGAAGTTACTGTGATAGTGGAAGTCTGTGACTGCTGAGTCTATGTGTGGGTCATGTAAACGAATATTGAGTCCTGTCCAGATGACTGTGTGAAAAACTTCACACAAGAGCAGGGCAATGGCTTGAAAGTTCAAGCTTATGTTATATGAGCAATTTCAGAATATTTGTGTGTGCATATGTATATAACATATGATCTTGTTACAATAGGAACATAGGTTCTGCATACATTTTGTTTTTTGGCTTTTTTTCTTTTTTTGGAGTCACACCCAGCAATACTCAGGGGTTATCCTGGTTCTACACTCAGGAATTACTCTTGGTGGTGCATGGTGGACCTTATGGGATGCTGGATTGAACCCAACTTGGCTGCATGCAAGGCAAAAGCCCTACCCACTGAAATAGTACTCTGGCCCCCCAGTGCACAATTTAGAAACTTAAAAATAGCACTGTTGTCTCGTTGTTCATCAATTTGCTCGAGTGGACACCAGTAACGTCTCCATCGTGAGACTTGTTGTTACTGTTTTTGTCATATTGAATATGCCACGGGTAGCTTGCCAGGCTCTGCTATGCGGGAGGAATATTCTTGGTAGCTTGCTGGTCTCTTGGAGAGGGATTGAGAAATCGAACCTGGGTCGGCAGCATTCAAGGCAAACGCCCTACCCGCTGTGCTATCGCTCCAGTCCAGAAAGTTAAAAATAGAAGAAAATAAAACTTATCTATGAGAATTGCTCCAATAGATATACTATAACTAAAGAAAACAGTTCCGGGACCTGGGCAGATAGTTCAGCGGGTTGGGCACTGGCCTTGCAGGCGGCCAACTTGGGTTTGATCTCTGGAACCCCACATTATCTTGGAGTCCTAAAGCTTTGCCAGGAGTGATCCCTAAGTGCAGAGCCAAGAGTCAGCCCTGAGCACCACTGGATGTGGCCCAATCTTTTTCCCCCCCACACAAATATTCTTTTTTATTTTGAACACTTAGGAGATTAGCATATAATATTTTAAGTATATAAGTGATACTTAGATTTTCTAAGTTGACGATTAGTTATTCAACCTTAAGAAAAAAAATAAGCATGTTATGGTTTGACATCTCATGTTGGAGGAATTTCAAGAGGTCACTTTTAGTTTGAAAGGTTTTAATGAATTGACCAAGACCTTGGAGTTTAGGACAGGGAGGAGCAGTGAGCAGCCTCTGGGTTGTCAGCGGCTAAGGGAGTTCGAAAGACAGGCAGTGCACAAGGCCATGTGCTCAAGCCACATGTCTTTTAATGATGGAGGGGGGAATGAATAGCTTAGGGATAATGTTAGGAATTTGAGCATCAAGTGCAGAGAAAATTTCATGAAAAGTGGAAAATTCAAAATGTTTTTAGTAAAGGAGGGGGGAGCTATTAGAGAAATTCATGATGTGATGAGGTAATGCCAGTGTCTCCTTCCCAGGCTTAATGGCATGATTCACTGAGAGCCCCTTCTAAGGGGGTTATCTGAGGGTATCTCAGGGCCACTTATAGACACTGATCATCCATTCAGATGGCTGGTAGGATCACGAAGCTAAGCATTGTTAAATACTAAGCAGCTTGTAGTCAGAGTTCTAGAGAGACAACAGTAAACCAAAGATAAGATAAATAGCACTTGATTTCTTCTAGGCCTAATAAGTGAATATTCTCTTCGTGGAATAAGAACTTTTCTTTAATACAGGCTCTGGGGCTGTCTTTAGTTATTGTTGTCTTTTTTTTTTAATATAGAGTATGGTTTGGAGAATTACGTGCTTTGATCTTTGTAAGAATCCAGTGACAAATAAGTATAAAGTATAAAACTTAACACCCAGAATACCAGTAATTGTCAATATTCATTAACTATAGTATTGAGATGATAATGATGGTTCCTTTAGCTACTGTTTAGTCTTTTCCTATCTTATCTTTCTGTCCAATTAATATGACATAGCATGAAAATAATAGAGGGAGAGGGAAATTAAAAAGCAAAGAGTTTACTTTATTCGAAGTGGATTAGATGTAGTAAGTTCTGTCCATTGTTGGAATGATAATCTTTCAAACAATGATCAATTTAGGGCTGGAGCAATAGTATATAGGGAGAGCACTTGCCTTGTACATGGCCAACCCAGGTTCTATCCCTGGCATCTCATATAGTCCCCCTGATAGTCCCCTGAGTACCACAAGGAATAATATTGAGTGCAGAGCCAGGAGTAGACCCTGATCAGCACCAGAGGTGACCCAAAAAGTAATAATAATAATAATAATAATAATAATAATAATAATAATAATAATAAATTAAAAAATAATTTTACAAAATGATGAATTTGGGAGTGAGAATTTAGATTCATTCTTTAAAAAGCATTGGACATTGTTATTCATCTTGAATTTTGGGTTGAGTTCATTTAATGAACTTGTTTATTATTTTTTAATGTGTTTTTTTGTCTAGTCTCAGAAGCTTAGGGCCTACTCCCAGCTCATTTTACGGCTCACTCCTGGTGAATTTGAGGATTGCAGTACTGGGAATTGAATCTGGGGTTCCCTCATGCTTGAACAAAGGAGACCTATACAATGTCTCTCTGACCCTCATTTATTTTAAAAGTGTTAAGATATACATGTAAAATATCTAAATAGCCACTGGTACATAGAACACACTCTTTAAATTCTTCTGTTATTGTAAACTGTTGCCATTTCTCAATTTATTCTTTCTTTCATCTGGGAAGTATTTCAGGGAGTCTGTAACTGTAAGTTCAGTATTCTAGACCTCTTGGATACAGGGTGAACCCAATAACAGTTTCCATGTGAAGAGAAGATTCCAGAAGAGGGGAGATCTACTCAGATTTCTATACTCATCTTGACCCTATATGTCATTAGTACAAAAAAGAAAAAAATTGTTATCCTAAAAATTTAGTATGGTGTCCTGGGTTACTATTTGCCTGATATCTCTAGGCTGTCAACTTATTCATTAAATATGTGTTGATTCACAGTATGATCGGTGCTAAAAATATTGTAGTAATCAAAGTAGACTCAGCGTCACAGCATATGGGACAGTCAGTCCAAGTCACAAGTTGATTGGGTACGTGGGTGCCTGAAACACGAAGTTCATGTTATTGATCTGTGTAACAGAAACTTAACAATGTCATTTATTTATTTAATAGGGTCACACCCAGTGGTGCTCAGGGGCTAGGATCACCACCCTTTGGTAGACTACACAGTGTTGAGGATCAAACTCACTGTTGTGAATATGCTAGGCACGTACACTACCTCATGGGCCATCTTCCCAGCCCTTTCTGTTATTTGAGAGAGAGGTTAAGCCACACTTGGCAGTGCTCAGGGCTTACTCCTGGCATATGCGGCGTGAGGGAGTTGAACCAGGTTGGGCCATGTGCAAGGCAAGTGTCTAACCTCCTGCTCTTTCCATCCTCACCTGCATGTTAATTTTGACAGAAGGGCCATTATAAACATGAATCCAAATTTCTTTTCCTCCTTTTTTTAAAAATATAATTTGTGTAACATGGTTGCCATAGTGTTAATGCTTTTTGATTCTGAACAAGGTTACTGCACCTTTACCAACCCCAAAGTGCCAAAAAAGCCTCACCACTGACCTTGTGTGCCTTCGGGTCCTTCTGTCACTTCTACTTTGGCTCCTTTTCTGCCTTACAACCCCTCCCCTCTGCTGCTTGCCAATATTACTTTAGAAATCGAAGGCCAAAGATTTGTTATCATTTGATATTGTCTGATCCCTGGTTTTGTTTCTCTATAGAACACAGTAACTGATCCAGATTACAAGGTGTTTTCTCCCAGGTCATCATTATAAATTTATGTGTTCTTGTCTGCTTAAATAGGAGCAGTGGGACATCATGGAGACAACTTGGTAGAAAAGATCCTATCAGTGCTCCCGCAGTTTCCCGGCCACACCAATGACGTGATGGTCAGCATGGCCGGGCTTACGGCCCTCCAGGCTGAAGATGAGAATCAGAACATGGTCGCACCAGGCTGTCTGGCACAATCTCAGTAAGAGTTATTTGCCCCTCATCCTCCTCACTGTTCCTTTTCTTTTTCTCTCCTAGGCCGAGCTTTCCTATAGAAATAAAACACAGAAACATTGGCCTGCTGGAGAAATTTGATGGATTGCATGTAGGGGAAAAAAGTCATGTTTTCTTAACTTTGAAATAACCATATCCTTTAGCCAACACTGAGCCACAAAGTATGGGATTTTGCAGCGGTATCATTTAGATGGCGTGTTCCCAGGGTCAGTTAGGTTAGTCAGTTTGTATGTCTCCATTTCATAGACGGCTGCATATGGGACTGAGGACAGGCTTTCCCCAGTTCCTTTTCCCCAGCGGACTTTCCTACCCGGCCAAACAACAGCCCACACAGCTGTGAAATGCTGCCATCCCTTATCTGGATGTGATATGCTCTGGGGCAGCAGTGGCCAAGTTTTGATTTCTCTGTGTATTTCTTCTCATGGTTAGACAAATCAGAGCAAGACGATGGTGTGCTCTGTCACTCGGTTTCTAACATAAAAGAACATTTCCCCACAAGCTTGACAATGAAAAGTTATAGTACTTATCTTCTCCACTTTGTTCTTCAACAATTCCTAGGAGGGGAAAAATTAATTGGAAGGGGAAAAATATATCTCAGAATATCTGTTTCTCATCTCCATGTTTTTTAAATTTTTAAACAAGACAGGACCTCTGGCATGATCGTGTCAGTGCTTCACAATAACAGATGCAGTGGGAATTTCCTAACATGATTGGAATTAGTTTTTTCCTCTTAACTGTGTTTTTGTATTTTAAAACTTATTTCCAAAACTCACAGGAAAACAGAATTTTCAACTCTTGAAATTTAACAAGGTAGGTTTTTTTTGGATTATTGTTGTTTTGTGTTTGCTTTTTTTTGGGAAGGAAAGAGATGTATTTATTGAATATGTGGAGGGAAAGACAAACTGCTGTCACCTGTCTTTTTTTTTTTAATGTTTTTATGTTATATAAGGACGGGAGCAATAGCACAGCGGGTAGGGTGTTTGCCTTGCATGAGGCCTACCTAGGTTCTATTCCTCCCTCCCTCTCAGAGAGCCCGGCAAGCTACTGAGAGTATCCCGCCCGCACGGCAGAGCCTGGCAAGCTACCCGTGGCATATTCGATATGCCAAAAATAGTAACAACAAGTCTCACAGTGGAGACCTTACTGGTGCCCACTTGAGCACATCAATGAAGAACGGGACAACAGTGCAGTGCAGTGCAGTATGTTATCGGGATGACAGTGATATAGTGATAGAATATTTACATATATTATATTTTATGTATGTGTATTACATATCACTGTATCACTGTCATCCTATTGCTCATCGATTTGCTCCATATACATATATGGATATATATATTTATATATTTGGTGGTACTGTAAATGGAGCCTGACCTCACATATGCCAGGTAAGTGTTCTGCCACTGACTCACATCCCTGGCACTTTTGTGCACATGACAAAGAGCACAGGCCATGTGCTCACTGTGGCAGCACTTATTCTAAAACATAGATCTAAGAAAGTGTAAATCAAGATATAGCTGTGATGGAAATATCTTTTGCTCTTTAGTGAACCCTTGAAGTGTTAATTATTATTATTTTTATTGAATCGCTATGAATTGCAGTTACAAAGTTATTCAGTACTAAGTTTCAGGTTTACAGTTTTTCAATTCCAACACAAGCCCCATTTTCATGATCCTCTTCCCTCCTCCACGGTCCCCAGTTTCCTTCCCACTTCCCAGCCTGCCTCTGGAAGGATCTTTTCCCTTCCACCATTAGTGTTTTTTTCCCTAACTTATCTCCCTCACCCCTGCTGCACAGTGAGCTTCCTGCTAAAATCAGTTCTCCTATACTTTGTTTCTCTTGCCTTTGGGCATTTGTTATTCCTGTGAAGTTTCTTTATATCCAACATATGAGAGAGAGCATTCTGAGTCTGTCCCTCTCCTTATTGACTTCACTCAACATGATACCATTCAGATCCATCTTCGTAGCAGCAAATAGCATGACTTCATCGTTTTCTTGTGGCTGAGTAGTATTCCGTTGTATTCTGTGTATGTGCCATAGCTTCTCTATCCCAGAACAGTCATCTGTTCTTGGACACTTGGCTTGTTTTCGGATTTTGGCTATTATAAATAGTGCTACAGTGAACACAGGGGTGCAGATGTCTCTCTTGTTCTGATTTGGACCCTTGGGATGTATTCCCGGGAGTGGAATTGCTGAGTCATATAAAAGTTCAATTGCTAGTCTTTTGAGGAATGTCTTTATTGTCTTCCAAAAAGTCTGGTCCTATTGACATTCCCACTGGCAGTGGATGAAGGCTGCTTTTTCCCACATCCTCTCCAATACTAGTTTTGTTTTTTTTTAATGAGTGTCAGTCTTGCTGGTGTAGGTGTGATTTCTCTTTGTTTTGATTTGCATTTCCCTGATGATTAATGATGTAGTGCATTTTACAAATATGCCTTTTGGCCATATGTATTTCTTCTTTGAATAAGCTTCTATTTATTTCTTTTCCTCATGTTTTGGTAGGATCGGATATTTTTTTTCTTGTAGAGTTCTACTAATGCTTCATATGTCCTGGATATTAATCCTTTATTAGATGAGTGATAGGCAAATAATTTCTCTTACTCGGAGAACTTTTTATTCTGGTCATTGTTTCCTATGAAGTGCAGAAGCTAATTTTATGTACTAATTTTATATAGTACCATTTGTTTATATTTCGTTTCACTTGCTTGGTCAGTGACATTTCCTCCTTTAAGTTGCCTCTAGCTTCAATGTTATGGAGAGTTTCTGCCTATGTTTTCTTCTATGTGTCTTATAGATTCAAGTCAGATATCAAGGTCTTTAATCCATTTTGATTTGATTTTTATGCATGATATTAGAAATAGGTCTGAGTTTATTTTATTTTATTTTTTTGCACATGGCTAACCGGTTTTCTCAGCACCATTTTATCAAAAATTAACTGACCATATATTCAAGGGTCTGTTTCTGAATTTTCAATCCTATTCCATTGATTTATGGGTTTGTCTTTATTCCTGTACCATGCTGTTTTAGTTACTGCTGCTTTGTAGTAGTGCAGTTTGAAGTTATGGAACGTAATGCCTCCCATCTCTCACCTTCCCCAAGGATTACTTTGGCTATCGGGCAAGGGTTAGAGAGAGAATAAAGTGGTAATTATTAAGGCTAACTGTGAGCACTGCAGGGCTTGAACAGTGCCTGTATTCTAGAGTCCAAGAACTGCACCATACTACCCAGTTGATTGATAGTATCAGGAATGTCCCCCTGAACTTTGCTTGGGAGGTTTCTCCACCCCCAACCTCTCAGTATGTGAAATAACATTCTTGCCTTCAAGGAACGATTTTATCATTGGGGTAGTGAGGGCTTACACACTTGCACAATAATAATAATAAAAAAGAAATGACAGAATCATGACTTATGGGTCTGCTATAGATTATAATTCCTACAAGTCAAGTGTTAGTTGAATGTGCACTTTGCAGACCTCTGTGAACCTTGTGGAAATGGTGGTGCTTGAATTGTTTTCAGGGATTTAGATAAGGAGAGATAAGATCCTTGAGAGCAATCACGGCCTCCTAAGTCACTACCACTACCCTTCACTACCACTGCCATCATCTCCATAAGCATTTCTCAGGACTGAGCTGTGTGCCAAGAGCATTTACAGTTCACCTTTGGAAATTCATGTAAGTTTTATAATGACCAAATAATGTAGGTATTGTTCTTCTCCATCATGCAGGTGAGGAAACTGAGGCTGGGGTACATCAGCTCACATAGTTAAGAGGAGACAAAGCTAGAAATGGAGCCCCAAAACTTGATTACAGAGCCACACCTTTCTCAAATTCTATATTAGCTCTACAGGAGACAGAGAAGAGCAAGGCTCATGAGTAGCTATAAAGAGATAATGAGAGAGTTACCATGTGATTTGATTTTGGGAGTTTTGTCCTTTCAACATAATTGTGACACAAACAACAGAAAGTATTAATCTTGGTCAATTGCAGCAGAAAGGATTATTGCAAAGGGAACGAAACCAAAGGAAGACTTAATCAGATTTTGGAAAGGACAACACATTTTCAGCACATGTCTCCCAAGGATTGAAGAGCTAAGAACTCAGCAAAGGTTTCTCCAAGGCCTGAGTATCAGAGAGGCTGCATTTTGGCCGTTCTCTGTCTGGAGTCCTCCATCATCCTTTGAAGATTCAGATTTCAATGAACAGGCTAAGACTGGCCTCTCTTAGGTCTTATGCCCACTCTTTGCCCAGCAGGCTTTGGAACGGTTTATAGCAAAGGTTTCTGTACTAATTTAACCTGTCATGCCCTTCCAGAAAAAAGAAAAAAATATTGATCCAGTGCTCCCATAGGAGTGCTTGGTGAAGCACACACTATCAGGACCACTCCAGGATGGCCAGCCAAACCGCATCTTTTTAATTTTAATTTTATTTTATTGAATCACCGTGATATACAGTTACAAGCTTTCGTGTTTGAGTTACAGTCATACAATGATCAAACACTCATCCCTCCACCAGTGCACATCCTCACCACCGATGTCCCAGTATACCTCCCCCCTTTCCAACCCTCGCCCGGCCTCCATGGCAGACAATTTCCCCAGTACTCTCTACTTTTGGGCATTATGGTTTGCGATACAGATCTGAGAGGTTATCATGTTTGATCCTTTATCTATTTTCAGCACACATCTCCCATCCAGTGCGGGCGAGATATCTCGGTAGCTTGCCAGGCTCTCCAAGAGGGGCGGAGGAATTGAACCCGGGTCGGCCACATGCAAGGCAAACGCCCTACCCACTATATTCGTGACATATTCGATACGCCAAAAACAGTAGCAAGTCTCACAATGGAGACGTTGCTGGTGCCCGCTCGAGCAAGTCGATGAACAATGGGAGGACCTGCTACAGTGCTATCTCCCATCCTGGCTGATCCCTCCAACCATCATTTTCTTAGTGATCCCTTCTCTATTCAGCTGTCTTCTCCCCCCAGCTCATGCAGTAGGCTTCTAACTATAGAGCAATCTTCCTGCCCCTTGTGTCTATTGTTTTTGGGTGTCAGCCTCATGTGATGTTATTCTATACTCCACAAATGCGTGCAGTCCTTCTAATGTCTGTCCCTCTCTTTCTGACTCATTTCACTTAGCATGATACTCCCATGTCTATCTATAAGCAAATTTCATGACTTTATCTCTCCTAACAGTTGCATAGTATTCCATTGTGTAGATGTACCAAAGTTTCTTTAACCAGTCATCTGTTTTAGGGCACTCGGGTTGTTTCCATATTTTGGCTATTGTGAAGAGTGCTGCAATGAATATATAGGTACAGATGTCATTTCTACTGTGCTCTTTTGCATTCTCGGGATGTATTCCCAGAAGTGGTATTGCAGGGTCTTATGGAAGCTCAATTTCTAGTTTTTGAAGGAATGTTCATATTATTTTCCAGAAAAGCTGGACGGCATTCCTACCAACAGTGAAATAGCGTCCCTTTTTCCCCACATCCATGCCAGCACTGGTTGCTTTTGTTCTTTTGAATCAAACCTCATTTTACTGCTCACTATTATTTTCACCAAGTCCAGGAGCTTGTTGTATTCTTCTCCCAGTTCATTTGCTTTAGTTATTTCTATATCCAGCCTTTTACTTTTTGTTTTTAATTTGATAAATAGCCCCCAGGGGTTCCTCAAGAAACTAATTGCTGTCCATGCATATAGACTTAAAACTAGACTATCTTGTTCTATAGTTACATGTTTGTCTGGTAGTTGCTCTCAGGGCATGGTAATGGTCAGGACTCTGATGGTCATCAGGGTGACTAAGGAAGTTCTTCATTGGTCAGGCATGTTATGTGAATGTTCACTTGGTGTATATACATTGAGCTAATTATTTACTGACAGGCGTTCTTTCCTATATGTGTGGTATGCTTCAGTAAAAATCAGATTAGTGAAAGGAATTGATTGATTAACACTTAGTCCAATTACCATATTACTTCTTTTTTGGTTTGTTTTGGGGCCACACCTGATGTTGTGTAGGGGTTACTCCTGACACTATGCTTAGAAAGCACTGGCTCAGGGGACTACGTGGGATGCCAGGGATTGAAGCTGGGTACGTTGGACAAGTACCCCCCTACTGTTTGTACCTTTTCACCAGCCCTACCATATTACTCCCAATATTGTCCATTTGTTTTATTGGCTACACGCACACCAGCTGGTGCTCGGGGACTGTGCCTGACTGCTGAGGAAACCACGTGCCGTGATGGGGAGGTTTGAACCAGGATTGCGGCTACAACTGCAATGCAAGGCAAGAGCCTAACCATAGTTTGTCTCCATCACTTTTACTTTCTTTTTTCATCTTGCCAGTTCTTGGTGGTCCTAGTAGTGGTACCTGGGTGACACCCGACCCACACCCAGGGTTGCTGATTTGGGGGAAGAGGAGCATGTGGTGCTGGGGATTGAACTCAGGACTTCGCATGTGCACCCCCTCCTGCCACAGGCCTAGCCCCTCCTGTTTCTTTTATAGGCACTGGAAATGTAAACAAAAAGAAATCTTCATCCTTGATTAATAGTTACATCTTCTCAGAATTCTTTTTAACTTTCTACTAAAAGAAGGAGGTTAGAAGGTAGAATTCCTCATTCTATAATTGCTCATATACTGAAACTCTGCCATGGTTTTTGTTAGTGAAGGAATGTGTAGGCAATCCCCAGAATCTTTTTCATATTGAAACATTTGAAATGGTTTGTGGTTTCTCCCTTGCAAGAAGACTGAACTCTGGGTCATTGTAGCTTTGAGAGTCTTAATTTAAATGGAAACTAAGGCTTCTTTACCCAAAGCCAAGAGCCATCTATTGTTCCCTAAAGTGGGAAAGGTGGAATGGAAGGGCTTGTTACATTTGAATGACAAGCTCCTACTTCAGTTAATATTCACTACCAAGTAAAAATCCATGACAGTCCAAAATTCTAACTTCTGATGAATTTACCAACCACAATGGGTGCTTCTAAATCTTCTGTTACATAGATCAGAGTACATTTCATACTAGGATTGGCCCATAGTTCTGGCTATGGATTCTCTCTAACATGTGCTCAGATTCTTGCTTGATGGCCCTTTCCCATCTGTGCTTTCTGTAATAGCATCACACTGGAGGAATCTTAGGTTGGTGGTGGGATGCCTGGTATCAATGTAGTAGAAATCAGTACCTTTAGAAAAACTAGAAGTACAAGAAAGTGACAGGCAAGAGTCAGATGGTTTGATGAGACAAAGGTGGAGAGAAGTAACTCTCGTGGAGGTGTGGTGTTGGAACATTGTAGGTGTGAAGCCTTGACTTAAACAGTATTATAAATCACAGTACTTTAAGTTAAAAAAATACAGTATAGGGGCTGGAGAGATAGTACAGTGCCAAAACCAAATACACACACGGTCATCCCATTGCTCATCGATTTGCTCAAGCCAAAAACCGTAACAAGTCTCAAAATGGAGATGTTACTGGTGCCCGTTTGAGCAAATACACACACTGAAAAAAAAGAATGCAGTGGTTTGGCCAAATACCAAAAGGAGTTTGGAAACCTTAGCCAGGGGAGATCTAATATTTAGGAAGTCCATTTGTCTAAAACATCATAAGCGGGAATATGAAAGTGAAACTTTTAGCACATAAACATATCATATTTATTTATTTAAAATGTTTTAATTGACTGGTGTGTGGCAGGTATTTGATGAAGATGTTTTCATGGAACTTAATGGAGAGGACAGAAAGCAAGCAGATAACAAATGGAAATATAGTATCAGCAGAAGATAAGTACAGTGAAGCCAGTAAAGCAAGATTAAGGGAATGGCAAAAGTAAAGAGAGAGTAAGAGGGAAATTGTCTGCCATAGTGGTAGGGGGAAGGGTGGAGGATACTGGGGACATTGGTGGTGGAAAATGTGCACTGCTGGAGGGATGGGTTTTTGATCATTGTATCACTGAAACTCAAATATGAAAGCTTTGGGGAGCCAGAACGATAGCACAGCGGGTAGGGCGTTTGCCTTGTACGTGGTCGACCCGGGTTCGATTCCCAGCATCCTATATGGTCTCCGGAGCACTGCCAGGAATGATTTCTGAGTGCAAAGCCAGGAGTAACCCCTGAGCATTGCCGGGTGTGACCCAAAAAGGAAAAAAAAAATTAGTGCAGTTGAATGTACGTGTGTGTGTGTGTGTGTGTGTGTGTGTGTGTGTGTGTGTGTATACACAGAACATAGAAGTACATTTCTCTTCTAGCAAAGATAGTGCGGTATTAATCTGCTTTCCCCTAATGGCTAATGATATCAAGCATCTTTTCATTGACTTATTTTCCATCTGCATATCCTCTTAGAGAAAATGTCTTTTCATATCTTTTGCCTGATTTTTATGTTGGAGCACAAAGAAAATCATCTTTGACCTTCTAGGCTTGTCAGACAAATAATATCAGACAGAGAAAAGAAAAAAAAGTAAGCTGTTTATTGATAACACATTGTTTTTGTTGTATTTTTTGTTTTAGTTTACACACAGCTGTGCCCAGGGATTATTCCTGACTCTGGTCCAGGAATTACTCCTGGCAAGCTCAGAGGCCCATATGGGATGCTGGGGATCGAACCTAGGTCTGCCGCATGTGAGGCAAATTCCCTACCTACTGTACTACCACTCCATCCTGCACATTTATCTCCTATGCAGATGAGCGAGACCCCAGAAAGCTGAGTAACTCGCTCACAAGACTTATGAGGCCATGATCATAGCTTAGTTCAAACAAAGAGGACTTTTGAGGAAAAGTCATGGTCATGGTAATAGAGGTCTTCCTTGTCCAGGTAAATATAAGATCACTTTCCCAGGAGCTGCCTTTAAGGCCAATACTTACATTTAAATAGCCCTCACAAAAGGCCATCCCCAGAGGTTCTTCCACAATTCCTCTCAGAAGACACCTTGTCAGACTTTCATTGTTTTGCCTTTAGCCTCTTCATGTGTAATAACGCTTACTTTCCCACCGTTGAATCTCTGAGGACATGAATCAGATATATTTTCCTGTGGTCTGGATCTGTTTCTGGGCTCTCTGTCCTGTCCCATTGATCTATATGTCTCTTTCATACAGTTTTGATTACTTTAGCTCTGCAGTGGGTCTCAGTCAGGCAGACTGATTACTCTAATTTTAGCTTCCTTTTTGGTATGTGTGTGTGTAGGGAAGAGTAGGGGAGGGGTTTGAGCCCTACTGTTGGTGCTTGGAAACTTTCTGACTCAATGCTCAAAGGACCTTATGGTTCCAGGATGGAACTGGGGTTGGACTCATGCAAGCCAGTCAATCACCAATCCTACCTCTTAGGCCCCTTATTTCTAATTGTAAGCAAAGTGTTTCTTAAACTTTAAAATGACATTCATTGTAGGCTTTTTTGTAGAGATCTTTGTCAGGTTAAGGAAATTTCTCTTCTCAGTTTGCTAAGATTTTAAAAGAAAATCCTGAATGGTTGTTAAAGTCTGAGAAGTATCCTTCCTGTAAGAGGATTGTTTGGTTTTTCTTTTTATCTGTTAATACGGCAAATGGCTTTGATAGATATTCAAATATGAGATCATTTACATATGTTTAGCATAAACTCCACTCTGTACCGGTTTCCTATTTTCTCATTCTTCTCTCCCCCTCCCCCATTTTGGTATTTCTTTTTTTAGATCCTACAGGATTGATCTGTGGGTGAACTAGCAGCCAGACACCTTTTCTGAAAGGAGCTGCAGTTCCTGTCAAATTGACAGGCTGGGGTGGAGTTGGGCTGGGGTGGGGAGGGAAGCTGGGGACACTTATGGAGGAAAGTTGACACTGGTGGAGGGAGTGGTATTGAAGTATTGTATGCTGAAAGTGCAATTATCAGTAACTTTGTAAATCATAGCTCTTTAATAAAATTTTTTTAAATAAAAGAAACTGGCTTTAAGGAAATATTTTTTGGAACAAAACTGTCACAAAAGTTTCTGCTCTGACCTACAGCTGAAACCCCTCACCTGAAAGTTGGATTATAGGAAAGCCTTCCCCATCAGGCTGTGAGAAATGAAGGGAAATTCAAGTCAAAGTCGGACCTTAGTGGGCCTGGACACGCATGCTCAGCCTGCCTCACACAGCACTGTCCATGGAAAGAGCAAAGACGTGCCCACGTCCCCCTCAGTCCCTGTGTCCTGACCGTCTCTGGAGCTTCCTGATGTGGCTCTGGGAGTTGTCCTGTGTCTTCTGATTTGAGAATTCATGAGTATAAAAACCTCCTTTCTTCATGGCGATCATGTCCACCTCTGTGTATCTTTCCATCTGTGTTTAAGGAAACCCCAAGTGGGCCAGAGCGAGAGTACAGCAGGGAGGGCATTTGCCTTCCATTTGGCCAACTTGGGCTCGATTCTCCCCTTCCCCCCCGCCCTCCCCCCCCCAGCATGCCATATGGTCCCCCGAGCACCAACAGGAGTGATTCCTGAGCGCAGAAAGGGAGTAACCCCTGAGCATCGCCGGGTGTGACCCAAAAAGAAAAAAGCAAAAAAAAGAAAAAGAACACATGTATATTTTACAGCCCTGGGCCAGTCTCTGTGCAGGGCTCTCAGTGAGTGCTAAGTGCTCTGGTTCTTCCTCACTGTGCTCTTCAGTCCTGGAGAGGGTCTGCACGCATGTTTGGGACCCCCTTGTCTTGAGTATTTACTGTGAGCTCCTGTCTCCCAATGGGGTCATTTGGAGGCAGACACTTAGAAGGAAGGGGCCAGAGATAAGGCACTTGGTCTTATATACGGCTGACCCAAGTTTGAATCCCTGTCACAGCTTGTGGTCCCCCAGCACTTCCAGGGGTCACTCCTGACCACATAAGCAGGAATCGCCCCTCAGCACTGCAGGGTATTAAAAAAAAAAAACAAAAACCTCCAGAAGGAAACCTGGCAATTCTTTCACTGTTTCTTATATCTTGGGAAATTGTTTTCTAGATGTTTGAGTAAAGTAAACAACATAGAACTCCTGTCTTTTTGTTAGTTGAGTTTCTCAGGTTATAATGCACAAAACATACCGTGATGTCTTTGTCCTGAAATAGTGAAGACACTTTACATGGAATAATTTTGCTTTATGAGAAACTCTACCCCGCCTTTGTTTTAAGCAAACATTGTTCTCACTGTACACATGCAACCTCAAAGTAATGTAGTTTCCTATTCTCTAAATAGATTGTGAACCCTAAACCACTCTCATAGAAAAGACTATTATATACTTCTTTCCTCAGAGTTGTATTTCTGTTAGATTTTAACACTCTTCTAAGCTACCAAGGGAGCTGGTACAAAAATACCTATAAAAGACCTGGGAGTTAAGATGGTAAATAATAGGAGAAACATAAACAAACTTTGGACAAAATTCCCAACAAAACCAATAAAGAAAGAAGACTCATAAAAGTCAAATTTTTCTCAGTTTAGAATCTATGAAACTTCATACAAATGTGTGTATGTATATCATAGGCGCATCAGTGCTTAAAATAAAGATGGGGTAGAGTTTCTCATAAAGCACGTTCGTTTCTGGAGTCACTGTACATCCTGCACAAAATAATAGGTTACGCTGATTTCAAAATCACCCTTCTCCATGGAGTAGAGTGACAGAAAGGGAAAATTGACCAGATACGACTGCTTCTAAGAGCCACTATAAAACTGTCACTTTTTTTTTTTTATCTTAGAGTTCCTTGACACACGAAACACTGCTCCTTAACTCTTTGTGTCTTGAATTCAAGCCAAAACACACAAATATAATGTAGCCTAGAGTAGAGTTCACCAGCATTGTAAGTGCTAGCTTTTGGTGTGGGCCATGGAAGTTATCTTCAGGAACACCAAATTCTTAGAGACAATTCTTAGAACACAAAATTCTTAGAGACAGAAGAATGTGCATTCAGAGAATGTATGTTTGTTTTTTAAATAATCTTACAGTATTAGTGATCAAAAAATCTTCATATTTCAGTTAACCAGTATTATACATTAGAAATGTATAATATTTGCTTTACTATTTGCCAGTAGGAAATTATAAATATATTGGTTATGGTATCATTAATGAGTAGGGAATACACATAGAATGTATATTTGGACTGAGATGTTAGCTCAATTATTTTATTTGATGGTAATAAATGATTTCTATGTTATAGTCCTTTATTTTTTTACTTAGCTATTTGGGGGTCATACCTGATGGTGCTCAGGGGACCATGTGGTGCTGACAACAGAACCTGGGGCTGGCACATGCCAAGCTTGTGTGTCTGCCTATTGAGCATCTCTTTGGCATATATTCCATTATTTTTGATATTGTTGTTGTTTGTTTTTACAACATGTGTGCTTAGGGGATGGTTGACTGCTAGGAGTTGAACCTGAACTCCTGCATGCAAAGCATGCACTATAGCCTTTGAGCCTCTGATCCATTTTTATTTTATTTACTTATTGGTTTTGGGACCCTGGTGATGCTCAGAGGTTACTCTTGGCTCTAAACTTAGGAATTACTACTGGTAGTACTAGGGCAACCATACAGGATGCTGTGGACTTAACCTGTGTCGACCACATGCAAGCCAAGTGCCCTACCCATTGCATATTGTACTCTTGTACCATCTGATTCATTTCTGAAGAGGTTTTGTGAGCCCACTGCAGTGCCAAATGAAGTATCATATTGTATGAAGAAATGATCACTACAGTATTTATTTTAAATAAAACTTCATTCACTGTCAATTAAAAGTAATTTTCTTAATCTTTTGAACATTGTAAAGCCTAAAGAAGAAAAAGAAGAAAAAGAATGAGAAAGAAGAAAGAGAAGGAGGAGAAGATAGGTAGGAAAAGAAAATGATGAAGAGAAAGAAATGGATAGTGGATTAAGTACACACAGTTTGGTACTATTAAAAGCTTTTTACAGTGGGTAGGGCATTTGCCTTGCATGCGGCTGACCCGGGTTTGATTCCCAGCATCCCGTATGGTCCCCTGAGCACCGCCAGGGGAGTAGTTCCTGAGTGCAGAGCCAGGAGTGACCCAAAAAGCAAAAAACAAAACAAAACAAAACTTTTTTAGGGACCAGGGACATAGTTTGTGTGTTAGAACACATACCTGGCATGTGTGAGGCCCTGGGTTTGATCCTTGCCAGCTCATGGTTCCATGGGAACTTTTATTTTTATTATTAGAGAATCACTGTGATGTACAGTTACAAACTTACAAATTTTTGTGTTTGCATTTCACTCATACAGTGATTACCCATCCCTCCACCAGTGCCCATTGACCTCCACCAATGATGCCAGTATCCCTCTCACCACTCCCACTCTACCCCCCCACCCCACCCTGCCTCTTTATACATATTTTTTCTTCTGTCACAAATAAAGCTTTATTGAAATACAACTATATTTGTATGGCTACTTTTGTTCTGTAACAGCTAAATTAAAATAGTTGTTATAGACAGTGCCCTGCAGAACTTGAAAGTATTTACAATTTTGCCTTTTATAAAAAAATCTTGCCCACTCATGTTCAAGATATGCTCAGATAATTTGCTTAATGGGTTGTGGCTACTACCATTCATTGTCTTATTTCACTTCACTGAAATGTAAGTTCCATAAGGCAGAGTTATTTAATTTACTTGTATATCCCAACTGCCAGAAACAGTGCCTGACCAATACTGACTGCTATCATTAAGTAATTGAGTGGAGTAAAAGTGTGTGAGTTTGTAAAAATGGTTAATTTTCAAAATTATGATTGCCAACACTTATTTCATCATCATCATCATCATCATCATCATCATCATCATCATCATCCTGTTGATGATCGAATTTCTCGAGCGGTCTCAGTAACGTCTCCATTTGTCCTAGCCCTGAGATTTTAGAAGCCTCTCTTTACTCGTCCTTCCCAACGATGCCGCATTGGAGGCTCTTTCAGGGTCAGGGGAAAGAGGCCCAGCATTGTTACTGATTTTGGCATATAACACTTAGCACCATTCATTTTACTCTCAGAGCAACCATGTGAAATATGGTAGTGTTGTTACTCCCATTGAACACTAAGGAAAATCTAAGCTATAGAAGAAGGAAAATAGTTTCCCCAGGCTTATGTAGCTAAACAGAACCAGGATCTGAACCTTGAGAATCTGACCCTAGGTCTGGATTTCTGTAAGAGGTTTTTGGAGAAGGGTTTAGACCAAAGGTGCTCAAGGGCTATTCCTGGCTCTTTGCTCAAGTGTGACCCCTGTCGGTGCCTGGGGGATATAGGTGGGGCTGGGATTCTTACCTGGGTAGGCTGCTTGGAGAGATAATAGCCCCTATATTTTCTCTCCAGTCCTAAAAGACTCCTAGTACCTAATCCGAGCAGCCATTTATAGAAGATGCTTCGTTAATTCAGTTACATATAGTGAAGTAGTTTCACATCAGAGATTGGTCATCTTTTCTGATACTTTGTTTTGTGCCTATTGCTGCTCAAAACAGGTGATTCTGGGGCTGGAGCGATAGCACAGCGGGTAGGGCGTTTGCCTTGCACGCGGCCGACCCGGGTTCTAATCCCAGCATCCCATATGGTCCCCTGAGCACCGCCAGGGGTAATTCCTGAGTGAAGATCCAGGAGTAACCCCTGTGCATCGCCGGGTGTGACCCAAAAACGAAAAAAAAAAAAAACAAAAAAAACAGGTGATTCAAACAGCTTAGACTATAGTCCATTTTAGGAATAGTAGGTCTGAGTTTAAAGCAAGTTTAGCAAGTGTGATATCAGTAGATTCTCGCCTTTCAGGTACTTATCAGTTTTGAACCTAGTCAGATTTTCCCCCTTAAAATGAATTTTGCAGCTGGAATTGATACAATGAAAGGTAGCTTTAATATGACAGTGGAGGTAATGAGGGGAGGTGTTGCATTGCAGACCACAAGGTTAGGAGAGAGAGAGTAAAAGGGAATGTGCCTGCCACAGAGTGGTGGGGCAGGGGATGGGAGGGATACGGGGAACATTGGTGGTAGAGAATGGGCACTGGTGGAGGGGTGGGTACTCGATCATTGTATGACTGAAACATAAGCACAAAAGTTTGTAAGTCTATAACTGTACCTCACAGTGATTCATTAAAAAATAAAAAGTTAAAAATATATTGAGTCATTAAAGTAAAAATAAAATGAATATTTGAACTTATAACTTGAGTCAGAATTCTTGACTGTATACTTTAAACATGGACTGGAACGATAGCACAGTGGGTAGGGTATTTGCCTTGCAGGCGGCTGACCCAGGTTCAATTCCTCCGTCTCTCTTGGAGAGCCTGGCAAGTTACTGAGAGTATCCCGCCCACAGGGCAGAGCCTGACAAGCTCCCTGTGGCGTATTCGATATGCCAAAAACAGTAACAACAAGTCTCACAATGGAGACATTACTGGTGCCCGCTCGAGCAAATCGATGAGCAACGGGACGACAGTGCTGTGACAGTGCAGTGCTACAGTACAAGAAATAGTAAGTCTAGGGGCTGGAGCTATAGCATGGCGGGTAGGGCGTTTGCCTTGCACATGGCCAACCTGGGTTCGATTCCCAGCATTCCATATGGTCCCCTGAGCATCGCCAGGAGTGATTCCTGAGTGCAGAGCCAGGAGTAACCCCTGTGTGCATTGCCAGGTGTGACCCCCCCCACACCAATAAAAAGCAAAAAAAAAAAGAAATAGTAAGTCTAATTATAGCTTCCCCCTGGTAAAATCCTTTAGTGACTCTTCATTGACCTCTGGGTAAAGACTAGAACTTGTTTTAAAAACCTTCCTAGAGGTGCTGGAGCTATAGCACAGCGGGTAGGGCGACCGACCCGGGTTCCATTTCCAGCATCCCATATGTTCCCCTGAGCACTGCCAGGAGTAATTCCTGAGTGTAGAGCCAGGAGTGATCCTTGTGCATCGCCAGGTGTGACCCAAAAAACAAAGCAACAACAACAAAAAACCTTTCTAGATGCGGTCTTTCAAGCATCACCAACTATGGCCCTGAGCACAGAGCCAGGCTCAGCGCTGGTTTTCTGCACAGTTGCTAACACCATGGGGACAGTGGGGGTCCTGGAGGCCACCCACAGCTGTGGGAACAACACCCCAGAGAGCCCAACCCTTGGAAAATGCTTATATTTGCAAGAAAGAATGGGCAACGCACCACTTTCCTTTCCAATGCCAACAGCCTATTTCAGTAGTGTCCTGTTAGCTGTTTTCACTTCTATTGAGATGGTTCATGGCTAATTTTTGTTAAGGATGAGGTCATTGTTTTTAAAAGTAGTCAAGATGCTTATTGGAACTTCTGTGAATCATTTAATTAACAAATCTACCTTCACAGCTCACGGATGGGAGCCATTATTTCCTGCTGTAAAAAACTGAGTCAGTTGGCTCTGTTTAAAATTAGTTAATAATGTTTGGTTGTTTTTTTTTTTTTTAGTTATCATTGTATTTCCATTGAAGTCCTGTGATTTATTGCAAATCCTGTGAGTCAGCTTCCCTTCCCGTGCATGCCCTGAAGCAGTCCTTTCTCTGAGTTTAGTCTGGAGAGAATGGGGTACATTCACGGTTCCCTCTGGGTCTCTTAGGGCCCACTTTCCACCTGATTGAAGTAGCTCATGATTCAGCACTCAGCTACCCTTTACAAAGTAACCCTGTCCTCTTTTTATTTCATTTGGTGATGAATAATTCCTGTGAGCTTCTTGCACACTGCATTTGACATTTCATACATGCCAAACCAAGGCAATTTCTAAGGTTTTGCTCACAGTTGAGTAATTCTGGTGAAAAAAAGAGCCAGATGGGGCTGGAGCGATAGCACACTGGGTAGGGTGTTTGCCTTGCACGCAGCCGACCTGGATTCGATTCCCAGCATCCTATATGGTCCCCTGAGCACTGCCAGGAGTAATTCCTGAGTGCATGAGCCAGGAATAACCCCTGTGCATCGCTGGGTGTGACCCAAAAAGGAGAAAAAAAAGATCCAGCAATTAATTGAAAGGAACCTATCTTCCTGTATACAGAAATCTCTTGAGACTCAAAAAAAAAAGGGGGGGGGGCAAATTCTAGCAGGCTATCCCGGGGAATCCAGTCAGTAAGAGCTCTAGTCCAGCGGTCATCTCTAAATCGCATTATGTGTCGGCCCATCTGATTTTCCATTGTATATGTAATAAAATGATCTCTCTCTCTCATCTTCCTGCCCCAATCCAGGGCAAACTGATGTATGAAGGATTCAGCTCTTTCAGAATCTACTCTGTCACATATGAATTAGGGCTGTGAGCTTGTCTGGAAGCATTACTCGTCAATGGGATGATATAGTCATATTGCCTCAAGAAGTTCTCAATAAATGAAAACAGTACCACTGTGTTTGAACCATACGGGGATTCAAACACTGAGAAAGATGAATGGATTTCTCAGGATCATTGAAGTAGCCTGGTGGCACTGTGAGTTGGGCCCCAAGCTTTAAATCCTGACTCAATGGTAACAAAGTCTAGTGGCTTCATTTTGTCTCAGTATTAACTATGGTAAATAGTTAGAAGCTATCTTCCCCCACCCTCCCAGCATATAGCAGCTAAATTAGAAATTATTCTTTTGGGAAAGTTAGGCTTCATTTCTTTCTTTTTTTTTCTTTGTTCTTTTCTTTGTTTTTGCTTTTTTGAGTCACTCCCGGCAATGCTCAGGGGTTACTCTTAGCTCTTCACTCACAAATTACTCCTGGAGATGCTCAGGGGACCATATGGGATGCCAGGGATCCAATCTGGGTCAGCTGCGTGCAAGGGAAACTCCCTGCTGGACGATCACTCCGGCCTGGCTTCATTTCTTTTGCCTTTTCAGGGAGGTAAATGATATTTTTGCAGTATGATTAGAAATTCAGAAGTCATCTTGGAGAGAAATACATTTAAAGAAAGCTGAATATAGTTGGAAAATGATTGACATCGCATGGCAAAGTCACTTGCCAATAACCAATAGTTACTAACTAGGATCACAGTATGAGATCATTTCAAACGCAGAATGGTTCTGTCTGGACTGGGTGACACCTGCTTTCTGAGTTCATGCAGATATAGCTCCACTTTCCTTGCTCCAGGTGTGACCTGAAAGGGAAAACAGGGGATGTATGAAGGATTAGACAGGAAAGTTAGCATGAAAAGTTGAAAATAATTCCCATTTTACTGAGTTATTTTCTTATGGGGCCACACCTGGCTGTGCTCAGGACTTCTTCCTGGCTTTGCGCTGCTCAGGGATCACTTTTGATGGGGCTCAGAGCACCATCTGAGGTACTGGGGACTGAACTCGGGTCAGCCACAAGCACCCTACTTGCTGTACTATCTCTCTATCCTCCTATATTAACTTTTTTTGAAACTTTGCATGGTAAAATTGAATGATTATTGGGCTCAGACACCTACCTGGGTGTGTTTAAGAAAGTTAGTTGACTATCTAAGGCTTTTAAAAATTCAGACAGTGATGGGGGTGGGAAAAAAGGAATTCAGACAGTGATAATGGCTTAAGTTCATAAGATGAGGATAAAATGAGAGAAGTTGTTTTTATACATTCTGAATGTAGTGATGGTATTTTAAAGTAAATTTAATATCATATTTAATCTACCTTAAACAAATCTTCCTTTTCTTTGAAAAAAACTAAAATAAAAAGTGCATTTGTGTGGGCTTGCGTTACAAAGATGTGGTCCAGCTGTTCCTGAATTTAAGGGAAAAGACTACACAAGATGAAGTAGGTTTATAGTAGAGCACAAAGGGTTTAGATTAGGTATAAATATGACCTAATAGCAGTTTGATTTGTTTGAAGCTGTTGTGTTTTTATTAAGCATATTATAACATTTTCCTTAGAAGACTTCAAAAGTAGAAATACATTTTCATCTATTTGTGTTGGACTAGGTAGTGTCCTGCTATAGATACAAAGATGCTTAATTTTCTATTACCTTTAATGTTCACTTCTACCCCCCAAACTTGGCCACCCACTTTATAGGTTTGTCTGGAAATGTTTATAGGCTTTAAACTCATAAAAGTAGCAGTTGTATTTTTAAAGCATCCTGTTGTTTGTAGTTGATAAGCTTTCAATATACCTAAATTGATGAGATAAGAAGCTGGCACAGAAATCATTGCTTATAACTCTTTGTAAGAAAAACTCCAACCTTTTATAGTAACTAAGTAACCTATTGTAGGGTTTCTTATTTTACTTTTGAAAAGTCAGAGAAAACTAAGTGAACATTGGTCATGCCTTTTACTGCACTTTTGGGAAACAGTTTGTCTCTTTCAGACTTTGTCATTAAGAGCTGTGCTTTGTTGTTTGTTTTTTATTTGTTTGTTTTTGTTTTTTAAATCTATATCCCAACGTCCGAGCATAGGGCATAGAGCTTAAGTTTACCTATGGGGGCCAGACTGACAGAACAGCAGGTGGGGTGCTTGCCTTGCATACCACCTGCCCGTTCGATCCCAGTACCACATATGGTGCCTCGAGCCTGCCAGCAGTGACTCCTGAGTGTATACAGAGCCAGGATTAAGCCCTGAGCACTGCTTTGTGTACATAAAAACAAACAGAAGAAGTTTACCTACTCACTTAAACAGAGAATATTAGAAATAGTTACAAAGATGACCATTTTGGTCAGATCAAACACGGAATATTTTGAACAATGATGTTAATTCATTCATAAAAAGTGAATGTGGGAAAACAGCTATATATATATATACTTTTTCTTTTTGAGTCACACTCGGCGATGCACAAGGGTCACTTCTGGCTCTGCACTCAGGAATTATCCCCTGGCGGTGCTCAGGGGACCATATAGGATGCTGGGAATTGCACCCGGGTCAGCCGAGTGCAAGGCAAACGCCCTACCCACTGTGCTATCACTCCAGCCCCAAACCAGCTATAATTTAATGATATTATGTGCCAGGCGTTAAATTCACTGCTGAAGTACATCAGTCAAATATCCCGAATCAGATTCAAACTTGAATGACATACCTATTGGTATAACTTTAAAAATAAATTAAGATCCTGTTAGAGATAACTTTTAAAACTGAGCTTTAAAATGTGTGGATTTTCCAATGATTGTCAACTGTAGACATTAGTAATGTTTAAGTGGAGGGAAAGGGCCTTTCAAAGAGACAGAAGTCATCTTTGTCTCTTTATACACAGCTTTTACAACATTACTACAAATGTGTATACTTGGCTACATGCAGAGATCTTCCGGAAGGCACACTGTCGTCATTTATAACATGGACAGTGTGTTTTTTGTGAGACAGAGGACCGATAGAGAAATGAGGTCAGATGACACTCTGCATAATGCAGCGCTTCTGCCCTTATCAACAGATAACTGTAAAAGCTTCACGGAGTGCCAGCTTTCCATCCCAAGGCCCAGAGTGCTTCAGCTACTTAAGGCTCTGGTTGTTTTGCCCAATGTCTGAGTTTTCATTCAGTAGGAAAACCATTCATTAAGAAGTTTATCGAGTAAATTTTTGATTTTCACTGTAGATTGCTTTATGTTTCACAGACATATTTTCTCAAATCGATACGCTTATTAATCACAGCTTATTTTTGAACATACATTTGTTTTGGACGCAGCACATATTTAACTCTAGCAATATTGAATTCTACTCTGAAATACTTTCCCAATATGAATTCTTCAAGAGTGCTACATCTTTTTATTTATTTATTTATTTATTTATTTTGCTTCTCAGTATAGCTTTTCTCTCCCTCCCGCTTTTCGGGGGCTTGTTTTTCTCATCAATTGGTGCCCATGCAAATGGATTAGCCATTCTTTATTTAATCCTAATTCTTAAAGACTCATAGTCAGAAAGACTACCTGATTTTGTTTTGCTTTCACTCCCTTTGCAGTGAGAATGCATTCTGAAGTTCTTCTTTTGTGGCTTTCCTGCAGTGACACAGCAGCCCGAGCTCTGTGGGACGCCTTGCTGAACACCAAGCACAAAGAGGCAGTGATGGAAGTCCGGAGACACCTAGTGGAGGCAGCCAGCAGGGAGAACCTGCCCATCAAAATGAGCATGGGTAAGCGGGGCCTTCCCCAGGACGCACGCAGGCTTAGAGGAGGTTGATGCCAGCCTGTCCTGTGTGTAGAGAGCCCACGTGGCCAGCATGTTTTCAAGGCGGCATATTTAACCCCTAAGAAAGGTGCTCAGGTCACGGAACAATGGGGAAAATGTGCATACACTGCCATCTGGAGTTGGCAATAACCTTTTCCTGAGACTTAATCTTGGGAACACGTACTGGGAATGAAGCTCAGCGGCTGAGCACTTGGCTTACTTGTGTAAGGCCCCACGTTCGATCCCTGGCACTGCAGACAAGCAAAATATTGAGAACTCTAGGGATGCCTTTGCTTACAGGAAATAATTGTCTTCATTTCTTTAGTTGATTTTAAACTGTCACAATTTGGTCTGGACCGCTTCCCCTTTATTCTGTTCTGTTCCACTTTAGCGATGCGCGGGGTTAGGGTTAGGGGCCTGAGATGTACAAGGCCCCAGGATTGATTCCCTGTAACCATATGCCACCCCACCCACTTTCCCTGCAGTATCAGTTTGCCACCTAGTGTGGCATCTTGAGATTTAATAAAATGACAGTGGTAATAGTAGTAGTGAGGATTATGTTGATTTCTTACAACCAACTTTTAGTAATTCAATAAATATTTATAGTTTACTGGGTAAGAGTGTTTTTCTTGCTGAAATTCCTAGCCCACGTTACTGATTACTCATGAGTACAAAAATAAAGTTATTAGAATAGAACAAAGTTTCAGAAGTAAACGTGGATGAATCTAGGAGGAAAAATGCTACAGGGTCACAATATTTTTAAAAACTCGTAACTTTATGTGCGAGTTGATATGTATGAGACTTCTAAGGAGTATGAGGATGATAAGAAAAGTGAAGGCCAGAGTGGTAATACAGCAGGTAGGTCACTTGCCTTGCATATGGCAGAACCAAATTCAATCCTTGTCACCACATATGACCCCTGGGCCCTACCAGGAATGATCCCTGAGCATAGAGCCACAAGTAAAACCTGAGCACTGCGGGGTATGACCCCCCAAAATGAACAAAAAAAATTGTGGTTTGGGCTGGAGAGATAGTAAGCAAGTAAGGTATTTGTATTATGTTCAAGTTGACCCCAGTTCAATCCCCAGCACCCCATGTGTTCCCTGGAGCACTGCCAGGACTGAGCCCTGAGCACCAGACCAGTAGTAACCCCTGAGCATTGCTTGGTGGTAGACCCCAGAACAACACAAAATAAATCAAAAGTGAAAATAGGACCAGAAAGAGTGTATGAGCGATAAGGTCACTTGTCTTACATATGACCCGTCCCTGTTTGGCACTGCCTAAGTCCCTGAGTCTCTGAACTCTGCCAGGAGGGAGTCCTGCATGCAGAGCTAGGAGTAAGCCTTAGTATGGCCCCAAAGCCAAAAAAGCAAAAGAAAAGTTAAAATGACTATATTTACTGAATACTCAAGTTCTTCAGCCATGCTTGTGGTAAAATTTAATCTTCACAGGATTTCTCTGAGCTGCTATTGATTAGAAAGTTGGAGTAGAGAAAAATTAAATTGCCATATGTCTCATTGAGGGGTAGGATCTGACTTGAAGTCCACACATTCGTATGCTATAGAATAATGTTCTTTATTTATAAAATCTCGTATCACACAATAGATGCTGAGAGTCCTCTGTGTAATTTTAGAGGGAAAATAAAATTGTTATGTTGAGACCATCCTGGCATTTGACTATTTATTCTAGTTTCTCCCTTTTTTCTCCTTTTCCATCTTTCCCTCTTCCTCTCCCACTCTTCTCTCCTTCTTCCCCTCTCTTTTGCTTTCCTTTTTTTTTTTTTACCCTCGCTTTCCCAGTCCCAGAGACCCATTAATAACAAGCCTGTTTAGCCTGTAGTGGTCCTTATCCATGAGTATGTGTGCTGAAACAAGGACTAATTCATATTGTGAATCAAGGAACGTAGGAATGCACAAAGAGTCTTTGTGATAAGGTTGATTTATATTATGTCTCAGTGATTGAAACTTATGATGCTATCACAGATCATAACTCAGTTTTTATTGCTTAATGAAGGACTCTTGAAAGACCAACACACTTTACTTTTCTAGAGGGTTGTATCTTTTTAAAAATAATCATAGCCAGAATTTTTTTTTTTTTACAAAAGGGTAATCCCATAAGTAATTCAAGCTTCAATGTTTGAGTTTTCTGTCAACCAAAAAATTTCCTGAGATAAAATGGTTTGCTTTATCCTAAAACACCAGACGTAGGGGTCAGGGGATGAGGAAAATGCCAGACATGGAGGAGAGAAGAGAAGGGAACGAAAAAAATAAAGGAAAGAAAAAGGCAACTCTTTTCAAACTTTCGTTGTACGATGGACCAAAAAAGATTGAATCATTCTATTCATGTGCCAAACTTGATTCAGATAACTGGTATGGCTGCCCATTCTGCTTCCTACCGCTGTCCAAATTTCTAATGTGTCTCATTTCTATAGACAAATATATATATGGTCAGTAAGGAAAAGAGCGGAAACTTAAACAGAGTAAAGCAATGGTATTTGAAAACTACTTATCAAATAAGAAAATCATGCTTTGGAATCTCACATGGCTAAATGCTTGTGCTTCAAAATATTTACCATTTTTGAAACCCTGGATATAAATTTTTCTGACTGTGAAAGAGGCTTCTCGTATTTTCTTAGGCATTAAATGAAATGTTAATTCTGTATTGGGGATTCGCTTATTAAATTAAATTCACTGACATGGAATTCTTGGATCCTAAATATAAAAATTTTCAATATAAGCTCAGGTCATATTAAAACATTAAGAGCGCTAGGAGAAATAAACATCACTCTCTTAAAGAAAAAAAGTTTTCTTTCTAAAACAAAGAAAAATGTCTTGTTATCACTTCATATATAAACACACGTCATCTCTCAGAGGCCTTGTTATCAAATTGTCAATTAGCAAAATAGATGTGCTCCAAAAGTGATTTCTGGGGCATTGTGAACTGAATTATATTTTTTCTTACTGGCTTTCATAATGAAAAAAGTACACCGAAAGTGAGACTTGCTGGTTTGGATCCAAAATGTCTACTTATTGAGGTGAAGAGACAGTGCCCTTCTCACGCCGATGTTTTACAAAGATAGTCTCTCTGTGCCGGGCTGTGGTTGGGGGCACGCTGGGGGTTTGTCCTGTAGCTCTCTGCAGAAGGTGCGTGCTCCGCAGAGAGATGCTATTAGAGCTCAGGCCGGTCGGAGAGATAGTGCGGCGGGTAAGGCACATGGCCTCACAGGCATCCATCCCGGGCTCTGTTCTCCAGCACCACACATGGTCCTCTGAGCACTGTCGGCTGTGATCCCTGAGTACAGAGCTGAAGCAAAACCGCATCTCAGTGCTGCTGACCTTTCCTTTGCAGCTCCCGATTTCTTCTGTGCTTGTTGTCTTCTACGAAAAGTCTTCTATGCTTGATGTCTCTGTTTCTTTCTTTTCTTGTGTGTTAATTTCTAGCTCCCAACTTTTTTTTTTTTCACTGAAAAGTCTCCTAGATGATTAAATATAGAGGTATTTTTTATTAGTCCTTTTCTTTTTGTTCTCCTTTTTTCCCCCACTGCCCCTCCTGTCCCCCATTTGCCCACCTCCCCTACTCTTGTTCCGTTCTTCATTGTTACGATGTCAGGGGTTCACAAACACCTGACTGTGGTGCTCAGCACAGGTCGTGCAAACTGAATCTTGATCTCTCTTTGTTTGGGTGCTTGCACATGAGATCACCAGGGCCTCCACTTCCAGTCAAGGCACATAGTCATGATGGTTGAGTGCTCACTGGGTTGTAGCAGTGCTCATACATGTGCTTGCCAGGGACAGTCCTCTACTTCTTCACTGGCAGTGTTGACCAAGATGCTGCTGCCACTATCTTGTGCGCCTAAGTGTTCTATGACTTTAAGTTCTCTCTCTCTCTTTTTTTTTTTTTTTTTTTTTTTTTTTTTTGCGTTTTTGGGTCATACCTGGCGATGCACAGGGTTACTCCTGGCTCATACACTCAGGAATTACTCCTGGCTGTGCTCAGGGAACCATATGGGATGCTGGGAATCAAACCCGGGTAGGCTGCGTGCATGGCAACTGCCCTACCCGCTGTGCTGTCACTCCAGTTCCTAAGTTCCCTTTTAATGTGCTGGAGTATTAAGTCAGTTACACCTGGATGTGAATCTTGGTTCTGCCACTGATTAGCTAAACTTCAACTTCTTTATTCATAAAAGTGGAGGAAATGGGGAATTTAAAAGAAAAGAGAAAGCTCTGAGTAGGAAGGAGATTATGACTGCCAAAGGTTATGGAAGCTTCTGGAATTGGTATGTTTTGATTATATTCTTTTTATGGGAAAGTCTACATAGGACAGTCCTTTGATAAGATGGTCCTTTGATGGCAGTGTAATTGAAGCAAGCAAATCGAGTCAGATGACCATTCTTTCCTTTCTAGGAAGTCTACTCATTCATTCTTTCTGCTCGTTTATCTTCTAGTGTTTTTTTTTTCTTTTTGGGTCACACCCAGTGATGCACAGGGATTACTCCTGGCTCATACACTCAGGAATAACTCCTGGTGGTGCTTGGGTGACCATATGGAATGCTGGGAATCAAACCCAGTTCAGCCGAATGCAAGGCAAACGCCCTGCCCGCTGCTGTGCTATCTCTCCAGCCCCCTTATCTTCTAGTCTTAAGAGGTTCTGTACCCAATTCCAATTTGGGATAGAAAGTGGTGGGAATTTTCCCCATGTATTCAAAGTTCAAGGGTCAATTGAAGCCCAGGTTGTTTTTTTGTTTATGTTTCTTGGTTTTCGCGTCACACCCAGCAATGCTCAGGACTTACTTTTGGCTCTGCATTGAAGAATTACCCCTGGCAGGCTCAGGGGATCATTTGGGATGCCATGCATCGAACTCAGATTGGCACATGCAAGGCAAGCATTATGTTATCACTCCACCCCATGATGCCCATTTTGTTCTTTGTTCTTCTGACCATGTGCATGTAAATCAGAGGATCCCACAAGCCTCTTCTTAAGTTGGGTTATTCGACTCAAGCAGCTTACAGAACCAAGGAAACTTGCTTTTTTACTAGACCACCAGTTTATGATAAAAGATATAACTCAGGAATATCCAGATGAAAAGACACAGCAGGCAGCAGTTTTCAGTCTGCTGCACACCTGCGGACCTGAAAATCTCTGACATCGGCCAGGGTACAGGGAGAGGACCCAGTCCTAGCAAAACCTTTCCCTCTACATCTTTTTTTTTTTTCTTTTTGAGTCACACCTAGCAATGCACAGGGGTCATTCCTGGCTCATGCACTCAGGCATCACCCCTGGCGGTGCGCAGGGGACCATATGGGATGCTGGGATTTGAACCTGGGTTGGCTGAGTGCAAGGCAAACGCCCTACCCGCTGTGTTATCACTCCACTACATCTTTTTTTCCTTTTGGGGTCACACCCGGTGATGCACAGGGGTTACTCCTGGCTCATGTACTCAGGAATTACTGCTGGCAGTGCTTGGGGGACCATATGGGATGTTGGAAGTTGAATCGGGGTGCAAGGCAAATGCCCTACCCGCTGTGCTATTGCTCCAGCTCCTCCCCTGCATCTTTGTGGTCACCAACCTAGAAGCTCTTCAACTCCCATCACTTGGAATTTATATTTTATTCTTAAATATGGTTTAATGCTTTTCTCTATTTCTGTATGTCACAGCATCAAGAATTCACTTTTTAGATCTTTATAGAGGCTGTCAAAAATGCAACAACCATGGTTTCATCCTTCTTACTTATGTGTTTGTGTAGTAGTGTAACCTGTCAATATGTACTGATAGGCATGTCTATATATATAATGCTATCTACATCATCAAAGAGAAATCATTATCTATAAGACAATTATAGCTAATTCATTAATTACCTATATTGAGGAAAATATAGGTAGAACACTTTATGATTGAGTTTAGAGACATCTTCAGTGATTCAGTGCAAATGAAAGTAAGGATAAACAACTACATCAAACTAAGAAGCTTCTGTACTACAAAGGAAATAATGACCAAAATAAAAAGATGCACCCAAACTGGGAGAAAATTTTTGCCTACCACTCATCTGATAAAGGGTTGATATCCAGGATATCACATACTGGTAGGACTTTCAAGAAAGAAGAAGCAACTAACCCTATCAAAAAATAGAGGGAGAGATCAATAGAAACTTTCTCCAAGAAGACATACAGATGATCAAAAGATATATGATGATATCTTTTTCAACACTATTGTACACATGCTATCTTGTATCATTGGTACTTGTTTGGTCTTGGATAATAGCTGTGATCACATGTTTGATCACATTTCTATCTTCTGCTTTCACTAGGGAGAATTTTGTCTGGAATTATGGGGAATATACCTGCACACAGACATATGTGATTTTGAGATAAATGTTGAAATAAATCACTGTCACTCTCACTGTCATCACTGTCATCCTGTTGTTCATCAATTTGCTTGAGCGGGCACCAGTAACATCTGTCTCAATAAATTTTGAAATATTTTCAGCGATGCTTCGAAACACATGTTAAACACCCAGTAAACCCTATGCCATATGAGATACGGTAATTTTAAAAAGATAATAAAATTTAGGTGCCTTGGGCTGGAGCAATAGCATAGTGGGTAGGGCATTTGCCTTACACGCGGCCGACCCAGGTTTGATTCCCAGCATCCCATATGGTCCCCCGAGCACCGCCAGGAGTAATTCCTGAGTGCAGAGCCAGGAGTAACCCCTGAGCATCGCCGGTTGTGACCCAAAAAGTAAAATAAATTAATAAATAAAATAAAATAAAATTTAGATGTCTTATAGGACCTACATGCATTACTGATTCTTAACTCACACAGATCCTTATCTTCGCTTATTCACTATTACCAGCAGTTGGGGGGTGGAGAAAGAAAATTACTTTGAAGAGCTACTTTATTTCAGGTCTCATATTAGAAGTTTGACACAGTATGTTTCATTTATTCTTCCAAATAAGCTTGCCAATTCAATAGCCTGTTTACTCTCACTTTTTTTTTCACAACCGAGGAAAAATAACACACTGCAAGGTTAGGGTTTTTTCCTAGGATTGTGAGCCAGCTGCCCATCTACTCAGTGACTCGCAGCCTGTGTCTTGTTCCCGGCGACTCTGCCGTCCCTGGAGAGGTGCTGCAGGGAGGCGGCTGGGCCAGAGGGGGCCAGGGCAGTTTGCCTTCTGTTTGCTTCCTGTGGATTTCCCTTCTGCCTGTGGGCCACCCACACACTTCTTCCTCATCCCATCGAGGCCCGGAGGAGCTGGGTCCAGTCCCTAAGCTTTAATGAACCAGCTTCCTGACACCCTCTCCGAGCCAGCTGCATGGCACTCACGGTCAGAAGTTAGAGTTTCAAAGTTTTAATAATTCCATCCTCGCGCTTTTTTTCGTCCACCATTGCGTGGTAGCTGCTTCTGACAGGGGCTACAGCCAAGATACCTGGGAATTTTCACTTTATCCTTTCGGTGTCTACACAACAGCTCTGTTGGCCAAATTTTCTCTAATCAAACCGCTTGTGCTTTCTCCCCTTTGCCTGGGCCCTGGGGAATACACTTTTATTTATTTTTGGAAGTCTTCTGTTTACCTTCCTGGCTCTGCACTCAAGGATCACTCCTGGTGGTGCTTATGGAGCCATATGAGGTGCTGGTGATCAAACTCAGGGCAGGCTACCGAGAGTATCCTGCCCACACGGAAGAGCCTGGCAAGCTCCCCGTGGCATACACAATATGCCTAATACAGTCACAATAACAGTTTTCATTCCCTTGACCCTGAAAGAGCCTCCAATCGTTGGGAAAGACAAGTAAGGAAAGGCTGCTAAAATCTCAGGGCTGGGATGAATGGAGATATTACTGGTGCCCGCTCGAGCAAATCGATGAACACGGGATACAGTGATAGTGACAGTGATTTATTTGACAACATTTTTTTTCTCCTCCTCCTCCTCCTCCTCCTCCTCCTCCTCCTCCTCCTTTTCCTCTTCCTCTTTCCCCTCCTTTTTCTTCTTATTTTTTTTGGCCACACCTGGCTATGCTTAGGGCTTTCTCCTGGCTCTGTGCTCAGAGATCATTCCTGGGTGTGCTCAGGAGACCCCATGTGGTGTCAGGGTTTGAACTGGCATCAGTTGTGAGCAAGGCAAGTGCCTCATCTGCTTCTCAGTCTGTCCGGCCCTCCTGGAATACCCTTTCATAACAGGTAAGGCAGGATACAAACTCAGTCTGCCTTGCTTCAGTATCGTGCCTCTTTCTGGATAGAAGAACTCCCTGAGAGTGGGGCAGGGGCAGCGGCCACAGAGCTGCCAACACAGACCTGATGGTGCCATTCCCACTTGAAAACTGAGGGCTCCCCATTGCTTCTAGATAGTTTACAAAGTCCCGAGCAGGCAATTTATAAAAACCCTTTCTGCCTTTGTCTCCAGCTTTAGCCACTTGTCCCCTTTGTTTCTGCTCTCGGCCCCTCACCCACAGCAGATCCAGGTTCTGTCTTGCTCACGAAGAGGACATTGTTTGTGAGGCTTCTTCCCTGCCAAAGTGCAGTTGGTTGCATTCCTCAGCATGTGTGATTTCACATGGCCTACATGCACACGGGCAGAGCCTCTTGCCCCTACGCCTGTCTGTTTTCGCTGGGGCCCCTCAGAGTGGGTGGGTTGAGTTTCCCTCCCCGCCCTGAGCAGAGCCCAGGCAGCTGTAGACCTCCAGAACCCAGCCACAGCCATGCTCAAGGCCCCTCTCCACATGTTCAGAGGAGCCTCACGCATGAAGGAACCGGCAGAGGAACCCAAGTGTGCGGGATCCGGGGCTGAGATTTCCAAGCCTGCTTGGATCGGGACTGGGCCTCCTCCACCCAGACCCCCCATTTTCCAGTAGTTTGGCAGACACACCCACAAACTGCTGCCAGCGCCATGTAATCCGAACATACACAGACTATAAAACAACGTTCCTGGAAGTGAATGCGGCCACACGACCTCTTATAGCCTAATTCTCCCTCTGGGAGAACCTGGCAAGGTACCGAGAGCATCCTGCCCGCAAAACAGAGCCTGGCAAGCTCTCCTGGCATATTCGATATGCCAAATACAGTAACAACGATGGGTCTCATTTCCCTTACCCTGAAAGAGCCTCCAATGCGGCACCACTGGGAAGAACGAGTAAAGAGAGGCTGCTAAAATCTCAGGGCTAGGATAAATGGAGACGTTACTGGTGCCTGTTTGAGCAAATTGGTGATACGGGATGACAGTGATACAGTGATACACACGGAACTAACTCTGTGAAGCTCACTTCATTTCCTCTGTTGAAGTGTGTCATATTTCTTCCTGCCAGGACCTTGACTCACATAACCGTTCGTCTTCCAGCACAAGTTTGTGTGTGTGCTTTCACACACCCACACACAGAGTACATGCACATCTTCCTGTCAGAACTCATGTTATTTTTCCATGATCTACTACAGATGTCATTTTCTCTGTGGAAGCATACCATAGCCTTTCTTTGTGCCCCCTTACTCAACAGGCTGAATTGATTGCTCTGGCTTTTGAAAACCCACAGATCTTTCTTGTCTTTGCAATTATAACAGTATAATCACTGTCACTGTCACTGTTATCCCATTGCTCATTGATTTGCTCGAGTGGGTACTAGTAACGTTTCCATTGTGAGACTTGTTGTTACTGTTTTTGGCCTATCTAATACACCATGGGTAGCTTGCCAGGCTCTGCCGTGTGGGCGAGATAGTCTTGGTAGCTTGCTGGGCTCTCCGAGAGGGATGGAGGAATGAAACCCAGGTCGGCTGCGTGCAAGGCAAATGCCCTACCCACTGTGCTATCGTTCCAGCCCAATAACAGTACAATAGAGTTTTACTATGTGTGGATCAAAAACCTGGTTAGGGACTGGAGCAATAGTACAGTACAGTGGGTACGTGTTCACCTTGCATGCAGCCAACCTGGCATCGGTCCCTGGCAGACCCATATGGAGACCCATATGGTCTCCCCGACACCATCAGGAGGGAGTAATTCCTGAATGTAGAGCAAGGAGTAACTCCTGAGCATCACTGAATGTGACCCAAAAAAGCCAAAACAAACAAACAAACAAATCCCAAACCTTGCTAAGCAGTGTCCATTTCTTATTTTTTATTGATATCATGGTCCATAATGGCTCTAATGACTTAGAACTTTTTGGTTCTTTTACTTTGTTTGTTTTTGTTTGGGGGCCACACCTAGTTGTGCTCGGGGCTTACTCTTGGCTCTGCACTCAGGGATTTCTCCTGGCAGGCTTGGGGGACCATATGGGTTGCCAAGCATCAAACCTGGGTCTGCCTCCTGCAAGGCATGTACCTTACCTGCAATGTATGCTGTCGTTTTGGTTCCCTGTGCTGAGAACTCTAACGTGTGCTTCTTAGTGTCCTCCATACATAACATGAACCTGTGAACTTGCTGTATACCCAATAAATATTTATGAAGTGAACCAATTGTTGCATTCGTGCTGTCAGTTGTTATTTGTTTATCATTACCCAGTGGGTTGCTTTCCTTCCTCCCTTTTCCTCTGCTGCTTCTGCAATGACTTGGGGTGGGAGGGCAACACGTTTTTGATCCTGGTACTTGCTGGGGCTTACTTGCTGGGTGATGCTGCTCATATACTGTTTATGATGCTCTCTGGGACTCACACTTTGGGGTGGCACCACGGATCTTGAAGACAAAGCTGCTGAGATTTCACATGGGTATGTGGGGCAGTTTGGGAGACTGGACTCAACGCCTCATGCTTGCAAAATAGGCAGTCTACTAGGATTGCTTTTTCTATTACTTTAAAGGGGATCCAAGAAGTAACATTGATTTTAATGTTATTAAAAATACTGAGGCCAAAACCTTTTATTTATATGGGTTATATTTATTGATATATGAAAGAGAGAGTAAAAGTCACGTGAATATTCACTGATGCCAAAATAGCATACTAAGCCTATCAAATGTTTATAAGAGTAAATGTGTTCATATGATGCGGCCGGAGCGATAGCATAGCAGGTAGGGCGTTTCCCTCGCATGGGGCCGACCCAAGTTTGATCACTGGCATCCCATATGGTCCCTGAGCACTGTCAGGAGTGATTTCTGAGTACAGAGCCAGGAGTAACCCCTGCGCATTGCTGGGTGTGACCCAAAAAGCAAAACAAACAAACAAAAAAACCTTACATGTCTTCATATGAAAAAAATAACATTTTTTGAAATAGAATGTGAGGATTTGTACTGCTTTTCATGAAGTTTTTCACATTTCTAATATCTTTTTTAATATAAGTAGGCATATATATATATTTTTTGCTTTTTGGGTCACACCTGGCGATGCACAGGGGTTACTCCTGGCTCTGCATTCAGGAATTACCCCTGGAGGTGCTCAGGGGACCATATGGGATGCTGGGAATTGAACCCAGGTCGGCCTCGTGCAAGGCAAACGCCCTACCTGCTGTGCTATTGCTCCACCCCATAAGTAGGTGTATTCTTATGTCTGCTTTTTGTTCAGCCTGTTATGCTATATTATGTGTTGTTACATATATAAGGAAAAGTTGGTTTTATAAAGTTATGAAGTTAGAAAGTAGAAGAGTTCTGGGACCAGAGAGATAGTATAGTGGGATAGAGGGAGGAATAGAACAGCCAATTGGACACTTTTTTGCACGTGACTGACCCAGGTTCAATCTCCAGCATCCCATATGGTCCCCCAAGAACCACAAGGAATAATTCTTGAGTGCAAAACCAGGAGTAATTCCTGAGCATCACTGTGTGTGGTCCCAAAACAAAACCAAAAGAAGGTAGAAGAGTTTATAATAACAGGAATTTTCAGATTTTTTTTTGATTGGTCTTATACTAACTTTACAAGGAACAATTTGTTTTCTCCTTTTATGACTTTTGGGTTACACCTGGAGCAGCAGGTGCTTGCTTAGTGGTTGTCCTCAGGTGGTGCTAGAGGTATGGAACCTACGGCTCCCATATAGAGAACATATTTTTTAGTTCTTTGAGCTCTGCTCAAACAAGCACAAAGTTGGGAATAGCTTCTGAGCAATACCAGGTGTTCCCTCCCCCTCAAAAAAGAAAATGTAATTTCTTATATATGGAAAAGGAAAACCTATCATTGACTTTCCCCTCCTTTGTTAAATTAAGACCCATTGATCCCTTATGCTCTTAGAATGGCCCTTTAGCACGTCATTTGTACTACTGTATATTAAACACATGGAAAATGCTGACTCTAACTTATGCAGATCACATGTGGCTGACACCCAAGGACAGTAGATACAAGGGGCAGGAGGATTGCCCCATAGCTGGAAGACTGCTTTATGAGTGGAGGGGAGAAGGCAGATGGAATAGAGAAGGGATCACTAAGAAAATGATGGCTGGAGGAACCAGTTGGGATGGGAGATGCATGCTGAAAGTAGATAATGGACCAAACATGATGACCTCTCAGTGTATGTGTTGTAAGCCATAATGCCCAAAAGGAGAGAGAGAGAGTATGGGGAATATTGTCTGCCATGGAGGCAGGGGGAGGGT
The DNA here is from genome assembly GCF_027595985.1 of Sorex araneus. Classification (NCBI taxonomy): domain Eukaryota; kingdom Metazoa; phylum Chordata; class Mammalia; order Eulipotyphla; family Soricidae; genus Sorex; species Sorex araneus. The sequence continues at coordinate 181,002,859 of NC_073306.1, read as the reverse complement.
GGGAAAGGGGGGGTATACCCGGGATATTGGTGGTGGGGAATGTGCACTGGTGAAGGGATGGGTGTTTGATCATTGTGCGATTGTAACCCAAACATGAAAGCTTGTAACTATCTCACGGTGATTCAATAAAATTTAAAATTTTTTAAAAAAATAAATTATGCAGAACTCTGATACATATGATGTGTATTATACAAAATAGCACTCCCACAATTGCTGATCTCTCCACTAATATCTTAGGGACAGATAAAAGTTTTCTAAAGTATAATTTTCTTGTGAAAACCTGAGTTTTGTTATTCACAATTTTAACTTTTGTTTTCCTTGAAGTGGCAGGTTCATTTCATTCATTTTTGTGAAAAATAGGTTAAGAGCTATTGATTTTTATGTTCTCTTCCAGTGAAAATCATGCACCGTGAAAATACTGTGGATAGCTCTGTTCACAGCTCGAATAACCATACCAGTGCTTTCCCCAAAACTATCATTGCACATTTGATGGACCAGAAATGCTTTGAATGTATTCATATTTCTTTATTAAGAGTGTTGATATTGAGCCGGAGGGATAGAACAGTAGGTTGACTTGGATTCAATCCCTGGCATCCCATATGGTCCCCTGAGCACCAACAGGAGTAATTCCTGAGTGCAAAGCCAGGAGTAACCCATGAACATCTCTGGATGTGGCCCAAAAAAGTCCCCCCGCCCTGTGTTGATGTTTTCTTTAAAGGTTGAAAATGGGGGCTGGAGCGATAGCACAGCCGGTAGGGCACTTGCCTTGCACGTGGCCAACCCGGGTTCGATTTCCAGCATCCCAGGTGGTCCCCCGAGCACCGCCAGGAGTAATTCCTGAGTGCAGAGCCAGGAGTAGCCCCTGAGCATTGCTGGGTGTGACCCAAAAAGCAATAAATAAATAAATAAATAAATAAAGGTTGAGAATGGAAGAATTCATAACACAGTTCTGTCATGGCCATTCTGAAGGAAAACTGCATAACTTGATGCCAACTTGATTGGTGCTAATGTACTAGATTTTTATCTATCATTGTTTTTCTACCATTAATGCATATATACTAGAAGAATGAAATGAAGTGGTGTTATCATCATCATCATCATCATCATCATTATTATTATTATTATTTTGGCCACATTGTTAGTGTTCAGGGCTCTGTGCTCAAGGGTCCTGGCAGCTCTTGGGATGGCAGGTGTGCACTGCTGGGATTGAACTGCGGTTGATTACATACAAGGCAAGTGTTTTACCCTTATACTTTCTCTGGCCCCACATCTTAGTGTTATTATGAAATACTTTTGTCTTTTTGATTTAAAGCTATCTCAGGAAACCAGATGCTTGTGGAACATCCTTAAGAAACATTATTAAAAGAATGCCATATTGTTTGGGGTATAAGATTGTCACAAGTTTCTAGAGATCATTGGAATTATAGTTGGCATTAAGGTAGAAGAGAAAAGAGCTCATTGAATTTTTCCCTAGATATTCTCCATATTTAGAGGTAATATCTGCTTTCTTTCATTCATTAGAAATGTGCATATTTTGTGTGAATATTATGAGTAGGTTCTTGTAGAGAATAGTATACATAAAATATATTTTTCTTTTATGGGGGACCGTAACCAGCAGTGCTCAGAGTTTACTCCTGGCTCTGTACTCAGGAATCACTCCTGATAGGCTCTGGGTACTGGGTATTGAACCCAGGTTGGTCACGTGCAAGGCAAATGCCCTACACCATGTACTACAGTTCTGACCTGTGGATACATAAAATATTTCTAAACGTTCAAAATTTTTCACTTGATTCACTTGTTTCTGGTGGTTTTATATTTCACATTTTGTACGGCTTTCAAGGAGAGCTATTTATTTTCTCTCTGTGACCCCTGGCCTTACAGCAGTTATGCTTTATCCCTTACTATCTTGAAATCATGGTTTGCAATGTATTTCTGAGTTTTAGATTTGATTTGTATTTTTGAATGTCTTTCTTCATCTGCAAAATGATGGTTCTAGTACTTGCTCGTTGGAATAATTAAATGATCTGATTTATATGAAATAATATTTGTGAAATTCGAGGTATTTTGTAAGAATAGAAGGTACCATGATGAAATCATTTGTTGCCTTTTCAGCAGATAAGACATATTATGAAAGCAGTGACCAATAGTCATGCAACTGTATACAAAGTAGACTTACCAGATTGGGAGGTTGGGAAGTGGAACTACTCTCTAGGGTTTGTTTCCTGGTAATCTTCTTAAGAAATGTGTGACCGGAGTAATGGTTTCCAGAAGTGAATGTAGAGATATGAGATTAAGTTACCTAGTGATTATGTGGAAGTCTTAAGTATTGAATTTCTAAAGGGAATGCAATGTTAGGTTGATTTAGGAGAAGGAGGTAGAATGAGAAAAGAGTTGAATCAGATCCTAAGGAATACATCCACTTAAGGGTATGGAGAAAAAAGTTTGCATTGAATTACTAGTTAGTAAAGTGCTAAGTCTTAGGTTCTTCACTAAACAAATGTTTCCCTTTTATACTGCCACCTTAAAGAATTGCCTCAGCTTCTCTATTTTCTCATCTGCCCAATAATGATTTTACGAATTTTAATGCCCCTTATTAAAGCAGTTACCTTTGGCTCTATATTTTCAGTAAATTGGTGCATCATTTTTTTTTAATCTTTTCTTTTTCACCCTCTGCTTCCTCCTCCTTCTTTTACTCTTATTAAACTTGACGGTTTCTCAATATAAAAGATCTTTAACATGGGAGCACAGACTAGAAGTTTTACTTGTTTTCGAGAATGGCGTGTTGAGAATTCCCCTGGTGGTAGGATGGGGGTTCTCTAGCTGGAGGGTACCGGAAGAGCAGACATTCAGAGTGGCCCCAGTAAGGATGTGGTCCTGCCCTCACTCTGGGAAGTGCCTTCTGCGCAACAGGGTCATCTTGCTGTTCCCTCCAAGCTCTCCGCTGAGTTTATAAACGCTGATGCGCTGTTTAAGTTAGCCTCGGGAAAGCTGCATTTCCAGGGAAGGCCAAATCATAAATGTTTCTGGTGGTTTTATGTTTCATGTTTTGTACAGGTTTCAGGGAGAGCTATTTATTTTCTCTCTGTGACCCCTGCCTTGCAGCAGTTATGCTATATTCCTTACTATCTTGAAATCATGGCTTGCAATGTATTTCTGAGTTTGGGATTTGATTTGCATTTGATGGAAGTGATTCATATAATTAAAAGGTTCTTTTCACATTAGTTTTTCTTATTTCGTCTTTATCATGCCATGGCGCACCATAATTTGTGTAACCAGAAACATATACTATTTAAAAGTGATCCCAGAAAACCTTCTTCAGTATTTATGGTGTTATAAAAATGAACATCAATTCCCAGCCGGGCTTTATCCTCGTTTCACTATACAGATGGCTATATAAATTGCCCTTCAAGTCCCTGAGGGAGAAGATTGATGTTTTCTTTCCTTTTCCTCCTTTAATGATTTCTTTCAATGTCCAATAGTTATTGAGATCATGAATTTTTTTCTCACACCTGACCTAAGTCTTTCCACCTGCAAGTCAGTCATATTTCGTTGTCCTTTGACATCCATCAAGGTTGGAAACAGGCAGTTATTATTTACTCCGATTTCCTTCTCTGTTGAAAGATCATGCTTCATACACGTACCAATCAGTGATAGTAACTCCGTTTTTCCAGAAAAAGCACACATCTGTTCATTCTACATAAGGCACACCATATTTCAGATGCAAGATAATATTCTTCAAGTAATCCTAGGCCCAGAGAGGTGCTCCATGGATTGGAGAACATGCTTTACATGTGACAGGCATGGGGTTGATCCCTGTCACTGTGCGACCCCCACCAGCACCTTCCAGAACCATTCCCAAGCACAGATCTGGAATAGCCCCCAAGTACCTCTGGGTGTAGCTCCTCTCCCCGAAAAAAATAAGACTCAAAAAAAAAAAAACCAAAACAAAAACCCTCAAACACTGACATGTGAAATAAAAGAGGAATGTACGTCACCTTTTCTCACCATCTCATTTTTAGTTCCTCCTGCTCAGGTCTTTTCTTGTGTATCTGGGGAAGAAAGGAAGTAAACAAACAAGTAAGCTAATAATGAGAAAAACAGGGACCAGAGAGATTGTACAGTGAGTAGGACATTTGCCTTGTGTGCAGTTGAGCCAGGTTTGATCCTCTGTACCACATCTGGTCCTCTGAGCACTGCCAGGAGTGGTTTCTGAATGCAGAGGGAGGAGTAAGTCCTGAGTACAGCTGGATGTGACCCCAAAACAAAAATAATAGTAATAATCAGACAAACAAAATAAAGGTTTATGCTGCTTTTAAAAGTCATGATAGCTGGAGCGATAGTACAGTGGGTAGGGCATTTGCCTTGCAGGCGGCCGACCCAGGTTTGATTCCCAGCATCCCATGTGGTTCCCCCGAGCACCACTAGGAGTAATTCCTGAGTGCAGAGCCAGGAATAACCCCTGTGCACCTAACTCCAGGTGTGACCCAAAAAGCAAAAAAAAAAAAAAAAAAAGCATGGTAAATGGCACTAAATTTTTATTAGTTTTACATGTATGAATGAATGTATTCATACAACTCAAACTGTTTGACAGTATAGACTAAAGTGGAATATGCATGCACCCACTATTTTATACCTGGGCAAACAACCAGTAAAAATGAGCACTTAAGCATCATCATTTAGAATATATATATTCTGTATATTCTAACTATAAAACCAAACTATAAAACCAAAAAGCCCTTCAAAGCAGAATTGGTACTGGAATAGTTGTAGTCTAGTAGAACAATAAAACCGTTTAAAAAAAAGAGTGGAGATTTTAAATAAATCCCAAAGAAAATCAGAACACAGCAAAAGTACATTTGTATAATTTTATTTATCTCTGTCACACAGAACATTTCTTTTCAACATTTTTATGCATTGCCAGGAGGTACCTGTAGGTCGCCTGAGGACCCACTAGGAGATCCTTCTGTAAAAGAATTTAAAAAAATCGTTAGCAGAAGCCCCAAAACTCATGAGGCCTGATACCAAGTGCATTATCAAAGCAAGACTCTTCATACAAATATCAGCCCACTTAAAAAGATACGCTAGGAGGGCTGGAGAGATTATGCAGTGCAAAGAGCACTTGACTCGCATGTGGCTGAGCTGGGCTGGATCCATAATACTGCACCTGGTCCCCCAGAGTGATCTCTAAGCACAGGAGTAAGCCCTGAGCACATCTAAGTGTGGCCTGAAATCCAATGGTGTCTGTGTGTGTGTGTGTGTGTGTGTGTGTGTTGGGGAGAGGGGGCAGTGTGTGTGTGTGTGTATGTTGGGGCCAGATAGTGCATGCTCCTGCCAGGTTCCATTCCCAGCTACCACTTGGTCCCTGAGCATCACTGGCTGTGGCCCTGGAGGCTTCCAGCATTACTGGGTGACCCAAGTTGCTCAAGCAGCATCACATCTCAGGGCCTTGTGCCATGATGTGATTAGCAGAAAATTGCTGATGGGGTTCCCAGACCTGGAGCACCACTTGGCAACCACTTCCCACACTGATATATTAAATACTTAAGCATAAAGAATGCACTGTCGTCCGTTGTTCATCGAATTGCTCGAGCGGGCACCGGTAACGTCTCCATCGTGAGATTTGTTGTTATAGTTTTTGGCATATCTAATATGCCACGGGTACCTTGCCAGGCTCTTCCGTGCGGGCGGGATACTTTTGGTAGCTTGCTGGGCTCTCCGAGAGGGACAGAGGAATCGAACCCAGGTTGGCTATTTGCAAGGCAAACGCCCTACCTGCTGTGCTATCACTCCAGTCCCCATGCATAAAGAATACTGCAGTAAATTAGAACTATATATGGACAAGAACTGGCTGGAGCTATCATACAATGGATTGGGCATTTGCTACCCAAACGTGGAACTTGTTGAATCCCCTACACCTTATAAGGCCCCCTGAGCCCACCAGATCTCTGAGTACAGAACCGGGAGTGATCCCAAACACATCAGGTGAGATCCCAAAACAAAACAAAACTGAAGGTAGCTTGTTGGAAGTGGGTGCAGAGTGGAATTCAGGCTTCTGAGTTAGGGCAACTGGCTAATGCTCTGAAGATTTTTGGAGAACCTCTGGAAATAGGAAGCTCTTGGGGGAAGGAGGTGGGGGAACTATTGTGAGGGCAACAGCAGCCAGGGTGTGGAGGCACCAGGGTCACACACAGTGGTGCTCAGGGGCCCATGACATGGCAGGGATCAAATCCAACCCCTTGCCACGTGCTAGGCATGCTCTGCCCTGCTGGAGCTGCAACTGGGCAGGGAACACTCTGATGCACAGAGCTAAGAGGATGCTGTGGGGATGAGTCCACGGTCCTGTGTGCCTGTTCACGTCTCGTGCCCAGCTGCTGTTACTTGGTGGGACAGAATGTTAGAACAATCAGAAGAAATAATGAATGAACAGACGAAACCTTTTTTGGATCACTGAAATAATTCTCTGTATCAAGTGTATGTGAGCTAGCAAAACAATTTTAACATTTCAAAGAATGAAAAGGAGACAATTAAATGCTGATAGTTGATTTCTAGGAAGACGAGCCTTAAAGTTTATAACTTAATTTCTTTGAACTTCACCGAGTTGTCAAGGGAGTGAATACAAAATGTGTAATGACAGTATTGTTTCTTTTATCAAGAGCTAAAAATTTAGCAGTCAAATATGTCATTTTTAGACATAATTTCCAATAGTAGTTTTAATAGTGCTCCTTAAGATAGGATTAGGAATTTCAATAAAATCTACCTCTAATAGAATGTGCTTGAAGAGTATCAACAGTAAATCCCATTGATGATTTAGGATATATTTATGTCCTAAATACATTGTAGGGGCTGGATCGAGAGCACAGCAGGTAGGGCATTTGCCTTGCACTCAGCCGACCCGGGTTCGATTCCCAGCACCCCATATGATCCCCTGAGCACTGCCAGGAGTAATTCCTGAGTGCAGAGCCAGGAATAACCCCTGCACATCTCCAGGTGTGACCCAAAAAGCAAAAAAACAAAAAAAAACCAAAAAAACCCAAAAAACAAAAAAATTAAATACATTGTAAAGAGCTCCCAAATAAGAAAGTTACAATTTATCAGTTGTATCCAACACATGGAAAAATAGGCTCCATTTCACATGAGGCTGACACACAAGGATACAAGGGCCAGGAAGATTGCCTCATAGCTGGAAGACTGCTTCATGAGTGGGAGGTGGGGGAGAGAAGGCAGATGGAATAGAGAGGGAATCACTAAGAAAATGATGGCTGGAGGAATAAGTCGAGATGGGAGATGTGTGCTGAAAGTAGATAATGGACCAAACATGATGGCCTCTTAGTGTCTGTGTTGCAAGCCATAATGCCCAAAAGTAGAGAGAGAGAGTATGGGGAATATTGTCTGCCATGGAGGCAGGGGGAAGGTGGGAAAGGAGGGATATACCTGGGATATTGATGGTGGGGAATGTGCATTGGTGGAGGGATGAGAGTTTGATCATTGTGAGGTTGTAACCCAAACATGGAAGCTTGTAACTATCTCATGCTGATTCAATAAAATTAAAAAAAAAAAAGAAAAATAGGCTCCATAATTTAGTTAAATTCAGTACTATAGGAATCAAAGGCAATAATAAAACATTTAATCCTGTTGTTTTACAAATATGTCCCCTCTATGGAGACAGTTCTATTTTGAGTTTTGAAATACATATGGAATTGATAATTGATGAAGTTTTTCACCTTTCTCTTAACTGAAACTATGAAGAAAAAAAAGCAAGTCTAATAGGCTTCTCTGCTTGAAAACCATTTTTCAAATTTCAAATTGTTTCTTCTTAAAATGTTGCTGTATATTTTGTAGCCCTGACATAATATCACCCTTTGTTTCCATGGCTTTAAAAATGGGTTGCTAAGACTCCTGGGTTGACGTTTAAAATATCACCGTATAAATCTGCCTGACAAGTTTTTTTTTTTCAGTGTGAGTTATGAATAAGTGTTCTATTCCCTTTTCAACACCTGGTTTTAGTTGCTTGCCGTTTCAGTTGATAGGATCTGAGAAACTTTCTCTAGTTGTTAGAGTCACTGTAGCATTTTTGGCAGTTTAATAGTTGACATTCACTTGTTTTATGTGAGGCTGTGATTAAAATTTGGAAAAACTAGCATCTGTGAATTATGAAGCATCTGTGTAGTATTTTTATTATCTAACATTTTAATTTTTTAAGTTTTTGGCTTACAATACTATTAATAATGGTTTCTCATCAATAACTTAATCCCAACACCACACCCATCACTGGTATAACTGTCTCCCTTCCCCGGGATCCCAGACCACCCTATTGCTGCCCCTTCCCCACCCCCTCCTAACTCCACTGTGTGGGTCAATTTCCCCATATGTTGCCTTTGGATTTTTGTTGCTGCTTTGCAGTGTATCTTAAGTTCCACATATGAGAGAGGTTATTATATATCCCTTTCTTTTGACTGACTTCACTCAGCTTGAAAAACATTTTCAGGTGTCCTCTAATTCTATTCATGTTGCTCCAAAATGCATGATTTTGATCTTTCCTAGGGCTGCATAGTATTCCACTGTGTATATGTACCACAACTTTTTGATCCGTTCATCTGTGTTTGGGTGTTTGGGCTGTTTCCTGATCTTGGCTATTGTACTAAGTTCAGCAATGAATGTAGGTGTGCTTATATCCTTTTGAAGCAATATTTTTGTGTTTGGGGCATCTATATAATTGTTTACTAAATTCTAATAAGTTTCTGGGCTGGAGCAATAGCACAGCGGGTAGGGCGTTTGCCTTGCATGCTGCCAACCCAGGTTCGATTCCTCTGTCCCTCTCAGAGAGCCTGGCAAACTACCGAGACTGTCTCATCTGCTTGGCAGAGCCTGGCAGTATTCAACATGCCAAAAACAGTAACAAGAAGTCTCACAATGGAGATGTTATGGTGCCCGCTCAAGCAAATTGATGAGATAACAGTGATACAGTGATAATCTAGGTTGTTTTTTTAACGTATGCATTTAACGTGTACAAAACAAAGTCTTAGTCACTGACTAAGCAAGTGGAAGCAAAGATAAACAAATGGAACCACATGAAAATAAGAAGTTTCTGCACCTCAAGAGAAATGGTGTCTAAGATACAAAGACAGCCCACAGAATGGGAAACGTTATTTGCCCTATACCTATATACTTACCTATATAATACTCTATATATTTACCCATCTGATAGAAGGTTAATATAAAAGTTATATAAAACATTGGTAGAACTTTACAAGAAAAAAATCCAACTCCATCAAAAATTAGGGAGAGGAAATGAACAGAAATTTGCACAAAAAAGTTCAAATGGCCAAAAGGCACATGAAAAATGCTCTAAATCACTAATTATCAGGGACATGCAAATCAAAAGAACAATGAGATATCATCTTATACCACAGAGACTGGCACACATCCAAAAGAACAAGAGCAACCGGTACTGGTGTGGTTCTGGGGAGAAAGTGACTCTTCATTGTTGCTGGGAATGCCTACCAGTCTAGACATTTTGGAAAACAATAAGAACATTCCTAAAAAATCTAGAAATTGAGCTCCCACTTGACCCAGCAATACCACTTCTGGGAATATACCCTGGGTGCCCAAAAACACACAACAGAAACGTCATCTGCACTTCAATACTCATTGCAGCACTTTTCTTTTTTTTTATTTTTTAAAATTTTAATTGAATCACTGTGAGATAGTTGCAAGCTTTCATGTTTGGGTTACAATCACATAATGATCAAACACCCATCCCTCCACCAGTGCACATTCCCCACCACCAATATCCCCAGTATACGCCCCCCTTTCCCACCTTCCCCCTGCCTCCATGGCAGACAATATTCCCCATACTCTCTCTCTACTTTTGGGCATTATGGTTTGCAACACAGACACTAAGAGGCCATCATGTTTGGTCCATTATCTACTTTCAGCACACATCTACCATCTCGACTGATTCCTCTAGCCATCATTTTCTTAGTGATTCCCTCTCTATTCCATCTGCCTTCTCTCCCCACCCTCCACTCATGAAGCAGTCTTCCAGTTATGGGGCAATTCTCCTGGCCCTTGTATCTACTGTCCTTGGATGTCAGTCTTGTGTGATATTATTCTATACTCCACAAATGAGTGCAGTCCTTCTGTGTCTGTCCCTTTCTTTCTGAACTCATTTCACTTAGCATGATACTCTCCATGTCTATCCATTTATAAGCAAATTTCATGACTTCATCTCTCCTAACAGCTGCATAGTGTTCCATTGTGTAGATGTACCAAACCTTCTTTAGCCAGTCATCTGTTCTAGGGCACTTGGGTTGTTTCCAATTTTGGCTATTGTGAACAGTGCATTGCAGCACTTTTCACAGTAACCAGAATCAAGGAACAACACGAGTGCCCAGGAACAAACAACTGGATAAAGAAACAATGGTACATCTACACAGTAAAATATTACACAGCTGTTAGGAAAAATGAAGTCATAAAATTTGCTTATAAATTGATGAACATGGAGAGTATCCTGCTGAGTGAAATAAGTCAGAAAGATAAGGACAAGTGAATTCACTAGTGGGATATAAATATGTATATAATAGCACTGTGGCACTGCACTGTCTTCCCGTTGTTCATCGATTTGCTTGAGTGGGCACCAGTAACGTCTCCATTGTGAGACTTGTTGTTACTGTTTTTGGCATATCGAATACAACATGGGTAGCTTGCCAGGCTCTGCCATGTGGGCGGGATACTCTCAGTAGCTTGCCAGATTCTCTGAGAGGGACAGAGGAGTTGAACCTGGATATAATATGAGATATAAATATATATTTACATCACAAAATCATGATCACGAAATCTATATAGCATGACGCTAATATCTAATGCATATAGAATGACTGCCTGCATTCATTTGTGGGATATAAATATATATAGTATGAAATATAAATATATATATTTATATCTATATAGTATGAGACTAATATTCAAAGCCAGGTACACAGCCAATATGACTTTTCAATGGTTGGAAGCTTTCCACAAGAGTGGAGGGGTAGAGAAGGGACCAACATGACATTAATACTTGGACATGATTATTTTGGACAGGAACTGAGTGTTGAAAGTAGGTGAAGGGTTATACCTGATAACCTTCCATTATCTATATTACAAACCATAAGTCCCAAAAGTAAAAGTAAAAGAGAGAGAGTGAGAGAGAGAGAGAGAGAGAGAGAGAGAGAGAGAGAGAGAGAAGAATGAGAGAGAGTGAGAGAGAATAGTGGATGGCATAGTGGCAGGAGAGAAACTGGGACTATTGGTGGTGGGAAAACTATTCTGGTGAAGAGATGGGTGTTGAAATATTATATGACTTAAATCCAATCATGAACAGCTCTGTAACTATATATCACCGTGATTCAATTTTTTAAATAAAGATTAAAAAAATATCAAAACAAAAAATGGAGTGTTACTGGTGCATGTGTAGGAAAAAGTTAGATAGGAAACAACGAAGCAACAAGGGTGACTAGTTGCCACAATCACAGTTTAGTGTTTGGTTACCACTTCCTGTTGTACTTGTACCCATATGATCCTTTGGATCACATGCCTTACATGGACGCGTGATGGGATTCTGTAAATATGAAAGAGACTATGCATCTGAGCTAGGAAATGCAATTGGATAGAAAGTTCAGCTATTTTTTTTAAAAAAGTCAAATAAATGCACTCTTACCTTTAACTTAAACATATGATTTTTATAATAGAAATATAAACATACCCTCACATGACTTTCTTTAATGATTTCCATACTGTCAGTCTCGCTATAGGACAGTTTTGTTATGAATGGGTTGTTCATATTTTGAGCTCATTTCATCTTTTCTCTGTCAGTTAATGATATAGGTTACGGGGACTAGACAGTTTATCATGTAAAGACTTTCAGACTTTAAAGACATTTCATATTTTTTTAGTATCACTTGCCACAACCCAGAGTGAATAATTATTTTTTTTACAGTTATTTGATGGAAATATCTTTGGATAGACTAAGCTTTGTGTGCCCAGGAACCATACTGCTGTCCTCCTCATCACCATGTAGAAACAAACAAGGTTCATGGATCGCTTAGATTTAAACATATTTCACGTGAATTGTATGTGTTTAAGATCAGTATTTCATAGACTCAGAGAATGTCATCGTATTAAAATATAAATCATTTGCACATGCCACCATCTCTTAAGTGAATGACATGCAATAGACTGAATTAATTTGGAGACACTGAGAAGTCACTTCTTGTTGGCTGAGAGGACAGAAATTCTTTTTTTTTTTATTTTATTTTTAAATTTATTTATTTTTTTAATTAGAGAATCACCGTGAGGGTACAGTTACAGATTTATACACTTTTGTGCTTATACTTCCCTCATACAAAGTTCGGGAACCCATCCCTTCACCAGTGCCCATTCTCCACCACCCGTAAACCCAGCGTCCCTCCCACCTTCCCCAATCCCATCTCCCCCCCACCCCACCCTGCCACTGTGGCAAGGCATTCCCTTCTGTTTTCTCTCTCTAATTAGCTGTTGTGGTTTGCAATAAAGGTGTTGAGTGGCCGCTGTGCTCAGTCTCTAGCCCTCATTCAGCCCGCAACTCCCTTCCCCCACATGGCCTTCGACTACAATGTAGTTGGTGATCGCTTCTCTGAGTTGACCTTTCCCCGAACATGAGGCCAGCCTCGAAGCCATGGAGTCAACCTCCTGGTACTTATTTCTACAGTTCTTGGGTGTTAGTCTCCCACTCTGTTATTCTATATACCATAGATGAGTGCAATCTTTCTATGTCTGAGGACAGAAATTCTTGTCTGACTTTTTTTTTTTTTTTTTTGGTTTTTGGGTCACACCCGGCGATGCACAGGGGTCACTCCTGGCTCATGCACTCAGGAATTACTCCTGGTGGTGCTCGGGGGACCATATGGGATGCTGGGATTCGAACCCAGTTTGGCCGCGTGCAAGGCAAATGCTCTAACCGCTGTGCTATTGCTCCAGCCCCCTCTTGTCTGACTTCTTTATGAATTATTCCTACCAGTAAAAATAGTATCTGACACAGGAGCGTATGTTGAATTAATAAGATAATAAAATGTAGTGACATTCAGAACTTAATAATAAGAAAAATAAACAACTTAATTAAAATGTGCAGAGGATTTAAATGGGAATACCATCAAAAAAGACAAAATGAGACCAGCAGGTAGAGTGCTTGCCTTGCACACAGCCAACCTGGTTCCTTCAACTCCACCAGTAGTGACCCCTGACCACAGAGCCAGGAGTGAGTGGGGTGTGGCCCAAAGACTTGAGCACTGTGGGGTGTGGCCCAAAGACCAATAAAGGAGAAGAAGGAAAAAAGACAGAAAATGCCTATTACATTAAAAAGTGACCCAAATTGTTTGTCATTGGAAAAATCAACACTACAAGATACTTGCTGCATACCTAGTTAGAATGGCTAAAATAAAATAACTGGCAACACCAAGTGCTGGTGAAGATTTGGCAATAAAACACTCATACATTTCTGGTAGTATTTGGAATTCCATTTGTTACTTTTTTTAAAAAGTTAAGCATATTCTTTGGTATATGAACCATTCACCTTAGTCCTAGATATTTATCAAAGAAAAATGAAACCACATGTACACATATATGTGTGTATGTATATATATATAAATATATAATATATATACATATATACATGCCTATAAGCTTGTACACAGATTCTTATGGAGATTTTATTCATCCTTTTAAAAAATTGGAAATAGCCCAGATAATTATTAACTGATAAACTGATAAGTAAGTCTCTAAATAGATAGAGGCTGGAGAGATAGTCCACAAATTGGGGTATATATATAGCCTTAAGCCAATCCTGGTTTTATCTCTGCACCAGATTATCCCCTGACCATTACTATGTATAGCCCTTGGGCCTCGTAAACACTACTGGGGTAACCCTGGTGATCACCAGTACTGCAGGGCAGATCAAGGGAGGGAGGAAGGGAGGGAAGGAGGGAGGGGGGAGAGAAGGGGGAGGAAGGGAGGGAGGGAGGAAGGATACCTGTGTGACATTAGGATTTATTTGTGGATATTGAAAATTTTTTTAATCTTCTAATCATTGACCATTCCTCCTGGCTGGTTTTTTTTTTTTTTGCCCCTATTATTCCTGCCCTTGGATATTGGTTTCATACTAGATCCATGTATAGTATAAAATATGTACTAGCTCATTTCACTCAGCATGATACTCTCCATGTCCATCCATTTATAAGCAAATTTCATGACTTCATTTTTCCTAACTGTGGTGTGTTTCCTTGTGTACATGTACCATAGTCTATCCAGTCATCTGTTCTCAGGTACGTGGGTTGTTTCCAGAGAATGGTAGCTATTGTGGCTTTTGTGAATAGTGCTGCAGTGAACATAGGAATGCAGGTGGTGTTTCAGCATTGCGTTTTGGAGCTTCTGGGGTATATTCCTAAAAGTGGTATTGCTGGGTTAACAATTTCTAGTTTTTGAGGAATGCCCATATTGCTTTTCAAAAAGACTGGATCAGTTGGCATTCCCACCAACAATGAAGAAGAATCTCCTTCTCCCCGCATCCACGCCAGCACTGGTTGCTCTTGTTCTTTGGGTGTGTGCCAGTCTCTGTGGTGTGAGATGATTATCTTATTGTTGTTTTGATTTGCATGTCCCTGAAGATTAGTGATTTAGAACATTTTTTTCATATGCCATTTGGCCATTTGAATGTCTTTGAATTTTTTTTTTTTTTTTGCTTTTTGGGTCACACCCAACAATGCTCAGGGGTTACTCCTGGCTTTGCACTCAGGAATTACTCCTGGCAGTGCTTGTGGAACCATATGGGATGACGGGGATTGAACCCAGGTCGGCCGCGTGCAAGGCAAACGCCCTACCCGCTGTGCTATTGCTCTGGCCCCAGAATGTCTTTGAATTTTTTGATGAGTCATTGGATTCTCTTTGCTAGTATTTTGTTGAGGACCTTTGCATCTGTGTTCATCAGATCTATCAGCCTGTTCTATTCCTCATTCCTCTCGGAGAGCCTGGCAAGCTACCGAGAGTATCTCGCCCGCATGGCAGAGCCTGGCAAGTTACCTGTGGTGTATTCAATATGCCAGAAACAGTAACAAGGCTCACAATGGAGATGTTACTGGTGCCCGCTTGAGCAAATTGATGAACAACAGGATGACAGTGCTACAGTGATATCAGCCTGTAATTCTGTGTGTGTGTGTGTGTGTGTGTGTGTGTGTGTGTGGTGTCTCTGTAGGACATTGAACTTTTTTTTTAACGCACATCTTAATTTTTTTAAAATTATGATTATTTGCTTTTTGGGTCACACATAGCGATGCACAGGGTTACTCCTGGCTCTGCACTCAGGAATTACTCCTGGTGGTGCTAGGGGACCATATGGGATGCTGGAAATTGAACCCAGGTCAGCTGCATGCAAGGCAAATGCCCTACCGGCTATGCTATCACTCCAGCCCCTATTGAACATTTTTATAAAACGTAAGCTTTTTAAGTATTATGCACTTTGGTTGAATTACCCTTTTTCCCCCTGGCAAAATGCAGATAATATTCTCAGCTTTGCTGCTGCCCGTATGTTGTAGAAATATCCACAGAGAGTTTCTGAAGTTGAGTAGTGCTCCTGGTAACGAACTGCAGTCTTCTCAACAGAAGAGGGTACACTGATAATTTACGATGTTTCTCCAGGGAGAGTAACTCCGGGTCAGCTCATGTCCTATATTCAGCTCTTCAAGAACAACCTCAAAGCGCTTGTGAATCACTGCGGACTCCTGCAGCTTGGACTGGCCACGGCTCAGACTCTGAAGCACCCACAGACTGCCAAGTGGGACAACTTCCTGGCCTTTGAAAGGCTCCTTCTCCAGGTACGTTGTTGTGGAGCTTCTTGGAACACGGACAGTTGACATTGTTCACTTCCAGGGGAACCCTTTGATTCTTATTGTATTCTTAGTAATAAATCATATTGTTGACAGATGCCTTCCATCATATTCTCTGAGTTGACTCAAATGAAAATTTGAGTCATACTTTTCCCATACCTATTTATTTTTCTTTTTGCAGTGGCATCTTTGACTTTTTTTAACATCTTTGGTTTTTAACTCAGTGTTAAGATATTATTATTATTGTTATTATTATTATTATTTTAGAATTCAACTTTCCTCTGAAAACTTCTTTTAAGTTTTATGGCATTTGGACCCTTCTTGATTGTCATGGCACTTAGTTTTATTTTATTCAGTCCTGGCTATTTTCCTCTAGAATATTCCTGCTGTTCACATTTCCTCTGCCATTAATCTCTTAGCCTTAAGCAATTTAGAGCCTGTGGCTTAAAATGTTACTTTAGTAAAAGATGAAGGAAGGTACAGTCAATTGGTGGTTTTAATGAAAAGATTTGTATGTGGGACAGAACCCTTTCATGACTAATGAAGTATTTTCATGAGAAGCTTCAAAAGAAAATGATGTGCTTGAAAAATGTAAAGTATTTCAGACTTATATAGAGTAGTGATGTCTATGTTCTCTCCATATAAGACAATATAATTTGATACTCTTAATAATTACTTCTACCCCTTTTCATTAAAAAATAAAACTAAGATAAAGCTGAAGCCTCTCTTACATGCTCTTTCCTGCTCTGGCTCTCCCTTTTATGTTTTCCAAAAGTAACTATAAGCTCTTTTATTGTTTTCCCTTGTCTTTGTTTGTTTTGGGGTCATATCTGGGTGATGCTCAGGGCTTTCTCCTGATTCTGCACTCAGGGATAACTTCTGGCAGTCCTTGGGGGACCATATGAGATGCCAAGAATTGAACCCAGGGTGGCCGCCTCTAAGGCAAACGTCTTCCCTGCTGTACTATTGCTGCAGCTTCACCTATTTTTGTAGCACTGTCACGCTGTCATCCCATTGTTCATCGATTTGCTCAAGCAGGCACCAGTAACGTCTTCATTATGAGACTCGCTGTTACTGTTTTTGGCATATCGAATACGCCATGGGTAGCTTGCCAGGCTCTGCCATGTGGGCAGGATACTCTCAGTAGCTTGCCAGCTCTCCAAAAGGGATGGAGGAATCGAACCCGGGCCGGCTGCATGCAAGGCAAATACCCTACCCACTGTGCTGTCGCTCCAGTCCCACCTATTTTTATTAAATATTATTTTTTCTCAAGTAATACTGAGTGTTGTGAAATGGTTTTTGCTTTAAAAATTTTTTTAAATTTTATTTTCATAAAGTTGTTCACAATAATTGATTACATTCAGTATTTCAGCACCAATCCCACTACCACTGCACCTTTCCATCACCATTGTTTTGAATTTTCCCACCACCACCCAAACTTGCCCCATAGGCATATGCTAAATAATTTACTTTGTATTGCTTGTTATGACTAGTAAGAGTAGCCATGCGGTTGCAAAAGTGGCCGTGCATTCCTGGAATCCTAAATTTTTAAAAATATTTGGGGTTCGGAGGCATCTCTGTGGCATGCTGCTCTCTTCCGAGATTCATTTGTGAGTCTCTGAATTAATGGCCATTAATGTGCTTAAATGGTGCCCAGAGGCAGTTAGTGGGTGTGACTGCCAGGAAACCAGAACACCGGGGAGATGGGGAGCAGGTCGCCCAGCCCCGACTCCGTGAAGCCTGGACTTTTCAGTCACTGGTTCTGCATATCTGGGTTTTTCAGTAGATTCTTTCTCATGTGTGTGCGTGTGTGGGGGGGTGGTGAGGGGGGTGACTCGGGACAAGCCTGTAAAGGTCAGCTGTGAGTGTGGTGGCAATTGTGTTCTGGAGGTGTGTGGCTGCTGGGATTCATTTGGGGCAGGTAGAGGGACACACCTGTACCCCTCTGAGGTGCCCTTATGAAGTCACCCTGACCCGGGGTGGGAAGACATCTCTGCAGCATGCTGCTCTCCTCCAAGATTCATTTGTGAGTCTCTGAATTGTGGCTGTTAATGCGCTTCAATGGCCTGACTTTTATATCTTTCGAGATTTATTTATGGTTCTCAGAAGCAAGGCCGAGCTATAGCACAGTGGGTAGGGCGTTTGCCTTGCACATGGCCAACCCAGGTTTGATTCCTCTGTCCCTCTTGAAGAGCCTGGCGAGCTACCAAGAGTATTCTGCTCGCACAGCACAGCCTGGCAAGCTACCTGTGGTGTATTTGATATGCCAAAAACAGTAACAACAAGCTTCACAGTGGAGACGTTTTTGGTACCCGCTTGAGCAAATCGATGAACAACGGGAGGACAGTGTTACAGTGCTAAGTGCAGATGCAAAGCCAATAAATGAGCTTATGTAACTGAGCTGGAGGTGGTTTGTGGGCTCGGCTCCCACATACCTAACTTTTGGCCATTTAATTTCTTGGGAAACTTGGTCCCAAGTTGTTGGGGCACAGTGGCACAGTGGTAATTTGGGGGTATCAGGAAGCCTGAAAGCACCATCAGGCTGCTGATGTACTCACTCAGGTTTTACTTTTATAGAAGTGATGTCATTCTATAAATGCTTCTGTTGAACAACTTGTTTCTCCCCTCAACATTCTTTTTTTCCCTAAATTTTATTTTATTTTTATAAAGTTCACAATAATTCATTACATTTAATATCAAACACCAATCCCACCACCTTCCCACCACCGTATTTTGAATATCTCCACCCCCAATTCCCAAACTGTGTTCCCCAAAACAATACAAAACAATAATTTTGTATTGCTGGTTATGAATAATTCACTAAAAATGGTCAAATAAAGTTTCCTTACAGAAAAGTGTATGAAGATTGTTGCATTTTATCCTGGAGTCATTAAGCCCTTATATAAGAGATTCCAAACACATTTGTTAAACCCAATTAAAACAACATTCTATTTTTAAGGTAATTCAAGTTGACTTGTATTGATTTAGTTCATTCCTTTAAATGATGACCAGTCTCTGTGACTATAAAAATGTCACTTATTTGTTCAGTTCATATTGCTGTGTATTTAGACTTCCCGTACGTGTTTGTGAATGTGTGATGAATATCCCAGAATATGTCTCTGATACACATGTGAATGAGTATATACCTTGGAAGGTGAGAGACATACCTCCTTGGGGAGGATGGTTAAATTGTTGAACAAACGTATTTTTTATTGTGAAGAAACTGATCACCAAAGATAGTGAACTAGTTGGCCTCCTCGCTAGGTACAGATCCCAGCATAGTGTCAAGCATGCAGTTTTATCAAATTTAAATTTTTTAAAATGTATTTTTAAATAAATGAGACCCATTTTTGTTACTGTTTTTGGCATATCGAATACACCACAGGCAGCTTGCCAGGCTCTGCCATGCAGGTGGCATGTTGTAACGATCTGCATGCTGACAAACACGCCACACACCTTGTGCATGGACGTGCTGCTCACGTAGAGAAACTCCTCCCCAGATCGACACAGTCGATGCAAGGAGTCCAGCCTTGCACCTGCCTGCGTCTTAGTGATGTGCTTTCTTAATAATACTCTAACTTCTAGGTTGCAATTATTAACAACAAGCAATGAAAAAGTATCCTATGCAAGGTACAGAGGTGATACCTAGATTGCCTTTGACCCTAGATTGTAGAAATGAGAGGGCTCCCTGCTCTCTCATAAGAGAAGTTGAGGAGGGAAGAAGCGTGGACAGAAGGTAACAGGGTTAGGAGTCAGAGGTCTTGGGCATAGGTGTGGGATATGTATGTTTTTAAACCATAGTACCAACAACTCTGCAAAGCATAAGATCCAGGCAACTACCAAACTGAAAAATGTGCCTGTCGAGGTGGCAGGCTAGGGGATAGAGGGGGAACTGGGGACAGTAGTGGAGGGAAATCCCACCGGTGGTGGGATTGGTATTGGAATATCTTATGCCTGAAACTCAACCATGAGTGATGTTGTAAATCATTGTGCCTTCATGAAAGTTTAAAAAGAAAAAACAATGATATGCTAAATTACTGAATTGTTCTTGTCTCACAAGTCATTTACCTACAGTCAATAATGGAAAGACTGTTTGTCTTATACCAAGTCAGTGGATTTTGCTTTGTCCTCAAATGCCTTATTCTAAGTTCCAGACCTCAAGACTGGACTTAAAATATAATGGATCATTTAATGTTTTGAATTAAAATTTGTTTTCAAAGTTTATAGGAATTTATTAGAGCATTTCTCAAGAGGACTTAGACAGGAGCACCCCAGCTGTGGTTAGTTGTGTCCAGTGCTGGAACAAAGTACTGAAGTGTTGGGTGCCCAGGAAGTCAGGCTGGGGCAGGTCTGTATGGGCTCTGCCATGAGTCCAGCTGCTGGAGTCCAGCCAGTCCCACTGAGGCAGCGTCAAACCACTCTGACCCACTTGATCCACTTAGCCTGGGAGCTGGTCCCACCTCCCAAAGATTTCAAGCCGTGGTTCTCAGGCTGGGATTCTGCCCCTCACAGGAGGGGAAAAAAATGGGTCATTTTCATGCCATTCTTGGCTCTAGCAACCCCGTGAAGCAGGAGAGACAGCTCACCAGGCTGAGTACGTGCTGGCCGCATGTGGGAAG
The DNA here is from genome assembly GCF_027595985.1 of Sorex araneus. Lineage (NCBI taxonomy): Eukaryota > Metazoa > Chordata > Mammalia > Eulipotyphla > Soricidae > Sorex > Sorex araneus. The sequence continues at coordinate 180,982,347 of NC_073306.1, read as the reverse complement.
CCTGGGCTCCTTCCCTGACACCACACTATCTAACTTTATAATGATTTGTCACATACAAAGTACTGGCAAAAACATTTGGACTGAGGCTGGGGGGAGACAGGAAACGATGATCCCCAAAGTCAGAGCCAAGTGTGATTTACAGACTAGGGCGTGTTTCCTGGGACTTTTCCTGAGAAGGAAAATTGTAGAGCTCACTAGAAAACTGGGGATCTGGGTGGAGGAGGCCCAGTCCCGATCCGAGCAGGCTTGGAGATCTCAGCCACGGGTCCCACCTACCTGGGTTCTCTGCCTCACCCATGAAGGAACCAACAGAGGAAACACATCTAATAAGTTGTATTAAATTTTATTTTGCATTTGGAAAAAAAATTGTAGAGCTTGCTTGAAAGAATACCTCTTGCGTCTCTCTCCTCTCTCTTTCTTATAACTTTGTTTTATTTATTTGTTAATTTTTGGCTTGGGTACCACACCCAGTGATGCTAAGACTTTGCGCTCTGGGGATCACTCCTGGCGGGGCTCAGGGGACCGTATGTGGGATGCTGAGGACCAAAACCCAGGTCAGCCGTATGCAGGGCAAGTATCCCAGTTGCTGTGCTCTCTCTAGCCCCTCTTGTATCTCAGTACTCTACTCGCAGCCCTTCTGACACCCAGTATGTCTGGGATTTTCCTACACCAGCCAAGTCTCTAACTCTCCACCAATACACGGAGTTAGTACAGCTTATGGGCTTGGTTCCACAACACTACCCTCACTGGAGATCTCAGTTGCAAGTCTGGGCTTCCCCATCCTTCTGACCAACCAGCTAAATTAATTGGAGTTCCTAGGACTGCCTTGTTTGGGTTAGGTCATTTGCAATAATGGCTCACAGTTGCAGGGAAATACTTATTTCCCTTTGTCAGTTTATTGTAAAGGATATTACAGACATTGAGGTCTCATTGAGCCTTCTTTGTAAGGACCCTGAATGAATGATTTGAGGCTCTTCCTGTTCCTGGAGAGAGCAGATATCATTGGGCTACACTAGCATGCGACAGGGACAAATGGAGACGTCACTAGTGCCCGCTCAAGCAAATCGAAGATCAACGGGATGACAAGTGATACAAGTGATTACAAAGGTTATATGAGCAACCAGGTCGAGGAGGTGCACAGGCTGAGGTCCAGAAGGTGTTCCAAGCCCAGGGGCTTCTGCCCACATAGAGTAGAGTTGTGAGATCCTCCCAGCATGGAACTATATTCACCAACCCCACGGCCCTCAAAGTCTTCGGAAATTTATACGGAGGCTTCATTTTATTGGCGTGGTTGATTACTAATTTAATTTTGAGTTCTCTCTCCTCCCTGAGGTGGGAAATTCCACGTTCCTACTCAGGGCTTGATTTTTTCCTTGTGACCAAGTCCCACCCAGGAGCAGTGTGGAAGCCCACCCAGAGTTACCTCATCAGAACACACGGAGCTCCTATCACGCAAGACGTTCCAAGGAGTGGAGGAGGAACTCTGTGTACCAGGGACTGGGGTCAAAGACCAAGACTTAAAACAAAAGATGCTCTGAACTGCCCTATCGCCCAGGAAATGACAAGGCTTGTAGGAGGTGTGTGCCGGGACCAGGGACAGAGCGCCGCTGTGTATTTCTCATGATGTCACTGGGTTCTTCCCAGCATTGCATCACAACAACTCCAAAGGCAAGATTAATGAGGAACAGCTTTTCTCACTCCTGATTTCCAGCACTTCTGAGACAACAATCTTCGTCTTTCTCAGACTCCGCATCCCCTCCTCTCTGAGGGAGATGACTGCTTTATCTGACGGGCACATTCGGGATGCCTGAGCTCCGCTCTCCCTTTTCTCTCCCTGGGGAGGGCCCTGCTTGTCAGCCCTGGGTGCCCCGCTCTCTCTGGACCGGGGTCTGTGGCACACCAGTCTCCATGTCTGGCTTCTCTCATCTTTACAGTGAGTGATGGAGCAGGTGCTCTGCCCTGGTCGGGCCTGGCTTCGGATCCAGAGGAGAGGCTGGCCTGGTTCTGGGATTGTTTGGAGCAGAGCAGCTGGGCTGAAAGAGCTCACGTTCCACCACCCCGTTTGGCCTTTACTAGTGACACAGGTGATAGGGAGTTGGACTTGTGTGTTTATAATCTCCGTGTTATTTATCAACTTGTTTAGTATCAGGGTGAAGAAGAGGGCTACTAATTTCCCTCCCTCCCTCCCTCCCTCCCTCCCTCCCTCCCTCCTTCCTTCCTTCCTTCCTTCCTTCCTTCCTTCCTTCCTTCCTTCCTTCCTTCCTTCCTTCCTTCCTTCCTTCCTTCCTTCCTTCCTTCCTTCCTCCCTCCCTCCCTTTCTTCCCTCTTCCTTCCTTCCTTCCTTCCTTCCTTCCTTCCTTCCTTCCTTCCTTCCTTCCTTCCTTCCTTCCTTCCTTCCTCCCTCCCTTTCTTCCCTCCCTCCTTCCTTCCACCCCTCCCTCCCTCCCTCCCTCCCTTCCTTCCTTCCCACCTTCCCTCCATTGTAGTGCCCTACATTGATCAGTTTTATTGAATAAAATGAGACATCTGAATATTTTTGGAGAATAGTTTAATAGGGCTTTATCTCTGAACATTTATATTAAGCAGTTGTATAAGCATTTACAAAGAGAAGTTGAAATCAGGAGGAGTGACATCAAGACGAGCTTTCTTTTTCAATAATAGAGCTTTGAACAGTATAGTTTATTTTCCCTTCTGAAAAAGAAAGGAACTGGTTTTGCTAAAATACTATGACAACCTCTCTGATTCTACAGTTGCCTCCTCCCCACAGATTATCTTCACTGAAATTGGGATGCCTCCTGAAACCAATGACATTTCTTAATTTAATTGCACTTTTTCCCTTGCGATTCATCTAATGGTGCTCGTGTATAGCCAAGGGTGTCTTAAGAGAGAAAGGGGTTTTCTCATTTGTTTGTTTGGATGGTGGGGTAGGGAGCTACTAAGTGGTGTTCAGACAGCCCAGGGGCTCCTCCCTATGATTCTCAGCCCGCCTGCTGCTGCTTCAATACCAGGGCCTGGGACTGTGGTGCTTTAGCCATGTAGTGCTGGGATCACCTGGCCCTGAACCCTTATACTATCTCTCTGGCCCCTGAGTTGTTCTTTCATTATTATAATTTTTGTAAATTTATTTTGGCCATACCCACTGTGCTCATGGTTTACTTCTGGCTCTGTGCTCAGGGATCACTCCTGGCAGTGCTCAGGGGGATTGGACCTGGGATTGCTGCATGCAAGGCAGTACCTGCTGTACAATCTCTCCAGCCTGGGTTTTTAATGTATAAAGTGGATAAAGATTTTCCTAAATTTGGTGACTTGGTAGCTTTATCATATTGGAAAAGCAAATGTGGCAAAGTCAGGACATTTACTTGTTGGTTTGCATTTAGGGGTCATAAACTTGACAGAGGGTTTGTCACTTTGGATATCATCTCACAGTAACACATCTTATAAATTAATGAGGTGATTTGGAGGACAGGGTTCCAGAGATTGAACCAGGACCTCACATATAAGTGCTCTGAAACTTAGGCACCCCTCAGGCCCACCCTATTCCTTTTTGGGTAAGTTTATGTCTCATTGGTAAGAATAAATTATATTCATTTAAGTGATACTGAACTTTCTCCCATTCGTCTCTAGGATCAGAGGATAGATGCCTCCGGGGTGGGGTAACCTCTTTAGGACATATCAAGATTTCTTGAGTAGATTCATTATAGCTCAGAACTGTCCTCACTTAGCTTGAATCTCTATAGTTAAATGCAACCTGCATATGTTTTTTATATAAAAATACTGTATTTACATTGTTAAAAAGTCATGATTCGGGGGCTGGAACAATAGCACAGTGGGTAGGGCGTTTGCCTTGCACGCAGCCAACCCGGGTTAGATTCCCAGCATCCCATATGGTCCCGAGAGCACCGCCAGGGATAATTCCTGAGTGCAGAGCCAGGAGTAACCCTGTGCATCGCCGGGTGTGACCCAAAAAGAAAAAACAAAACAAAACAAAACATGACTCTAAAATAAATCCATGATTAGTTGTTCTAAAGCAATATCAATCCACAAATATTGATTGAATTGCTTCCTGTTTGGTGCTTTCCTGTTTCCTGTTTGATGCATGATTCATGTTTTATACAATCATACAGTACTTCATTAGTAACAACTGATTACTCATTTTGAGTTAAAACTCAATTAGAGCACTATTCCTGGAATCAACCACATTTAAGAAATATTTATATTAAGAAGTATTAGTTAGATCAACTGAAAAGAAATGACTTCTGGATACCTTCTTTCACCACTAGTGCTGTTTATAATAATTTTCTCTGCACATTGCCTCAGATATTATTTGTGGTGTTGCAGTGTTCTACATTTTTTTTCCTCTTTTTCGGTCACACCAGATTATGCACAGGAGTTACTCCTGGCTCTGCACTCAGGAATTATTCCTGGCAGTGCTCAGGGGATGATGTGGAATGCTGGGAATCGAACCCGGTCGGCCACATGCAAAGCAAATGCCCTCCCCGCTGTGCTGTACCTCCAGCCCCCTCTACATTATTCTTGATTGCTAAGTATCATCTTTGGTATTCGTGTTATAGATTCCTATTTTTCACGTGCTTGTGTGCACATGTGTGTGCTGGCGTGCACGCACACACACACAAACACACACACACACACACACAGAGTCTCTGTCTCTCTCTGTCTCGTCTTCTCTTCCAAGCATTGTAGGCTTATATTCAAAAACAAAACCAAACCAGAGCAGGGGCAACTTTGCTTCTGACAGAGAATGTTGAGTTGTTAACAATTGCTAGCCCCACTTCCTCCTTGGGGAAACCTTCCCTGAGTAGCTTTCCGAAGCATCATCTTTTTATTTACTTGTTTTTCATTGGCTGGCACTATTTTTTTCACATGTTCACTGGTCCTCTCAGCTACACTGTTTGATAAGTGAGACCAGCCATGCCCCAGTGTTGAATCCTTTCACACATGCGCTTGCAGATGGGAACTGGAGAATTTGTTGTAAAGCACAGGGTTTGCATGCCACAGATTGGCACCTTCAAGAAAGGGATAAATGGTGACTTATCAGTCAGAAGGCATGACTTGCTTTGGTCTTTTCGGAGGAAGAGCCTTTTTACCTTTGGTGTATTGCACGAGGCCATTCAGAATAATGACCCTGTCTCTAGTTGCCCTTGAAAGTAGACGGGTCATAGTTCTAGCAAATGAGACGAGACTAGAAGTATTGTGAGTCACTTTCAGGCTTGCACGGAAAGAATAAGAACCTGGCTTCCTTTTACTCTTCCTTTCTGCATGCTGAAATGTAGCCAATATGGCAAGTGACCACCTTAAATTCTGTGAGGAAGCTGTATTGAAGGTGATGTCTGAGCAAATATATGGATACACTATAGTTAGTCATGTTAAGATATTGTAAACAAGTCTTTGAATCTATTTGGTCTTTTTATGAGTGAGAAACATTTCCATTTTGTTTAAGCCATTTTAATCTTGTGTCTTTGTGGCTATAGCCAAACACTCTAACTACATGTTCATTTATTACCCCTGCATTTTTCATCATTGGAATTTGCCATGAGCCTTGTATGGCTGATACTTTTATGATCTCATGGGGAATAATCAAAATAATGGATTCTCCTGATGTTGTTCTCTTCAGAATCCCTAGATCCTGGAATATTTTGAACAGAGTATAAAATGTAACTGATTTTAATGTAACATGAATCTGTTACAGTTTTCAATGTTTCCAAAGATGTTTGTGGAATACATAGCTATGTTTATCCCTTTGGTTATCCTGTGATTAGAATCAATTAGAAGACCTTTTACCAACCAGGAATATGGTAGTAGTAGATCAGATGTCTCCTGTGTGTCAGACCCTTGGATCAAAAGAAAAAAGGAAGGTAAAAAGAGAAATTTGTTGACTTCTTTGGTTAAACAGATTAAGTTACTAAAAAGAGACTCTTTTCTGTCTCCCTTGCCCCATTAATCAGAGACGTTCTATCTAATCTATGGATAGATTAAAATGTTCTCGGAAATAGAAATCTTCTTTTTATTGCCTTCTCTTCTCCAGGGCTACCTCTAGCTGCCCTCCAGCTCTTTGCCAAGAGAGGCGTCATGTCCAATGGTGGAGGGAGAATGTGGGAAGCTTTTTATAAAGAAAATGTACTATTCCGTTCCATGTGACAGCTGTCTGTTGGGCATGTGTTATCCGCCTGGTGATAAGGTACAAAGCAAACATATGCAGTATGGTTTAACAAGCATGTGCAATATGTTTACCTGGTTATGAGAAAGAGGTGTCAGTGCACTAGTATCATTTGAGTCATTCTCCCTTTGGGAGCTGAGTGGGATCTTCAAAGTGAATTTGCGTACCCGAGGACTAAATATTCAGTGGTGCCTCAGTTAGAAACATAAGCCCTAGTCTAATCACCCAATTTATATGTATAAATATGTATTTATATATTTATAATTTATATATATATGGGGTCGGAGCGATAGCACAGTGGGTAGTGTGTTTGCCTTGCATGCGGCCAACCCAGGTTTGATTCCTCTGTCCCTCTCAGAGAGCTCCACAAGCTACTGAGAGTATCTCACCTGCATGGTGGAGCCTGGCAAGCTACCTGTGGCATATTCGATATGCCAAAAAACAGTAACAAGTCTCACAATGGAGACGTTACTAGTGCCCACTCTAGCAAATTGATGAACAATGGTACAGTGATACAGTGACAGTGATATATATATATATATGTGCGTGTGTGTGTGTATGTATATATATGTGTATCTGTAGAAATATATTTCCCTCTAAGATTTGTTTTCCTTCTTCTACTTTAAACCCCATCAAATGTGGTGCACGACTCTTGGAATATGAGTAGTGTGAGGTATGAGATGTTGTGTGGCCACATTTGCAATATGTTCACTTGTGGGTGAAGCTCGGCCTGAGTGTGTGGAGAGCGTCCGTGAGCAGTTGAGTTTTGGAGGTTTTTCGGCTGCCTGGGCTTGGCCCCTTGGGGCAGGGAGGGGCCTCACCTGCCCCGAATGAAATAGCTTGGCACAGGGTTCGGCGGCATGGCTATGGTGAGTCGTTTTATGCTGTCTTCTGAGAGAAGGACAATGAGTCTCTGGATCGTGGTCATTGAGATTATCTGGTGCCAGCCAGAGGTGGTTTGTGGGCGTGACTGCCAAGTTGCTGGAAACAGGGGTAGGTGGGCGAAGGTCACTCATTCCCAGTTCTGTTGAACCTGGAGTTTTCAGTCACAAGTCCTGCATTCTTGGGTTTTCTGTGGATTCATTCATGGGCGAGGCTCGGCCCAAGTGTGTGGAGAGCGGCCGTGAGCATGGCGGTGGTTGAGTTCTGGAGGTTTTTGGCTACAGAGCTGCAAGGGTCCCTTGAGGTGGGAAGGGGCCTCCTCCTCCTCCCCACCCCCTTTCCGGATGCCCTGAATGGAACAGCCTGGTTCTGGGAAAAGTTATTTTTTTTTTTTAAGTTTTTATTTTATTGAATCACCGTGAAAAAAATTACAGAGCTTTCAGGTTTAAGTCTCAGTCATATACTGATTACACTCCATCCCTTCACCAGTGCACATGTTCCATCACCAAGAACCCCAATATACCCTTCTCCTACCCAGCCCCCACCTAAGTAGCTAATGATCTTCACTTTATTCTCTCTATACTTTGAATACATTCAATATTTCAATAGAGAACTCACTATTATTGTTTGGAATTTTTTCCCAACAATCAAGCCTGCTGAAAGGCATCATTTAATAATTTCTTTTCATTGCTGGGAGTGAAGACTGAGTTTGCGCGGCCACAAGAGCGGCTGTACGGTTTTGGGTTTCTGATATTTTAGCTCAGTTCACAGTCCAGATGCATAGCTACAAGAAGCCGCTCTGGGTGCAAAAATGGGTTAGAAGACCTCTTGATCAAAGTCTTTAGGAGCAGAGGCAAAAGTTATTTTTTTTTAACTGAATCACCATGAGATACACAGTTATAAAGTTGTTCATGATTCGGTTTCAGTCATCCAATGTTTCATCACCCATCCCTTCACTAGTGTACATTTTCCAGCACCAATGTCAGCAGTTTCCCTCCCGCCACCTCCACCTCTCCTCACAGCCTGACTCTGTGGCAGGCACTTTTCTTCTCTCTCTCTCTCCCTCTCTCTCTCTCTCCCCTCCCCTGTCCCTCTCTCTCCCTCCCTCCTCCCCCCCCTTCTTTGGGCATTTTGATTTTTAATATAGGTACTGAATGGTTGGGGACTTTTTAAAGTAAAATTTATCTACAGTTCACCCGAAGTAATTGAAAATTTATGTCTTGGAGAGCCTGGCAAGCTACCGAGAGTATCCCACCCACACAGAAGAGCCTGGCAAGCTCCCCGTGGCATATTCAATATGCCACATACAGTAACAATAACAGTCTCATTCCCCTGACCCTAAAAAGAGCCTCCAATCATTGGGAAAGACGAGTAAGGAGAGGCTGCTAAAATCTCAGGGCTGGGACGAATGGAGATGTTACTGGCGCCCGCTCGAGTAAATCCATGAACAACAGGATGACGGTGACAGTGATACAGTGATACTGAAAGGTTATCATGTATATCCCTTTACCTGCTTTCAGCACTCAATTCTTGTCCAGAGTGATCATTTTTCAACTCTCATTGTCATAGTGGTTCCTTCTGTATCCTAACTGCCCCCGTTGTCATTTGTGGCAACTTTTCAAACACGGACCATTCCTTCTGGCTCTTCTTTCTACTGCCTTTGGGTATTTGCCTCAGACTATGTTTTTTATATGCCACAAATGAATGCAGTCATGCTATGTCTGTCCCTTCCCTTCTGACTCATTTCACTCAGCATGATACTCTCCATGTCCATCCACTGATAAGCAAATTTTATGGCTTAATTTTCCCTAGTGGCTCTACAGTATTAGGATTCCACTGTGTAGATCTACTATAGTTTCTTTACCCAGTCATCTGTTCTTGGGCACTTGGGTTGTTTCCAGATTCTGGCTACTGTGAATGGTGCTGTAGTGAACATAGGAGTTCAGATGGTGCTTCTGCTGTGTGTTTTGGGGCCTCAAGGGTATGTTCCTAGAATATACCTGGGTTGTAAAAAGCAGTGTCTAGGTTTTTTTTTTTAATTTTTAAAATTTATTTTATTTTTGGGGCCGGAGCGATAGCACAGCGGGTAGGGCGTTTGCCTTGCACGCGGCCGACCCGGGTTCGATCCCCGGCATCCCATATGGTCCCCCAAGCACTGCCAGGAGTAATTCCTGAGTGCAAAGCCAGGAGTAACCCCTGAGCATTGCTGGGTGTGACGCAAAAAAAAAATTTATTTTATTTTAAAAACTTGTTCACAAGAATTTGTTACATTTAATATTCCAACACCAATCCCACCACCATTATACCTACCCACCACCACCATATTTTGAATGTTTCCACCCCAACCTCCATCAATTTCTAGTTTTTTGAGGAATGTCCATATTGTTTTCTAAAATGGCTGGACCAGTTGGCATGCCCACCAACTGAATGAGAGTCCCTTTCTCCCCACATCTGCGTTGGCACTGGTTGTTCTTGTTCTTTTTGATGTGTGCCAGGCAGACTTGCTCTGCAGGGGTGCAGAGGAAGCACAGAGGTTGAGATGCTCTTGCCTTGCATCCCACCGACCCTGGTTCAGATCCTTTGAACTGCATATGGTCCCTAAGCACAGAAGGGGTGGGAGTCACACCTGAGCACAGAGCCAGTAAAATCCTCTGAGCACTGCCAGGAGTGCCCCTAACAGAAACAAAAAGCTCCCCAAACACGCTTGTTCTTAAGCATGTTTCAAAACATCAGTAGAATCTTTGTAAAGCAATAATGTTCAATTCACATGCATTTCAGTTAATAACTTTCTCTATGAGTTCTGAGATAATTAAGATGTATTCTCCACTAATTTTTCTTCACATACTTAAAAATTTGGCATTCCGGTATGGTTTCCGACCTGAGTTATACTCCTCATCAAGGTTTTTATTGAAACTGTATGAGATTATCACATCTCCTTATGCATATGCAGTCACCATTTCAGTTTTTTCCTGCAGCGTATTTTGTTTAATGTTGTTCTTGTACCCCATCACATTAAGATATTATATTTTTTTATAGAAAAAGATATAAGTGGAAACATTGGGGGGGGGGAATAGCCCAGGTAAACTTCTTGTTCCTTGGCCCAGAGAGAGCACATTGCCAGATTTGGGGTTTGGGAGAGGTGTGCCAAGCATCTGATTGGAAAGTGGCCACTGGGTATATAGGCTAAATAAATTGTTGCTTTTAAAATGGGATCCGCCTTAGAAGCAGTGATATCATATGTTATTCCAGCTGGAAGCCAGGGTTACTAATCAGGCCAAGTAAGTGTAAGGCTTACCATTTGGGTTTGGAGCCTCTTGTGGGGCTACCAAAAATGTTTCAAATACAGGTGGTAAGCCAGTGACTGAAGGCAGCTCTGGGCGGATCTTCACTTTGTGGAAAAACAAGAAGGGTGCAACCATTCTGGGCTGCTCCGTCAAAGAGGAGCTCATGCTGGCTTGGAAGCATCAAATAAAACCTCTCTCTTGAACCACTCACTCCCTCTAGCTGTTTGTACTGTCATAGTCCACTCATGGATTGTTGGATTTCTTTTTGCATTTTATTTTTAGCATCTGGGTTCTGAAGAATGGAAGAGTGTAACATTCTATACTTTCTTTTTTTTTTTTTTTAAAGTATGATTCAGCTCTGGAGAAACCAAGTCTGTTCCTTTGTTGGTTTTGGTTTGGGGGCCACACCTGGCAGTGCTCAGGGCTTACTCCTGACTTTGTGCCCAGGGATCACTCCTAGCGGGGCTCAGGGGAATGGAAGGGGTGCTGGGGTTGAACCCAGGTCTTCCATGTGCAAAGCAAGTACCCTATCTGCTTTACTATCATTCTGGCCCCTAAGCCTTGTTTTATTTTTTTTGAGGGGGGTCACACCCGGCACTGCACAGGGGTTACTCCTGGCTCTGAACTCAGGAATTACTCCTGGCGGTGCTCGGGGGACCATATGGGATGCTTGGAATCGAACCCAGGTCGGCCGTGTGCAAGGCAAAAGCCCTACCAGCTGTGCTATCGCTCCAGCCCCTAAGCCTTGTTTTTTAATACCCGTTCCATGGATGTGTTGGGTGCTGCTTAGTGACAGGCCTCTTGAAGGAAGGCCAGGGTGGGGCCTCAGCACCACAGTCTGGTTTACGTGTTCTGGGCTCCTGGAGGCTGGTCTCACATAGATCAGCAGCTACAGTAGGCTCGTGCAGAGATTTCTGTTCCTTTGTTTCGTTTTAATTTCTTAAAGTGCAAGATAGGTTGACTTATTTATTAATTTTTTTCACTTTTTGGGTCACACCCGGCCATGCTCAGGGGTTACTCCTGGCTCTGCATTCCGGAATTATTCCTGGCGGTGCAGGAGGAACCATATGGGATGTCGAGGATTGAACCCGGGTCAGCAGCATGCAAGGCCAACGCCCTACCCTCTGTACTAAAAGCTCCGGCCCCTTGACTTATTTATTGATTGATCATTTTTTTTGGACGGTGGTTTTTGCCAGCCCTTTAGAAGAGAAACATTTCTTCAGGATCTTTCTGATGAGGATCCCTGAGGATTTGGCCAGCTCTGGTTCATGCAAGCACAGTGATGAGCATCTGTGCTTTGGTGGCTTCTGTTTGTCCCATCTTTACTTCTGGCAAGGGATGCCGCAGACGTGAAATGGGGCTGCACTGAGGCTGATGGCTCGGCCCCCTCTCACTTCTCGAGAATGTATTCTCATTTAAGTGATAAATGTCAAATGACCTCAGTCTCCCAGAGAGCCTTTCTTTCAGCAGAGGGCTGTATGTGGCATTGACTCGCTGTTTTCCATCCGGGGCAATGCTAGTTTGTGGCTTGCAGAATCGTGTGGGATCCTTTTACAAATATTATGGAAATACTTCTTCTAGGGGAATTTATGTCATTTCATATTTGTGCAGAAAGAAGCCTCCACTGTGAGGCACTCGCATATGATTTGTAACAGGGTTTTACCATATGTTTTTTTCAGTAGGAGTCTTCCCAAACACGGCATGCAGGGACCCCAGTTACTATTTATTTTATTCTCCTGATTCTGAGTTCTTAAAAAAGCAACAAACGAGCAAAGCAGAATTACCAAAGGGCCCATTTCAGGGGAAAATATGTGTTAAAAATGGACAGATTACCACTCTGCCACATGAAACTGTTTCTCTTATTATCCACTCACGTGGTTTTGAGAAATCTTTATTGTGGTTTGACAAGAGAGCACAAGAGATTCCTTTTCATTCCCAGTCATGTAGAGTTGTTACAGTCTTTTTATTTTTTAAAACCAGTTGCTGTTTTGTTTAGTGTTGCTGTTTTGTTTGATACATTCATGTTTAAAGTTGGTTTTCTTGGCAATCTTTTGTGTTCATAATTAAAAAAAAACAGGAAATGAAATGGAAAAATTTGAGTTTGACATTCCTGTTAACTCTCATTGGAAAATAAAAACTTTTTCTTAAATCTTGTTGAATATATTACATTCATACTTAAAAATTTATTTCTTCTAGCTTTAAATGTTGGTAGAAAGCATTATTAAATAGTAAAGATATTATAAAACATAGACATTTCAGTAAATCAGGGTGTTCTGAGACTAGAAGGAAGATTTTAGCATGAACCTTTAATTTACTTTAGGGTAGGTTTTGTTGGATGGATTTATTCTCTATTGCTCCCATGAAGATTTTTAAAGTTGTAGTCTAAATGGGAACAAAAAAGGTTTATATTAACAGTAATCTTATAGCTATAACTTTTTAAAGGACATTTGCCTATTTAAGTGTGAGAAATACACTGACCGAGTCATAATCATGATTCTTCTCTCTACAGACCAGAATAATTGCTAATGGCACTAACCTTACTTCAAGTCTCCTGAATTCGTATGCTGCTTGGGAAAAAGCACTGATTCTGTATATTCCTGTATTCATGATAAAAGAATAGAATAAACAAGCGGGAAATATAGACCAGAGTTTGCTTACTTTGCTTTAGTAAAGTAAGCGGTGCTCAGAGGCTACTCCTGACATAGTCTCGGTTTGCTCCCAGCTCTATTCAGGAACTGTGTGGTACCAGGTATCAATCCTGGGTCTCCTGCATGCAAAATTTCACACTAGCCCTCTGAGCTGCATCCTTGGCCCCATGATTCATCTTTTAAGCAAATTTTATTTACAATAAGCAGCAATCATTGGTTTATAATGCTAAAAATTTGAAAGCATGACTCTTACGCACCTCTAAATTTATAAGCCTTACTATGCCCACCACTGAAGATCCTTCAGGATCTTCACATGTTCAAACCTGTCACATGATCAAAATAACTCCCACTGCCTCTTTCTGTTTGGCCAGAGTTTGGAAGCAAAGATAGTTTTTGCTTTTATAGAGGGATAATGAAATGACCTTCAAATGGAGATAATTTTTTATGTGGCCAGAATACAAAATCTGTCTCTCTAACAAGCGTATATTTATTGGACTCCTACTGCCTCCTCAAAAAAGTGCAACTAGCAATGTCTCTGCTGCTGTAAAACTTTCCACAAATCCCGAGATAAGCATTAAACACTTAAATCATAACAACAGGTTTTGAGTATTTCTTGAGTGTGGTGCAATTATTTAATAGATATTAGGAGGTGCTTCAAAAGCTAGTTTTATTTCTTTTTTTTTTAAAAAAGGTGTCTCTCTTTTTTTTAATTGTAACTGTGGTAACATGCTTACAATAAAGTTCACATTTATGCTTATGGTATGCATGTTTACTACTCTTCCACCTCCAAAGTGCCACAGATCATCCCACTGTCCTGGGATCTCTTTTCATCAGCCTCTTCCTCCCCATTAGTCCTCTTTCTCCTCTCTGTCCCCTTCCCTTCCCCTCACTTAGTAACCTCAGTTCTGTGTTCAAAGGCAAGGGATTGTTGTTATTAGATACTATACGTTCCTTGGCTTTGTTTTTTAATATACCACATTTGGGTGTGATCAGCTGGTATTTGTCCTTATTTCTCTGACTTATTTAACTCAGCATGGCTCCCTTTAGTTCCATCAAAGTTGTAGAAAATTCCAAGATTTCATCTTTTCTTATAGCTGCATAGTATTCCATTGAGTGTGTGTGTATATATATACATATCTCTATCTCTCTCTATATATAAAATATATATATGTATATATATATATCATGATTTCTTTGTCTAGTCATCTGTTGTTGTGCACTTGGATTGTTTCCATATCTTGGCTATTGTAAATAGTACTGCAATGAACATAGGTGTGCATATGTTCTTTTAGGAGTACTGTTTATGTGAGAATTTTGATCATTTATATTTTAGGAGAGCCCCCCAAGCAGTGACCAGGAAACTAAATAGACTCTCCTGAGGTCGTTGGCCAACCAGGCCAGAAGTTCAGTGCAAGGCCAGGAGACTGTGTGGGCCCTGCAAGGCTGGGGATTATTCAGGAAACTTTAGTGGTGCACAGAAGTCTCCACAACTATACCCAGTGATGCTTGGAAGACTGTGTGTGGTGGGAGATCAAACCTGAGCACTCAACCCTGTGTTATCTTCCTGGCCCCAGGCATTTTATGGTTCATAAAACACTGGTTTTTAATTGATAAAGAATAATATATTGCTATGTTTTAACATGTGAATTCTTTTGTTTTTAGAATGTCACAGTCCCTTATATGTGCATTCATAACTGACACATTAATCATAGCATACCTGATAGTTTTTACATCCATTTCTCTGTCAATACTGCCCAACAAGCATTTCAAAATTTATACATCTACGATTGCCCTTGAATTTGACTTTGTCTGACATGTAAGAAACCCACAGTACATGTTTCACTGAATGGTAGTTCCTTACATGTGATGAAATATTTTCTTGTTATTTTACCTTGAGTTTAATGAAGACTTTGTAAGAAAGGCAATTTACTAGTTGAAGCAACAGAAGATAAAAGAACTTACGACTTCCAGTTAGGTGCAATATACATGCCTATATACATATATGAGAGGATCATGGTTCACAAGTAAAAGTGCTTTAAAAACACTAATTTGACCTAAATTTTCTCATTGTAAAAGATTATTTGAGGATGATCAGATCTAAGTCTTGAAATAATCTTAACTCTTGTCAAGAACTTTATCATCTTTTTTTTTATCAGAGAACTCTCATTTTCAACTTTCACTTTGTGAAGTCACTCTGAGGTTTGTGCTGTGACAGGGCAGAAACAATAGGGCAGGCTAGGAGAAACATGTTTACCTTCTCTGTTAGAACAGCAGATCTGCACCAACACTTGGATGAGTTTATTTAGAAACTGAGCTTCCATCCTCACAAATGAAGTTTTTTCACAAAAGACAAAGGAGAATACCCAGATAAATTTGAGACAGTGAGACGTCATCGCCAAGAGAGAAAGCTCAGTGCAGGGCAACAAGCTCCATGTAGGAAGAGATTTCTAAAGTGTAGAAATTTACCCTAGGATCAGGGCCGGAGGCTACCCTGTACACCTGACACACTAATCCTATAACCCCAGACTTAAGACACTGCAATGGGAGATAAGATGCTCTATGGTATTAAGCTACCCGTGGCATTTCGATATGCCAAAAACATAAGACTTGTAACAACAAGTCTTACAATGGAGGCGTTACTGGTGCCCACTCGAGCAAATCGATGAGCAACAGAATGTCAGTGACAGTGATACAGTTATGGTATTGGAAGAGTTAATCTGAAATTAAATAGAAGTTAAAACATGTGTGTGTAGATTTGTTTTAAAAAAAAAAGATAATATGTGGAGCTGGAGCGATAGCACAGCGGGTAGGGCGTTTGCCTTGCATGCGGCCGACCCGGGTTCAATTCTCAGCATCCTATATGGTCTTTTGAGCACCACTAGGAGTGATTCCTGAGTGCAGAGCCAGGAGTAACCCCTGTGCATCACTGGGTGTGACCCAGAAAGCAAAAAAAAAAAAGATAATATGTATAGTAAAAATAAATATGTCATATATAGGCACAAAAACAAAAATTTAATATAATTATAAGATTAAAATGCTATTGCATCTTACCAAATGATTTGCAGCGTTAAAATGTTTTGTTTGTTTTTTTTTTTAAAAAATATATATATATCTTTACTAAAGTTATAAGGTCCTCTCATATCACCTGTCCACCACCTGTTAGCTAAGACCAAGTGCCAGGGAGCAGGCTCACATGCTTTACATACATTGTCTTTATTTAAACTTTATGTTCTAGAAACTATTTTACAAAAGAGGAAAAATCACTTAGAGAAGTTGAGTATCTTCCTAAGATTGCAAATAAATGGTGGAGCCTGGATTCCATCCTGGCTCTGTCTGACCACAAAGTCCATGTTAGCAACAATTGTACTACAGCTTCAAAAGTTATATTTGAAAATGAAAATTAAAATAAATGTCATTGTTTATAGTAATAAAATAAATGTCAAGTTACATATCTTCTACAGGAAATTCCACTCTATTTATTTATAAGCAAAACATCTGTATATCAGTTTACTAGAAAATAGAAAGTCAGGCTCTTGAGTTTTGATTTTTTTGCAGAAATGACTTGGTTTTGCTTTATGATTAAATAAAGCAAATTGGAATTTATTTAAGAAGCAAGCCTCTCTGGTATATCTAATTCATTTTATTGGCCACTTTTTAGTTATCCATATAAACGACCAGTAAGATATTTAAGAATGGAGGTTTTGGTGCTTTTTCCACTGTGGAGAAAAGAAAGGAAGAAAGAAAGAAAGAGAGAAAGAGAGAAAGAGAGAGAGAAAGAGAGAGAGAAAGAAAGGAAGGAAGGAAGGAAGGAAGGAAGGAAGGAAGGAAGGAAGGAAGGAAGGAAGGAAGGAAGGAAGGAAGGAAGGAAGGAAGGAAGGAAAGGAGGGAGGGAAAGAGAAAAAGAACAGAGGGTTTGAGTTATTCTTTGAAAATTCCTAAGACTGAATATTCTTGTGCAGTGATGTTTGGTCCAAAGAACAAACAATTTTTCATCTTGCAAAAGCTCATTGTTTGCATTTACTTCAGAAGTTGCAGCCATGTTTCTGTGTGCCAGCCACAGATTTTCATTTTAGGGAAGTATTTTAGCAGTCATCGTTGTAAGAATCCCTCCCTGAAAAATTTGCTTTATAGCCATTTTGTGCGGATATATTTAGTACTTGAAATTATCCTAAATGTTATGTACATAGACAGATTTTGCTTTTTGCTCTAGGGGCAAATATAATTAAGGTTGTGAATTTTTTTTTTTGAACTTAAAAGTTTAAGTTGGTGGGGCTGGGGAGATAGTTCAAAGAGGGCTTGGAGACCATGCCTTGTATATTCAAGGCCCCAGGTCAATCTCTTGCACTGCATAACCCACAAACGCCTCCCAGTGTGGCCTTGGTGGCCCCCCAGTACCTTTGGACTTGAGAAGCACCCACTGCCAACAACGCGCCAAACCATCAGACCCCACACCACTGACCCAGTATCTCTGGGAATAGCCCCAGGACTGCTGACCACCAGAGGAGAGGTCACTATAAAGACAATTGTATTAGAGTTGCTCGCTTACAATATTCTTTTTTTTTTTCAAGCTGTGTTTAATGTTGTCATCATTCCATGGCTGAAATTACAATCAGAAACCTCACAAACCTCACTTCAGTTGGCCAGTCCAGAATCCAGGGCACAATATTTAGACCTCAGATCTCAAGGGGCAGAGGAACAAAAGCTAGTGACCATCTCTCGTTTACTTCAATTGAGTTGAGTGACTTTATAATTTGTGTGGTTGTGTAGAAAATCTTTAATGTAGACATATTGTTTTGTGGTACTTTGGTTAAGAGCCTTTCATAATTGTGAATGAAATAGTTCATATAAAGCATGAACAGAGCCCTCCATAAATGTCAGCTGCCATCACTAGTAACTCTATTCTATTCTCCTAAGAGCAAAAGTGGGCTTATTTCTATAGTTCATTAAAGCCTCATAGGAAGACATAATTTTGTCTGAGCAAACCATAAGAGATTCCATGTGAGGTTGATATTTATTTATTTATTTTTATAATTAACTTTATTATTTTTTTTTTTTTGCTTTTTGGGTCACACTCAGCGATGCTCAGGGGTTACTCCTGGCCTTGCACTCAGGAATTACTCCTGGCGGTGCTTGGGGGACCATATGGATCGAACCCGGGTTGGCTGCATGCAAGGCAAATGCCCTACCCGCTGTGCTATCTCTCCGGTCCCCTGTGAGGTTGATATTTAAATGATGTTTTGAAGAATATCAAAAAGGGAGTTTCCCAATTTGGAAAGGGTAGGAAAGACACTTAGAGTGGTGAGGGCTGCATATTCTCAGGGTGACTTCTTTTTAGCCTAGTGGGGTGCTGTGATAAGGTGCACATTCATGGAGACTAAACTGAGGCTTGGGGAGAAAGGAATACACTCAGGAGGTAATACGGAAATGGAATGTGTAGGTTTTAGTGAATCAGAGTTATAGCAAGTTAAATTGAACTGTCCACAACTTAAGCAACCTATTTATTCCTGATTCCGTTAACTTTTACATGAAATGTCTGTGCAAAGTACAAAATTCATATTACAAATCGGTATATTTCCTTTCAAAAAGAGTATCGGAGGAGAAGAATGTCAAGCTTTATGTAAACTAAAGTGATGCAGTAAACTAGTGTGTGTGTGTGTGTGTATATGTGTGTGTGTATAGGTATCTATGTTGTAGATTTATTTTGTACATAAATATCCTATCTTAGTAAGTCAATGGAACCAAGAATTATCCAATATCGCCTCATGTTGCTTCTGCATTTGGGGGTTCTTTGGCCTATTTGCTCCATTGTTATTGTCCCAGAGCGCTCTTGCTCCAATGCCATCTGGCTTCCACATCTGGTGACCACATCATGCTCTTTGGAAGGGAACAAACAAAAGTTTCTCTGAGGTATGCCATAAATACTATTATTTATTTATTTATTTATTTATTTATTTGAGAATCTATTATTGCAAGATTTTGCAAGTCTGCAAAAATCGGAGTCCCAAATTAAATGCATGTAGCCAAGATTATATCACTTTTAAAAGATAACAGTGACTAAATAAGACACCATACAAATTAGGACTTTAAACTTGTTGACACAAGTTCCTTTTGGACAGCATGTTACTTGCGATGATATCCCTTTGATGTTTTGACATATCTCTAAAATTATGGCTAAAAACATAACCAGGACTAGGATGGACTTCTTCTGGTCACATCATTCGAAACCAATATTATAAAGTAAAAATATTCTATTTGGAATAGTTTTTCTACTTTTCCCCCCTTTTATTTAAACACTGTGGTTTACAACATTGCTTGTGATGCTTTTGTTACAGGCATTCAATATTCCAACCCCAATCCCACCACCAGTACGACCTTTCTCCACCATTATCCCCACTTCCCCAACTACCACCAACCTTGTACCCTTAGCAGGCTGAAATGATTTATTTTATATTTCTTGTTACAACTAAATAGCTAGTGCAATATTTTAAAAAATACTTCAGTAAAAGAAAATTGGTGCAAATTGTTATATCTCACTATGGGAACTTAGTCCTTGTCTGAAGGTTTACTAAGCTGTTACTGCTAGTCAAGCCTTCTGTGTTCGTGGTTTTGTTTATTGCTTTGTTGGCTTCTATGTTACTTTTCCATATAAATTGGTGTGCTCCTACTGAAGTGTCGGTACTGTAGAGGTTGGAGGTGTTGCATGCTGTGGCTCTTCTGCTTTTAATGAATTGTTGATGTTCTAAATCTTTCTTTCCCTAGAAACTGTCATTAATTTTGTCAATAAGTCATTAAACCAAATTAAAAACTTCAAACAGAAAAATAAGTTCAGGATATTATTAGCAAATGTTTGTCACTTCATATTTTTTTAAAAAAATTATAAAACAGTTATCCACACTCCTTTGGAAAAACATGACAAGGTTTTTGGAAACCATTCATATTGGCAGGTTTAGCCATTTTTTTAAAAAAAAAAAGTCAAAGCTTGCAGAAGAATGTTTTAACCCCTACCAACACAAAACTGGGTTGGTTATACAACTGGCACTCTGTGTCTGAACACCAGAATCTTTTCTTAATGATGGGGTCACTATTGCTTATCTTGTGTTAGAACATGTTTAGATCTTGTAGTATTTTCCGATGTCCAAGAAATAAAGACAGGCGAAAGGGAAAAGGTATCCTTTAGATAAGGTGGTTGTAGAGAAACAGATTTTCAGTGTGTTAACTGATATTGTGAAAAGCTGTTTTAGTAATAAGTCTAATGGGAAAACAGTATGTCCAGGAAACTCAGGGATTCTGAAATTTGACTCAAAGTAGTATCAGGTACCAAGAACAAAGGCACACAGTGAAAGAGAATAGGTGCTATGTGGTTCTAAATATAGTTTTTTAGGTTTTCCTCCTCTTCTGCCTTTTGTAGTCCCCCACATGGCATTGACGGTGCTCAGGGTTGGAGTGAGTGCTCACCTGCAGTGGAGGTGCTGGTTTCTCTGTTACTCAAATATGTGGAGCAATATAATGTCTAGAAATATTAACCATCTATTTTCCTCTCATTTCCCTTCTGTTAATGCAATTTGGATCTTAACTCAGATTTTCTTTTCTAGTACAATAATCTGGACTTGATGTCATGTGAGTGATAATTGCATGAAGTTAGTGTGTCATATTCACACATCAGATCCCAGGCCTGGACAATATGCATTTGATGGGAATTCATATTATAGTTCCCATTGGAAGGGAGTTAAAGATGGAGAAGTGTAACCAATTCAAACGGTGGTAGTAGTACTAAGGATAGAGAGTCACTAGCAAGATCTTCTCAATCTATAGATTAAGATCTTCTCAATCTCAGTCTATCTGTAGTGGCAAAGGGAAATAACAATCACCTATATCACCTTTTCTTTCCTTATGGGACTCTATCTCCTCTCTCTTACCTCTATCATAAGTCCTAAATGAAACCATTTACTTCACTAAATTTTTTTTAAATGGATGCACGGTATGCTTATCACAAGCACCAGATCATAGTACTCATTTATACCTATTTTAATAAAGGATATAGAGTTGTTAAAAATTAAAAAAAACAGGGGGCTGGAGCAATAGCAGAGCAGGTAGAGTGTTTGCCTTGCACGCAGCCAATACGGGTCTGATTTCCAGCATCCCATATGGCCCTCTGAGCACCGCTGGGAGTAATTCCTGAGTAACCCCTGTGCATCTCAGGGTGTGACCCCAAAAAAAGCAAAAAAAGAAAGTTAAAAACAAAGAAGAATGCAAAGGGTCATTCAGTCTCAGTAAGCCAACAGAGAGTTTTGGGAATGGGAATTAAGAGATGATTTTCCAGACTTTGGGTTTTTTTTTTTTATCTTAGTTTCCGCATCAGTCAAATGGAGGACACTTTCTTCTCCCCCCTTTGCCTTGAGGAGATTCTATGGTGATCAATTTGCCCTCTTCTCAAATCTCTCAGGGAAGTTGCTTGAATAATCTACCTGCTCCACCCCCACCCCCTTGGGTAATTGGGTGGTTCGGGGTAGTTTTGGGCATTAGAAATAATAGATATGCTGCACTAGGCATGGTGTCAACCATGTCATTGCTAAGCAAAATAGTGTTTGGGCATTGTAGTCCCTTCCTACTGCTGTTCTGCTACTCCCTGCTGTTTATAGTACTGTTGCTGCTTCCTGTTTTATCAACTCTGGTTCTTTCATATGTCTGAAACAAACATCACAAAATAGCTGAGATTCATTTTTACTACTTCCTGCACAGAATTTTTGTTTGTTTTTGGACCACACCCAGTGGTGAGCAGGGTTTATTCCTAGCTCTTATTCAGGGATCACTCCTGGTAGGCTCGGGGGAACCATATGCTATGCTGGGGATTGAACCCGGGTTGGCCATGTGCAAGGCAACTGCCCTATCTGCTATTATATCACTCTGGTCCATGCAAAGAATTTTTTGTATGTTTTGGAACCACACCCATTGGAAATTGAGTGTCAGTCTTGGAAGGTTTCAGGGGACCATGTGTTGCTGTGGATTGACCCTGGATGCTCTGGCAGTTTTGAGCCAACCTGACTCATGCTTTATTGAAAGGAAAGAAAAATTAGCATTTCAAATGTGTAAATTTATTTCAAATATTTTATTTCAGTTATGCATGTTTTCTTAGGAAATTAAGAAAATCATTAATTTTCTTGACCACAAAATCAATCAAAATTCATCTTGTTTTAAGTGAGTCTTTGCAACTGACTCCTGAGTCATCAAAGATAATGAGTTATAATTAGTAAGATGTTAATAATAACATTATTGTTAACACCTTATTCTTTTTTTTGAAGATATGTATTATAGTTTATTTATTTATTTTTTTAATTAGTTTATTTTTAATTAGAGAGTCATCGTGAGGGTACAGTTACAGATCCATACATCTTTGTGCTCATGCTTCCCCCATACAAAGTTCGATAACCCATCCCTTCACCAGTGCCCATTCTCCACCACCCGTAAACCCAACATCCCTCCCCCCCTCCCCAGTCCCGTCTCCCCCCACCCCACCCTGCCACTATGGCAGGGAATTCCCTTTTGTTCTCTCTCTCTGATTAGGTGTTGTGGTTTGCAGTTAAGATGTTGAGTGGCCATTGTGTTCAGTCTCTAGTCTGTATTCCGCCCGCCTCACCCTTCCCCCACATGACCTCCAACCACATTTTACTTGGTGGTCCCTTCCCTGAGTTACCCAGAATGAGAGACCAGCCTCCAAGCCATGGAAACTATCTCCTGGTACTTATTTCTACTATTCTTGGGCGTTAGTCTTATAGTCTATTATTCTATATTCCACAGATGAGTGCAATCTTTCTATGTCTGTCTCTCTCTTTCTGACTCATTTCACTTAGCATGATACTTTCCATGTTGATCCACTTATATGCAAACGTCATGACCTCATTTTTTCTAACAGCTGCATAGTATTCCATTGTATAGATGTACCAGAGTTTCTTCAACCAGTCATCTGTTCTAGGGCACTCAGGTTTTTTCCAGATTCTGGCTATTGTAAACAGTGCTGCGGTGAACATATAAGTGCATATGTCACTTCGACTATACTTTTTGGCTTTTCTGGGATATATTCCCAGCAGTGGTATTGCTGGGTCAAATGGGAGCTCAACCTCTAGTTTTTTGAGAATCGTCCATACTGTTTTCCAAAAGGGCTGAACTAGCCGGCATTCCCACCAGCAGTGTAGAAGGGTCCCTTTCTCCCCACATCCTCTCCAACAGCGGTTGCTTTTGTTCATTTGGATGTGTGCTAGTCTCTGTGGTGTGAGGTGGTATCTCATGGTTGTTTTGATCTGCATCTCTCTGACGACTAGTGATGTAGAGCACTTTTTCATGTGCCTTTTGGCCATTCGTATCTCTTCCTTGGTTAAGTTTCTGTTCATTTCTTCGCCCCATTTTTTGATGGGGTTGGATGTTTTCTTCTTGTAGAGTTCAACCAGTGCTTTATATACCCTTGATATCAACCCCTTATCTGATGGGTATTGTGTAAATATCCTTTCCCATTCTGTAGATAGTCTTTGTATTCTGGTCACTGTATCTTTTGCGGTGCAGAAGCTTTTTAGTTTAATGTAGTCCCATTTGTTGATCTCTGTTTTTACTAGATTGCTTAGTTCCGTGTCATCTTTGAAGATACCTTTATCTTCAATATCCTGGAGGGTTTTGCCGACCTTGTCTTCAATGTATCTTATGGTTTGTGGTCTGATGTTGAGGTCTTTAATCCATTTTGATCTGACTTTTGTGCATGGTGTCAGGTCGAGTTCTAAGCCCATTTTTTTGCATGTGATTGTCCAGTTGTGCCAGCACCATTTGTTAAAGAGACTTTCCTTGCTCCACTTCACATCTCTTGCTCCTTTATCAAAGATTAGATGATCATACATTTGAGGTTGTGTGTGGGGATATTCCACCCTGTTCCATTGGTCTGCAGCTCTGCCTTTGTTCCAGTACCATGCTGTTTTAATTGTTACCGCTTTGTAGTAGAGTTTAAGGTTAGGGAGGGTGATGCCTCCCATCATCTTTTTCCCAAGAATTGTTTTAGCTATCCGTGGGCGTTTATTTTAACACCTTATTCTAATAGTTTATTATTATACTGCCTAATGCTATATAATTGTTCATATGATACATTTAAATGAACTTTGAATAATTCTGACATTACTTTGTATTTATGGTGAATTGTTAACCAGTATTAATACATAGACATGTAGAAAATATTTAGCAACTGATTTAAAAATTAATTACTGAGTACCTACTATATAACAAATAGACTAATAGTTATGTCTTATATGATAAGGACATATGAGTGGGATGTATATTACAGAGACCCTTCCCTCATAGAACTTACATACTCATTAAGAAATCAAGTGGGCCCAGAGAAATAGCTCGATGGGCTGAACATATGCTTTATATGCTAGAAGCCCAGATGTGATCCCTAGCACTACATGATCCCCCAAGTTGCACTGGAGCAACCCCAAAACACAGACCTGGAGTAGCTCTTGGGTACAGCTGGATGTGGGCCCCCAACCAAAGTCAACAACAACAACAAACAGATAGCAGACAAGATTATAATACATGTTGGGTTGTCTATAGCATCTGTTCCATTGAGTGGAGACCTTGATATACTGGCTCTTAAGCCATCTGAGTATCACGGTGATAAGTGTTACTGTAAAAGATAAATGCAAGTGGGGATGATGAGCAGTGGGAGTTGGGGGAGCTACTATAGCCTGTGTGGTCAGAGTTGGACATAGCTTGAAGAAGTGATCTTTGAGTGAATCTGTGAATGAGAAGGAGGATAGAGCCGACAGGCCACCTGGGGAGAGGTGCAGAGGCAGTTGGAAGTGTGTGAATCACACCAATGCTTTGGAGGCCACTGCCCGGTGTGGGTGTCAGGTAGTTGGGAATAAGCTCAGAGAGGTGAGGTGAGGAAGGTAGGGGTAGAATATTGAGATCTTAGACAGTCTGTAAGTAGCAGTGGTGTAACAAGCATGTTAATTTCACCTGGAATTTTGATCTTACCTTTATGTATTCAAATAATGTTGAACATTGAAGAAAAAAATGCCATCATTATTTGAATAAATTGGATTTTTTTTTTTTTGCTTTTTGGGTCACACCTGGCAATGCACAGGGGTTATTCCTGGCTCTGCACTCAGGAATTACCCCTGGCAGTGCTCAGGGGACTGTATGGGATGCTGGGAATCGAACCCGGGTCAGCCGCATGCAAGGCAAATGCCCCACCTGCTGTGCTATTGCTCCAGCCCCAAATTGGGAATTTTTAAGAGCCTTTTCAAGCAGAATTCCACTAGTATTATTAACATGGTATCATTTGCTTATACCTTTAATTCTTGAATTTTATTTCAGCTTGAACTACCATGAAATGCTTGTGAATGAACAAACTTAAGAGCAGTGACAGAAGGGCTTGGTAACATGATGGGTATAACTGAAAGCAGGTAGACATCAAACATCTCACTCATTCTGGTTTTAGTTTCAGCTTCCTCTTTGTATCAAAAGTCAGTTCCCACAAGAGAAATAAATTAAGTTAGGTTCTTTCTCTTATTTTAATGGTTTTTGAAGGTTTTTTTTTTTGCTTTTTTTTGGGGGGGGTCACACCCAGCGATGCACAGGGGTTACTCCTGACTCTGCACTCAGGAGTCACTCCTGGTGGTGCTCAGGGGACCATATGGGGTGGGATTCAAACCCAGGTTGGCCTCGTGCAAGGTAAATGCCCTACCCACTGTGCTATTGCTCCAGCCCCCAGGTTTTGGAGTTTTTTTTGTTGGAAATATGCCTCTCCAAGAGAACTTTCTCCAATAAGCTTATAGCAATAAAACATAAAAGGATAGGGATCTTGAGCTCTGTCTTTATAGCTGATACAAGAGACATCTAAAGTCTAAAGTCTTCTGTGCAATCTGATTATCTTCAGATATTAAGATTTGTAAACAGGTAGTGCTTTTAGGCCACATCTGCTAAATAATTTAGTAAAATAATCTTTGCTCAGAAGTATTTATGTGTGCCATGTGTGTTTATGCACACTTCATTTATCAATATTATACAAATGTTCCAATATTAACAACTGGAAGAGTTCATATGGATATATACAAGCTGAATGTTTTTCTTGGCCCACTGTATATCTGCACCTAGTTCTGTGCAGAATTAAAAATAAATCAACTGTATTTCCTAACAACATAAAAAGGCAGAATGTGCTTGTTGGAAAAAAAAAAGGTGACGTACTCACTGCAAATAAGTTAAGGTTCACTTGTGAAGCAGAATTTGAGTGGCCCAATTAGTTTTCTTTGAAAAACTGCCATCAATCCAAGAAAACAAATGATCCAATGTGGCAATTGTATATAATTTTTTAAAAAAACCTTAAAACTTCATGTCTAATATTAACAGTTTCTCCTTGTACCTTAACGAGTTATAGTCATTCATCAATCACTTCTTATCTCTTTTCTCTCCACCTGATCCACATGCTCCCACTCGCACACACATCCCATCATCTCCAGAGTATTTTTACTTTGCTGTCCTCTTCATGTGCAAATAACTGTTGCTTTCTTTTGATTTGGTTAGTCTTTGCTCCTATGCTTGGCTGTTGGTTTGGTAAATGAGACTGCCAAATACTTGCTGACAAGGTAATTGCTTTCATGTGGCTGTGTCAGCCTGGCGTGCTGAACACACCAACCGAAACATTCTTCCCACAGTTTGCATTGTTTTCATTTTTGCAAGTCCCAGTCCTTTTGGAGATATATTGTATGGCTGACTTTACCAAGTTGGGGGAAAGAAAGGGGCATTTAGTTTCGAGGAAAAGAGAATGATTTCCAATAGTGAATTCTGCTTACTTCCAAGAAGGATGAAAAGAGGTGTTATGCACAAGTAATTTAAAATTAAGCTGGGGCCAGGAATATTGCTCCATGGTTGGAAGCCTGCTTCTTGAGTTGGGGGAGAAGGCAGCTGGAATAGAGAAGGGATCACTAAGTCAATGATGGTTGGAGGGATCACTCGGGATGAGAGATGTGTGCTGAAAGTAGATAAAGGGCCAAATGTGATAGCCTCTCGTATCCGTATTGCAAATATAATGCCCAATTTGTTTTCCATAGAGGCAGGGGGAGGGGTGGGATGGTGGTAGCGGGGGTGATACTGGGGACATTGTTGGTGGAAAATATACACTGATGGGTGTTCGATCATTGTATGACTGAAACTCAAACATGAAAGATTTGTGACTGTATCTCATGGTGATTCAATAAAAAAAAAATTAAGCTGGAGATCAGGAATGACAGAATAGCGGGTAAGGCGCTAACCTTGCACACGCCTGACCCTGGCACCCCTGGTCGTCCCCGAGCTTCACCAAGAGTGATCCCTGAGAGCAGAGCCCTGAGCACAGCCAGGTGTGGGTCCTTATATGGAAAAAAAATTTTTTTTAATTTAAAAAGCTTAAAATTATTGGGAGAAAATTTATGTCAGGAATATTCCATTCATTCAATATAATGGGCAACCCAAGAAGGGGAGAAGTGAAGATGACTGAATGATGTAGAAAATAGCCCTTTAAGCCTAAGATTCAAACTCCTTGGCATTTATGACCTTTCAGTTTAACATGTTTAACATGTTGACACTGGTGTTGCTTATGTTAAATAAACCACGTTCAAGTATGAGCCACTGGTGGTATGTGCTTGCATCAGTGTGTTAAATAACTGGGTCTTAATTTTTTGGTCCTAGAATTCCTTTACAGTTTTTAAGGGTATTTTGGACCCCAATGCATGTTGTTTATGGGGCTTATCTCTAAAGATATTAATCACTTTTTTAAGAAAAATTTATTTCATTTAATTAAAACCTAAAACAGAAAATTAAAATAAATTATTTGCATATTAATATCATTAATAAATTGGGGAATATTTCAAAAACAGAAATGTTTAGAGGAGTTGCTTTGTTCCACATTTTGCAGATCTCTTCAAATTGGTTTAATGGAAGACAGCTGGAGTCTTATATCTGCTTCTGCATTCAATCTGTTGTCATATCACACATTACATAGCTTCTGGAAAACGTCACTATATGCTCCTGAGAGACAGAGAATGAAAAAAAGGGAAAATAATGTCTTAGTGTTATTATGAAAATAATTCTGACCTTGTAGGCGCCCTTACAAGATTCCCCCAGGGGTCCCCTGACCAGTTTGAGGACTGTCTGCCTAAATAAATCTCTCACTTCACATTCACGTGGCAGCTGCCTGCCAGTGCAACCCTCTTAACATCCGCACTGGGGCCTCCTCCTCTCCCCGTCCCACCCATTCTCCTTGTTGCTCACAGTTTAGAGACTGGAACTTTGAAGGCATATAGATTCCAGCAGGGACACCTATCTTTCACATAAAAGCTCAACTCAACATATCAAAAAGGCTAATAAAGAACACTTTATTAAACTCACTTTCAGAAATCGATACTGTAGTTGAAGTCTGATCCACAGATCAGAGCCCAAAAATGATTTGTTCATTGAAAAAACAACTGAAAGGAGAGGATCATAACAGATGCACATTGGGGTTGTATCGATAGTACAGCGGGCAGGGTGCTTGCCTTGCGTGCAGCCAACTGGGGCTTGATCCCCAGCACCCTAGATGTCTCCCAAGTCCCACCAGGGGTGTGATCACTGGTTGCAAAACCAAGAGTAAACCCTGAGCACCACTAGGTGTGACCCTGAAACAAAAATAAAAACAAACCAAAATAAATAAGAACCCACTACACATTAAGTTTAAAAAACTTTTTTATTAATGAATCACCATGAGGTACAGTTACAGGCTTACAAACTTTCATGCTTCCATTTCAGTCATACAATGGTCGAGTACCCATCCCTCCACCAGTGCCCATTTTCCACCATCAATGGTCCCAGCGTCCCTCCCACCACCCCCACCCTATCCCCTCCATCCCCTCCACCCTACCCCTCCTCTGTGGCAGGGCATTCCCTTTTGTGCTCTCTCTCTCTCTCTCTCTCTCTCTCTCTCTCTCTCTCTCTCTCTCCTTTTGGGTGTTGTGGTTTGCAATAGAGGTGTTACGTGACCATCATGTTCGGCCTATAGTCTACTCTAGCCCGCATCTCCCATCCCAAGCAGGCCTTACTAGCACCTTTACTTGGTGGTCCCTTCTCTCTCTGAGCTGCCTTTTCCCCCACCATGCGAGGCCGTCTTCTAAGCTGTGGAGTAATCCTCCTGGTACTTATGTCTAATATTCTTGGGTGTTAGTCTCCCATTCTGTTACTTTATATTCCACATATGAGTGCAATCTTTCTGTCTGTCCCTCTCATTCTGACGCATTTCACTTAACACACATTGATTTTCTTTTAAATGTACAGTGTAGAAAGACCAAACAAACATTTTTCCTTTGTTTTGTTTTGGGGCCACACCTGAAAGTGCTCAGGGGTAACTTCTGGTTCTCTACTCAGGCATTTACTTATTCATATTACATGATTTCTATTATTCTATTATTGATCATATATTATCATATATATAGCATATGAAATCATATGATTATATATATGAATAATAGAATATATATTCTTTAGAAACCATATTCATGTCTCATCTACTATTATCAATTTTATACTTTTCAAAAATTGTCTCAAAGTCATTTGCAGAAATAGAAGTGCTCCTTGAAGCCTGCCATTTCTGAGTGTAGTTCCTTAAAACAAAAACCATATCTTGTCCTCTTTATCCATTTTTCACATAATTAAATGTTCCCTGGATGCCTCCTACTGGAGTATAGACTTTTAAAATTTTATTTATTTAATGACTTATCATTTACTAAAGTTATTTATTTATTTGAGTTATAGATTCACTGATTGTAGTTCCAGCCTCCCACAAAATATACCCATAATGCATGGTCTATAATTTCTAGTTTCAATTTCTTTCTAAGTGACTTGAGGGGCCAGATCGATAGCACAGTGGAGAGAGCATTTGCCTTGCAGATGGCTGACCTAGGTTCAATTCTCGGCATCCCATATTGTTCTCTGAGTACCACCAGGAGTAATTCCTGAGCACAGACCTAGGAGTAACCCCTGAGCATTGTCCGGTGTGGCCCCAAAACAGAAATAAACAAAAAAAATTTTATTTAAAGTGACAAGAAGGCTGGCGAGGTAGTAGTACAACAAATGAGGTGCAGGAGTAGCCCCCAAGTATGACCAAGTGTGATTCAAAAGGAACAGTTTCTGGGGCTGGAGAGAATACAGCAGGGAGGGCGCTTGCCTTATATATAGCTGACCTGGGTTTGATCCCCGACATCCCAAATGGTTTCCTGAACACTGCCTGGCTCTGCACTCAGGGAGCCAGGAGTAAGCCCTGAGCAGCACCAGGTGTAGCACAAAAACAAAAGGGAAAAAAAGGAACAGTATCTGGCACGCATTTAAATACTTGCTGTTATATTAGCATTACATTTCAAGTAGGGACAGAATATATGTTTAAGTTCAGAGAAAATGTTGAGGGTGTCTTTTCTTTTTGTATGTCTTACTCGCACTTACTTTTTTATTGTATTGATATGAAGAAATTTGAGTATGTGTTGACTAGCATTGAAAGGAGCAAAATGAGAAGCTGCAAAAAGTGGTGCTGTTTATTTTGTCGCAGGATGGATTTTGAAGCCTGCAGTAGGACTGTTGTGGCGGGGGGAGGGGGGGATGCCAGGGAGTGACCCTCATACTGTGCAGCGTGAGAAGAGCAGATACTTGCATTGCTGTTACTCAGGGCCACTCCTGTGCTTGGGGTAAGTCCTGGCAGTGCTTGGGGGACCTTACTTAAGGTGCTGAGGACCCAATGCAGGTTGGCCTCATGCCCGGGAAGCCCCTTAATCCCGTTACCATCTCTGCGCCTCCGCTCCGTTTATGACGCATATCTGTATGTTGGCTCCTCCCTTTCATTTACTTCCGTGCCGATTTGCTTCCGTCCTCCTCACAGGCACTCCTGTATCAACTCAGGCCCGTCGCCCCCTGAGATTTCTCAGCCAGACCTTTTCCATCCATAACAATAATCCCTAGGGTTGGAGTGATAGCACAGTGGGTAGGGCGTTTGCCTTGCACGTAGCCAACCCAGGTTCGATTCCTCCGCCCCTCTTGGAGAGCCGGCAAGCTACTGAGAGTATCTATCCCGCCCATGCAGCAGAGCTGGCAAGCTGCCCGTGGCGTATTCATATGCCAAAAACAGTAACAAGAAGTCTCACAATGGAGACATTACTACTGGTGCTCACTCGAGCAAATCGATGAGCAACGGGATGGCAGTGACAGTGATTTATTTATTTATGAGATTCTAACTATGTTTCTAACATAGTTACAAAGTTGTTCATGATTGGGTTTCGATCATGCAATGTTCCAACGCCCATCCCTTAATGAAATACATCTTAAGTCCTTAGATTTTACCAGGTTCAGTGCTTAGTACTGGGCATACATGGATTACTGATCTTAGATTGTGCCTTTTTAGAACTTTGTGCCATTTATTTATCTATTAGAAATTTTTTGGATTTTTTATTTTCAAAAAGCAGGGAAGGTTCAGAATCAGTACATAAAGATCATAAAGAGGCAAATGGAAAACACTTTTGGAATCCCAAATTCTGTTCATGTCCTTTTCACGACTTCCTATCTATGTGATTCTCGACAAGGTGTTTTAATTCCACTGAGCAATAGTTGTACCTGTCTCACAGTTATTTGGAGTAAAATAAAATTTTTATAACAGCACTTTGTCAGTAATGTTAACACCTAAGCATTTACAATGTACTAGGCATTGTTCTAGGTGACAGATTAATTCACTCAATTCTCTCAGTAGTCCTGATGTACAGACGACAACGACAACGGTGACCAGAACACAAAGTTAATAATATTGGGTAAGTTTTTCAAATTCAGATAATCTCACTCCCAAATCCGTCTCCTCAACTACTGTGTAATGTTGCTGTTCATAATGGCACATATAAGTATTAATGCTCTAATTTCACTTAGGAAATGTTTTAAAAGCAGCTCTCTCTGGAAAGATTATTTGTTGCCCCAAGTGATCAGTGGGTACTTTTAACTAACACTGTTCTAGTTGTATAATTATTGTAGGGTGGATTATAGATTCTTAATTGAGGGGGCTTAGAACTGTAGGTTGGTAATTACTGCCTTTCAGTACTGTAAGATTGTTCCACTGTATCCTGGCTTTCATGTCATTATTGGGATGTCAGCCATCAGTCTGCTCTCACTCCTTTGAAATTTGTTGTTTCATTTTATTTTTTTTTGCTTTCACTTTGTGTCTGGTTTTTAATATGATGAATATAGATGTAAACTTACTTTCAAAATGTGTCCTGTCTGGTAATCATTGAACTTTTTTGTAATGGGATATTGACATTTCTAATTTAATTACATATTAATTATATATGAATAATTATTGATTATATATGAATATACAATATTAATTATCATATGTAATTTTTATATGTAATCATTTTTCAGATAGATTATTTCACTTTTTATATTTTCTTTTTAAAATGGGGTCCAGCAGCTTTCTTTTTCTTTCCTTTTTCTTTTTTGCTTTTTGGGTCACACCCAGTGATGTACAGGGGTTACTCCTGGCTTTGCACTCAGGAATTACTCCTGGCAGTGTTTGGGCGACCATATGGGATGCTGAAAATTGAACCCAGGTCGGCCGTGTGCAAGGCAAACGCCTTACCCACTGTGCTATAGCTCCAGCCCCGCTTTCAGTTTCTTGCACATGATAAGTATAGTTATTTTTAAAGTCTGTTTGAAAATTATACTATATGAATTGTTTCTAGGGTATAATTCATAATTTACAATATTCTGTTTTTTTTTAATATTCTGTTTTTTAAATTTTCACTAATTGAATAAGTCTTTTTTGTTTTGTTTTGTTTTTTTGCTTTTTGGGTCGTACCCAGCGATGCACAGGGGTCACTTCTGGCTCTGCACTCAGGAATTACCCCTGCGGTGCTTAGGGGACCATATGGGATGCTGGGATTAGAACCCGGGTTGGCCGCATGCAAGGCAAACGTGCTACCTGCTGAGCTATCGCTCCAGCCCACTTGAATAAGTCTGACTCTTACGGAGTGTTTCTGTACTTCCTTCCAGAGTCATATTTACTTCTGCTAGGTACCTGCACTGCTTCTAGGACCACTTTGATATGTCAATCTGTGTAGTGACCAATTTTTGACTGATTTCTTTTATTCTGGCTCCTAGTCTGTATATTGGCAAAGTAGTTCTCTTTGTCATCCTCTGCAGAGAGAAGTAGAGTGGTACGTATTAAGTTTTTGCTCTTACCTAATCTTACTCTTAGGA
Source organism: Sorex araneus (assembly GCF_027595985.1). Taxonomy (NCBI): domain Eukaryota; kingdom Metazoa; phylum Chordata; class Mammalia; order Eulipotyphla; family Soricidae; genus Sorex; species Sorex araneus. The sequence continues at coordinate 180,949,090 of NC_073306.1, read as the reverse complement.
GGCTAGCCTTCAGAACTCCAGCTTTCTCATTAAAAGGACTGTTAGAACCATTCACATAACTGGACTCTGGATTCTGACACCCAGAAAAAAAAAAAAAAGAAGAAGAACACCAGATCATGGCATAGTGGAAACTGAAACGTGCAAAATTCTGGATTTTGTTTTTTCTATTTTGCTTTCTAGTTGATGTTAATATGCTCTTAAGAGTTCTGGAGTTTATTTTTAAATGCAGTAATTTGAATATAATGACTTCAGTCCAGACAAAGTAGAAACTATTAGTTTCTTGTTAACAATTCGGAACAATAGACAGTGCACATGGCACTGTTTAAAGTGTTTATTTTTAAAAGGTTTTCATTTCTACCCATATGCTCGTGCCACCCTGAGGTTGCAATCCATTTTGCTGGCCGTGGATATCTGCACTTCAGATGTGTTGTATCCCCAGCTGGAGTCATCAGCTTTTCCCCAGAGTCAGACTTCCCTTCTCTGTTTCCCAACTTAGTAAATTACACTATCTGTTATCCAGCTGACCAGATTTGGAATCTGGATGAATAGGTTTACTCCTCCTTATTCCCTCTACCTCCCTAATCTGTCACTACGTGATTAGAGGACTCTGTATCTCCAGCGTCTGCTGAGTCTCGCTGTTACTAACGACTCTACTTTAAGACACATTATATTACACCTTAATTCTTAAATTGATTTCTTAATTGATCTTCCTTCTTCATTCATGCAGCAATTTAAGTTATTATTTCTTTGTGATTTTAATTTTTAGCAGAGTGATACAGGCATGTAATTTATTGAAATAGAAGACATGAAGATAGATCTTCAAACTGAAAATGTTTCACACCCTTCCATTACTGCAGTTATTTGACTGAGTATTGAATTCCACCTTAGAAATGGTTTTCTTTTGGAATGTTAAGGAGTCCTCTTTTTAATTTCAAAGAGTTGGTTGTGTGTGTGTGTGTGTGTGTGTGTGTGTCCTGTGATGCTTTAGAAATGCCTGTGTCTGTTTTGATTCTTTATCTCTTGTCACATTTGCCACTCCACCCCCATATTGAAGTTTATAGGATCTTTTCTGGGCTCCAACTGGTAGTGCTCAAAGGGTACCTCTGGCTCTGTGGTCTCAGTCTTGGCAATGCTCAGGTGACCATTCAGTGCTGGGCATCAGACACGGGCCTCCTACATGCAAAGCTTGAGCTCAGCCTATTGACTATCTCTCTGGCCCAGTAGCATTTCTTGTTATTTTGTAGGTAACCATATCATCATCTTGCATAATTTTTCCTCATTGCTTCTATCTGAAAGTTTTTTTTTTTTGCTTTTTGGGTCACACCCAGCGATGCACAGGGGTCACTCCTGGCTCTGCACTCAGGAATTACCCCTGGCGGTGCTCAGGGGACCATATGGGATGCTGGGAATCGAACCCGGGTCGGCCACGTGCAGGGCAAACGCCCTACCCGCTGTGCTATCACTCCAGCCCCTATTTGAAAGTTTTGTCCTCCATCTTCTATGTTAGATGCTTTTCTCAGATATTTCAGTAAGTTTGGATGATTTGCATTTATAGTAGATGTCCTAAAAGTTTATTTGACATATTAAAACTAGTTAATTTGCAAACTTAAAATATATCATAGGTGATCATATGAGTTCCTGGTGTACCATCAGAATTGGTATTACATCTTTCCTCTTGAGTCTGGAGTGTTCAAAGATGCCCTCACAATTTCCTACATTGGATGGAAATATTTGACTTCACAGAGTTCTGGAAGCTGAGGTGTGTAAGATCAAGTGTTAGGGTGGTAGCATTCTGATCAAGCCCCTTTTGTTGTTTGTTTTTGTGCCCCTTCTGGTGGTGTTCAGGCCTTCCTCCTGACTCTGAGCTCAGGTATCACTCCTGTTGGTACTGAGGGACCACATGGGATTCTGGTGATCAAAACCAGTCAGCTACATACAAGGCAAACACCCTCCTTGCTGTACTATCTCTCTGCCCCCTACCCAAGGTTCTTTTCTTGGTTCCTAGCCAGCCCCTTCTGACTGTGCTCTCATGATGGAAGGGTTCAAAGCACCTAACACCCACAGGAGGGTTCTACCCTTGTGACTAGGCCATGTAGTGGTCTTTAACATTTGTGATCTATTTTAACATTTCAAAGTTCTTAGAGCTCCATATTTGTAATACTCTTTTATATCCTACACTGAGTTTTGTTGTGAGGAATTGGATTTAGAGGTCGAGGTTGGCCGAAGAACGGAAGTTACATCCTCCTAGAAGATGTGTCTCTAATAAAGTAAATGTTTTTTGTATGGCTGAGTTTGTCCAACAATCCCAGTGGTATGGATTGAATCATATCTTTTGGGACCCCAACTAGGACTCCGCAATGTGGTGGTATTTGGAGGTGAGTTCTTCTGGAGATTACTAGTCTTAGAGAAGGTTATGAGGGTAGGGTTCTCAGGTTGGGCTCTGAACCCTTCTAAGACACTGGAGAACAAGCTCTCTTGGGTGAGAGCCGTTCCCCACTACAGCTGTCTCAGGCTTCCATCCTTCAGAGCTTGAAGGATACACAGTTACTGTTTATAAGCATGCAACTCTTACGGCATTCAGTGGCGTTCCAAGCTGATAATAAGCTTAGATGTTCTATCATGTGATCAGTTGGGATATACCTAGCTTCAACCTTCTATACCATAAAATGCAGTGTTGTTTTTTTTTTTCACCCAAACAAGTCTGTTTGCTGTGCACCCACTTTTCGTTCAGTCATTCAGTTTGGCACCATTGCCCCAGAGTTAGTCAGATCTCTCTGATTAAAGAGGATTGGTTCCTTGGGCCCATCCTCTTCCTGATGTCAACTGCAAGTTCCAGGCCACCCAGACTCCTGACCTACTACTAGCTGTAAGTGGAAACTTTGCTACAAAGACTTGTGGAACTTAGGAGAAGTTGCAAACACTTTATTTGCAATTTCTTTATATTGTAAAGACTATAGCTCAAAAGCGACCAGCTAGAAGAGATGATTAGGGGTTGTGGGTACGTGATGGGGTTGAGGGGTGATGGGGATTTCATGCACTCTCTGGCATACTACTATTCTAGCAAGTTGATGTGATCCCCAATATTTGAGGGAAGCCCATCAGATTTCCTTGTTTCAGGGTTTGTTTGTTTTTTCATAGGGTTCCTGTCCCCTCCACCATTCTTGGGACAAGATGTGGACCAGAAAGTTTTCACTCTCTAATCACTTGGTCTTTTGGAGGTCGGGGGACAACCCCTCTGGGGGCTGTTTATAGGGATTGTACCCTAAGTCATACCCCTGGTTGTGAACATCAAATGTGCTTGTTGTGGAAAAACAAAGGATACCAGTTACTCAAGAAGCCCCCAAGGTTTTAAGAGCTGGGGATAGGAGCCGAAGACTCGAGATGCTTATTACACTCCACAATCCAAAGCTCACACTCTTTTGTTCTTTGACTTCTCGCTCGTTCACCAGCTATGCAAAGAAGGAAGGGAGCAAAAATGTCAGCGAACGTTTTTATGACGGGTCAGGATGCTTTTTGCTCTCAGCAACAGAAATGCCTTAAGTAAGGGAAATATGGTAGTAGTAAAAGAAAAAACCGGCTCCCCTCCGGTCAGAGCCAACATTTGGAGATGAAATAATGCTTCCCTTTAGAGGAATGCAATAGTTGTATCAGCTCAGCTACAGAACCTTGACCCCTGCATCCGACTTAAGGCTGGAATATTTTGGCTGGTGAGAAACTAATTAGAAGTCGGGACCATTTTACATACTCTTCAAAGGACCCCAAGTTTCAGACAGATGTTTTTTTGGGAGGAATGGGGGTGGGGGGATTGCATACCTGGTGCTCTCCCATTAGCCAATTACTTTGTTGCAACTGTCACAGGCTCTTTTGTACAATAATTAGGAAGAATTATATCCCAACTGGCAACTCAAATATGCAGTGCTTAGCTCAATTTAAGGGAAATTTGGTGGTAATTATAGGCCCCATTTTTCTGTTAAATCTTGAAAAAGGAAACTATCAAAACAGTTGAGAAGACCTTGATGAAAAGGCATAGGACAAACCGTGCTCAGAAAAGGCAGCCTAGCAGAGTCTTCAGGATCTCTCTGTCTCTGTCTCTGTGGCTGTCTCTCCCTTTCTTCCTCTCTCTTTCTCTCTCTGTCTCTTCCTCTTCTCTCTGTCTCTGTCGCTGTCTGTCTCTGTCTCTCTCTCTCTGTCTCTCTCTCTCTCTCTCTCTCTCTCTCACACACACACACACACACACACACACACACACACACACACACACACACAACTAATCCAAAAAACTCCAAAGAGAAAGCATTTTTAAACAGGAACACAGTAAATAATGAGTAAGGAATAAAATGTAACATGATTTAAAGCACTGTAATATAAAGTTTTATAGCCTTTAAACTTGACCTATGAATTCTTGCTGACTTCTTGTGATGTCTCAATGTATTCTTTAAAGTAACTTTTTCTCTACATTTAAAAATATTTGTTTATATGTCTGCAGAGGGATAGCTTTGATATTTATTTTTTTCATGAGAATTATTAGATTGGGAAAAATTCTTACTTGAAATAACACCTACTTAAAACAAATAAGGTGGTGCCAGAGCAATAGTACAGGGGTAGGACATTTGCCTTGCATGCAGCTGACCCGGGTTCGATCCTGGGAATCCCATATGGTCCCCCAAGCACTGGCATTCCATATGGTTCCCCAAGCACTTCCAGGAGTAATTTCTGAGTGCATAGCCAGGAGTAACCCCTGAGTATCGCTGGGTATGACCCAAAAAAGCAAAACAAACAATCAGAAACAAATAAGCAAACAAAACTGAGTTCAAGATACAATAAATATAAATATTTGTTAAGACTGTATGAAACTTGATTTTTTAAAGTCAAATAATTAGTTATGTTTTTTATAATTAATAGAAAATTGTTTATATTATAAAATTGTGTGGGCTGGAGCCACAGCGGATAGGGCATTTGCCTTGCACGCAGCAGACCTGGGTTCGATTCCTCCATCCCTCTCGGAGAACCCAGCAAGCTACCAAGAGTATCCCGCCTGCATGGCAGAGCCTGGCAAGCTCCCCGTGGCATATTCGATATGCCAAAAAACAGTAACCAGTAACAACAAGTCTCACAATGGAGATGTTACTGGTGCCCACTCGAGCAAGTCGATGAACAATGGAACAGACAGTGCTACAGAGAGATAGTGCTAATAAGAAATTGTTTAGTGACCATAAGGCTTTCAAGTATTAAGTAAAATTTCAATCATTCCTAATTTACAGAATTAGGAAAAGTCATGTAGATTATCATTATGTGTGGTTTTAAAAATCACGTTATTTATCTATGGGTTTTATTATTGGGATTTGGCAAAGCACTTGCTCTTTCCCTCTGCAAACTCCCAAAGCATTATAAGTCATTGGAAGCCAGGCATTCAGTACAAACAGTTCTAGGTTCCGTACTTCATAGTTGGCTAGGAAAGAGCCGTAACAGCAAGTGGGAAGGAAAAAAATTCTGTAAAATATAAATATGTTCATGTACTTGTAAATACTCTCTTAACCCATCATTTTGAAATAATCATTATTTGGATCATATTAACTTGTGTTTTCATAAGCTAGTTCTGTATTTTATTTTAGAAGAAGATGAAGTATTCAGTCATTTTATTTTCACCATATTCCAATGTGATATTATATTTACAATATAGAACATCTGGATATTTGAAACTGGAGAAGGTGTCATGCTTGTGAAATATGACATTCAATACACAGTTCTTCCACTGCCCAATAACTGTAAGAATATCTGATAATTGGGGGAGGTTTTGTTGTCGTTGTTGCTTGCTCTTTTTTGAGATATTTGAGATATCTTACTAAGATATTTGAGATATCTTAGTACTGTCAGTAGGAGTTAAAAGAGCAAGGTGAACTTCAGGGGGGAAAAAAATCGTAATTTTTGCAATTAATTAGGCTAATTATGTGAGATCTTAGTGAAGAGTAATGTTCCTTTTCTCGCTGTCAGTCCTCTACATGAACACGGTGTTACAACATTGCCCCCTACTGGGACCAGTACATTTGATTACACTTGGCTTTTTTTTTTTTAATGTTTGAATTTTTGGGTCACTCCAGGTTGTGCTCAGGCCTTACTCATGTCTCTGTGCTCAAGGGACCTTATGTAGTGCTGGGGACAACTTGCCTCAGGCAAACACAAGTGCCTTACATGCAGTATTATCTCTCAAGTCCTACATTTGGCATTTTAAAAGAGCGAATCTGATAAGGGGTTTCAACTTCTTTGATGCAGAAATCTAGAATAATGGTACAGTATGTACTTTTGTTTCTCACTTTGTTTTCTTTTGAATTAATGTCCTCGCTGTTCTTTTCCTTTGAGTTAAGCAGAGGAAACTTTCCTCCCTTGACATACTTTGAGATGATGGATCTCACCCGGGCTTGGTGAATATGTTTTTGTTTTAATTAGTGTTGGTTTCAGGAATTTTGCATCTTTAGGGGGAAAATAAGCACACAGTCTCTCTCTGAGGTGGATGAAGAATGATGCTTTTGTCTCTCCCCGGTGTGGCTTTGGCATTTTTTAATAATAGGGACAAGTCTTGTGGTAAAGTCTATCAAATCAACCAATCATTCTTTGGAGTTCATCCAGTCTCACATCTGTCTGTAAACAACTTTGTATTCTTTTTGAGTAGAACTAAAAATTCATGTGAACGAGCCTTTGGCATGACTAAGACTTAAACTGTCCTTTTTTAAAAAAAATTGAATTTTTCCCTTTTTATATGGGTATCACTTTAGCAAAATTATTCCAATGACATTTCTTTTACTAATGCATATTTTCTGACATTAAAAAACAAATCAAAAGCCACTTATCGTATGAATCATTGTTAAAGTCAGCAGTAATCCACTGTGTAAAATCTCGCTGTAAAGACTCAGAGGCTGAGGGCTTAAACCTGGAGCACATTAAATTAGTTCCAGTCTCTGGCGAATGGGCTCTGCCTGGCTTGCTTAGGCAGGCAAAGCGGAAACAGGCAGTTTATAACAAGAAGTCTGCTTTCAAAACCATGGGGTTCATTGCAGAAAGATTTATATCCCCCACTTATATAAACATTACAAATGTGGACTGCAAGTAGGAGGGAAACCTTTATCGAAATCTCTTGAAGAGCTTTTTCATTGTGGGTAAAATGGACAGCTTGCTCTGTTGTTTGAAGACTGGCCAACATTTCGACAATCATCTTTTTCACTGCTTTGCCTGATTAAAACGTAGCATTGTGAAGACTAACCAGACCACCTACTTTTAATTTATTTGCACGATGAGACTACATTGGCATCAAATGTGAAGCCAAAAAAACTCTGCATCAAAGGAGAAAATTGTCATATCAGGGTTAAAAAAAAAAGTCAGTATAATTATAGAGTTAAATCTTGACGTCAGAAGAATCAAGATACCCATTGATATCACCTCCTAATTTAGAATGATTTTATACGTAAGGACTATCCTAGGTACTGTGTTGTCTTTTGATTTTAACAGAACACAGATGAAGCTTGAAATACTTGCTTCAGTAAAACACAAAAGGCTGCAAGGAAAGATTACTATTTGAGATTAGACCTCCTATTATTTGATATTTCACATATGGTGATTTTAGGATCATGGGCTAAATTTCTGTTTTGGTTTCACTTGTTTTGTTTATCTCATTTTTAATATCTTAAAAAGTGCTTTAAAAATACTTTACTTTGTCCCAAATATGACTACTGGGAGTGCACTGGGGATAAGCTTATTTTGCTCTGTTATTTTTTTAAGGCCTGCTTGTGATCTGCAGCCACTATTAAATGGGCTTAGTCACAATCCAGGTAGTCCTGAGTATATTTTTCTTGTATTTATTCAGTTTATCAGGCAGATAGCACATCTGTTTTTAGCATTCTTAGCTTGTTCCAAATGTAAGATAATTCCAACGGCCCCTTAAAAGTCCAGGCTGTCAGAAGTGGAATGGTGAAAGCAGTTGAAGGCTGTGATGTGGATCCGGGGCCAGCAGGAAAGCAGGGGCTAACATCTCCTGGATCTCGGCGCAGGAGAACCAGCTTGGGCCATTTGCCACCAGGCCTATTTGGCTGGGACTGCAATTAGAAATAATAAAGACAGATTTCTGGAAAAGAAGACTTCCCCCAGGTGTGCAGGAGTGGAAGATGTGATTAGGTCCAACATAAAGAGATGGTAAAATTGAGACTGTCTGGCTAGCATAATAATTTAAGGGATGATTATGATAATAAAAATATAAATGATGATCATTTGCGTAGTTCTCATTTGTTAAGCTTTTACTACACTCTGTTTACCATGTTAACTGCTTTACATGTAATCACTATTTTTCATCTTTGTAACAATTAGGGTTCTTCAGTGAGGAACCCAGAACGTGGCTCGCTCTTTGGGTCTCGTCTACCACTGGAGATAGAGCTGGTCTTTGAAACTGGGTATTCCAGCTCTGGGGCACGCTGCAGCCCGCATAGCTATCCCAGGAGACACGTTTCTTTTTCTTGGCTTCTCAGTCCATTTGAAGTTCCATATCACATAATGCCAACCTCAGTCCAGTTTAGATTCATGTACTTTTATTATTATTATTATTATTATTAGCAGCTAAACTTCTTATCGTACTTTTATATCATACTTATAACCTTGGGGCTCAGCTGAGTAACCCTGAGCATGTTTATAAATTCCTTTATGTTGTAAACTGAAGTGGAAGAGAAGGGGACACAATACTGGGTAACTTGTGCCAGGGTCATCAGATAGTATTGAGAAGAACGGTTTCATCAAGGATGCCTCATTCTCTCTACAGAAGGATTAAACTCAGGATGATTCTTGTCATCAGCAACTAGTCTGTGATCTCCCCTTCCAAACGATCCTAAACCTGTTTGATTTTCTATTGATAGTTGGAATTCTAATATTTAATATTAAGTTTCAAACCTAAGTTGTTCTCAAGTTGAAAGCAGCAGAATTTTTTTAAATGAATCACCGTGAGATACAGTTACAGACTTACAAACTTTCGTGATTACATACAATGATCGAGTACCCATCCCTCTACCAGTGCCCATTCTCCCCCACCAGTGTTCCTAGTATCCCTCCCGCCACCCCAGCTCATCACCCCCTGACCCTCGCCTCTGTGGCAGGCACATTCCCTTTTACTCTCTCTCTCCTTTTGGGTGTTATGGTTGCAGCAGAATTCCTTTTTTTTTTTTTTTTTTTGCGCTTTTTGAGTCACACCCAGTGGTGCACAGGGGTCACTCCTGGCTCTGTACTCGGGAATCGAACCCGGGTCGGCCTCGTGCAAGGCAAATGCCGTACCTTAATCACTTAAGAATTCTTAATCACTTATAATTACTGCTTCTTTGATTGAACAAAGTTTAGTTCTTTGTGAAATACAGCCTATATTGCTCCATGGTAAGAATAGAATATATGTGTGTGTGTGTGTATACACATATATATGTATATGTGTATATATACACACATATATATTAGAATATATTTTCAACAAGAGTAGCAGTCATTCTTCAAAATTAAGACACACATACATCACTATCAGTAACATGCTACTTTTTATTTTAAAGAGGGGATAGGTAGTGAATTTCTTCTTGGGGCAATGACCATAAGAAAGGAAACTCTAGAAAATAGAACTGAACATATTAGCAGTAGTGAGAGAAGTAGTCAGATAGTAAAGGAACAAGCCTATTAATATGTTTACATGTGAAATGAGTGATGTGGTTGATAGCTTGGAAAAACAAAGGTATAACTATACAGTATTTAAAAGGAAGGTTTTCCGTAGAGACAGGACCCAAAAACATTCCCATTAACAATGAATGAGGGTTCCTTTCTTGCCATATCCACACCAACTCTAGTTGTTTTCAGTTCTTTTGATATGTGCCATTCTCACTGACGTGAGATGATGCCTGATTGTTATTTTTATTTGTGTTTTCCCGATACTAAGTGATGATAAACAATTTTTCAAATGCTTATTGGCTTTATTAGTGGTGGTGGTATGCATTAACTAAGTATATCAATACATAAACTAGAAGCCAGACTGATAGTGTATCGATACACTATCAAGTGTATCGATAGTGGCTCGATACACTATCAAGCCAGCATCAAGCCTTGCATCAAGCCAGCCTAGGTTTGATCCCCAGACCCTATATGGTTTCCCAAACCCCATCAGGAGTGATCCCTGAGCACTGTTGGGTGGGCCTCCCACTCCAATACTGCAAACTTCAGGGCTGGAAAGACAGAACAGGAATTAAGGGATTTCTCTTGCTTGCAGCCATCCCTGGATCAAATCCTTGGTATCAAATCCTGGGAGTCCTTACCACAAAACATTACCAGAAGTCACCCTCAAGCATAGCACTGGAAGAGCCCCTGAGCACTGCCGGGTATAACCCCCCAAAGAAAAACCAAACAGGAGCCTACTATAAACTTAAACACTGTTGCAACCATATTACCTAAACTTGTAATTAAAAAAATGAAGGAGGTGATCAATAGAGATTCTAAAGTGATGGCAAATGTGAATGTCTCTGTGTGTGTGGGTGTGGGCTGGGATAAAAACTATCTTAATTCTGGTCTATCTTGGCAGGAAGTCAAAAGATAATGTCCTAAAATTTATTTTTAAAAGAAGTGGTATAATTATAACACATTTTACAATGACTTAATGCTGATCCCCAGAGGAACCAAAACCAAAAAACAAACCAAAGTGGTTTCTTCTGAGTAGTCAGAGAAGGCTTGGAGGGGTGAGTCAGGGTATTGCTTCCCATTATTAGTCTTTCTGTACTGTTTGAATCAAATCATACCACCTTCACCTTGAATAGCACTATTTCAAAAACAAAAGAAAACCCCAGGTTCTAGTTTTCAAAGAAAGGGAGAAGAAAAAAAAAATTCCTCCTGTACTCCATCGCATGCTCCGCCTTCTCCTTAAACAGAGCTCTAAAATAATTAGAATGCTGCCGCGTTGAGCAATGAGAATTGCTCTTGGGTTTTTTTGGGTTTTGTTTTTTAGCATCAGAAACTCCCTTTGTTGGTAAGGTGAAGGTTTCCAGAGAACACATTTTTCATAATCTATTTGGTTAATTAGGCCAGCTTTTTTTTGTATGTGTGTGTGACTAAATAAACCTGACCAATGACCCAAGGGCCATTTTGATTAGTTTTCAACCCCAAATTACTGAGGATCATTGATTTAAATGATGGATGTAGTGACATGATGCCTCTAGGACTTGTTAAATTATCTTTGCCTTTTCATTACTGTCACTGGGATATGTTTGCACTCTGTAGGTCTGTTTCTTCGTAGCAAATAATCACAGCACTGGTGAAGACCAGGATACTAAGAGTTGGTTAACCACATGTGAGATCTTGAAAATTAGGTGATAGTCGAGCTCTTTGTACTTTTTTCACTTTATGTAAATTTGCTTTATTTGTTAATTTTTTAATTTTTTTTTCTCTTTGGGTCACATCTGGAAATGCACAGGGGTCACTCCTGGCTCTGTACTCAGGAACTATCCCTGGCAATGCTCAGGGGACCATATGGAATGCTGGGAATCGAACCCGGGTTGGCCATGTACAAGGCAAACTCCCTACCCACTGTGCTATCTCTCCAGCCCATTTTTTAATTTTTTTAAATTTTGTTTTATTTTTATAAAGTAGTTCACAATATTTGATTATATTTAATATTCGAACACCAATCCCACAACCATTACACCTTCCCACGACCATATTTCAGATGTTTCCATTCCGAACCCCAACCCCTGCTCCAAAGTAGAACCGAAATAATTTATTTTATAAATTATTTGTTATGAATAACAAATTGTTTGTTATGAATAAACTACTGAAAATTCTCCAAAAATGTTTCCTTAGAGAAAAGTGTGTGAAAATTGTTGTATTTCACCCAGGGGTCATTAAGCCCTTCTTTTTTTTTTTAAATTTTTAAAATTTTATTGAATCACCGTGAGATAGTTACAAGCTTTCATGTTTGTGTTACAATCTCAAAATGATCAAACACCCATCCCTCCACCAGTGCACATTCCCCACCACCAGTATCCCGGTATACCCCCCCTTTCCCACCCTCCTCCTGCTTCTATGGCAGACAATATTCCCTTATTCTCTCTCTACTTTTGTAAGCCCTTCTATAAGAGATTACAAATATGGTTTTAAGAATTGATCCTTGTGTGCATAGATACATTACAGGTATATGTATACTTTTACATATACCTGTAAAAATATATTTCCTTCTAAGATTGGTTGCCTTATACATTAAACCCCATCAAATGTAGTGCACTACTCTTGGAATATTAGTGGTGTGAGGTATGAGATTTGCAGCCGTGCGCGATCCAGGAATATGTTCACTCATGGGTGAGACTCAGCTCGAGCGTGTGGAGAGTGACCGTGAGCAAAGCAAGGGCTGAGTTCTGGGGGTTTTTGACTGCAGGCGCTGGCCCTTGGGATGAGGAAGGGCCTCACCCGTCCCCCTCCAGGATGTCCCGAATGAAACAGCCTGGTGCAGGCTCTGTGGCATGGCTGTAGTGAATCATTTTATGCTCTCTTCTGAGAGGTTTATGAGTCTCTGGGTTGTGGCTGTTGATGAGATTATCTGGCACCGGCCAGAAGAGGCTGGTGGGCATGACTGACAAGTTGTCAGAAACAGGGGGAGATGGGTGAAAGGTCAACCACTCCCAGTCCCATTGAACCTAGAGTTTTCAATCACAAGTCCCACAAGTTTTCTGCAGATTCTCTCATGGGTGGGGCATGTGGAGAGTGGCCGTGAGCAAGGCAGCTGCTGAGTTCTGGAGGTTTTTGGCTGCTGGGGTGGGGAGGGGCCTCACCTGTCCCCCTCCAGAGTGCCCCGAATGAAACAGCCTGGCCCAGGGTCCAGCGGCATGGCTATGGTGAGCCTCATTACACTTTTTAATTTCAGTATTTGTCTTACTTTCCTTTACAGCTGATTTTTTGCTCATTTCTTTTAGATAGACTTTTTTGAGGGTCAGATATACTCTTCTTGAAAACCTTATTTGGATGAACTTCTTTGACCTTGTACTTATTTTTAGTTCTCAGGATATTCAGTCATTTCCTAGATAGCAATCTGATAAGCTAGACATTATTTATGCTTCCAAGTTTTTTAAGTAAGGAGATAATTATATATATACATATATATTATATGTATGTTATATTTCCTGTATATGTCATTGTAGGCCTAATAATTTCTTTTGTATCATTGGCCACAAATAGAAAAGAAAGCTTTCTCAGTCACCCACCCTTTTTTTTTTTTTTTTTTTGGTTTTTGGGTCACACCTGGCAATGCACAGGGGTTACTCCTGGCTCTGCACTCAGGAATTACTCCTGGCGGTGCTCAGGGGACCATATGGGATGCTGGGATTTGAACCCGGGTCGGTCGCGTGCAAGGCAAACGCCCTACCCGCTATGCTATCACTCCAGCCCCAGCCACCCACCCTTTTGTTTTTTTCTTTTTGAATCACACCCATTGATGCTCAGTGGATACTCTTGACTCTTCATTCCTGGCTCCTCACTCAGGAATTACTCCTGGCAGTGCTTGGGGGACCATATAGGATGCCGGGGATTGAACTCCAGTCAGCCCCATGCAAGGCAACTGCCCGACCTGCTCCAGCCCTAGCAGCCCACCCTTAACTCTTCATCTAAGATGCTGTTTCATGGTATTTAAAAAATGTGCTACTCTCCCTAAAAAAATTCACTTTCACTGCCTGGCAACACCTGTTCTCATCCCTGAGTCCTTAAAATCATCCCTGAAGTCGAGTGAGGAAGGCAGAAGCGGGATCTCTCGCCCCACCCCACTCCCCACCTCTGGGTCACACCTACTTCGCAGATGGGAGGAGAGAAGTGAGGGGCCCGCACCAGCAAGTCAGCAGTGGGACACTGGGGCGCCGCCCGGCCTTCCCTCGTCTGCAGCAGTCCAGTGCGAAAGCACCGATGAGAGTAGAGGGGCGTCAGGGTGGGGCTTTGTTGTCTGTCTGCTTTAGCTTTGCTGCTTATGACTCTGTCTTCAGTGATCACTCGTAGCGGTGCTCAGGGAGCCATATGAAGTGCTGGGGATCGAACTGGGGTTGTTAGCATGCAGGGCAGGATTCCTCCCCTCGGTCTGTCTCTCTGCCCCGCTCCCCGCCCGCGTCATGTTTTGAAGCAGTAAGGACAGGGTTGGACTGTGAGAAGCAGGGTTTTCACACTCTGGCGGGCAGCTCTCTCTCCAGCCAGGTGGGGAACAATAGGTAGTTTCACGGTCTACAGTGACCCACTCTAGTGACCATTTCCTCTTTGTATTCAGTATTGCCAAAAAAAAAAAAAGTTATTTAAACTTGTAGATTTGGGGGTTGGGGGCACACACAGCAATGCTCAGGGTTGACCCTTGACTCTGCACTGCAGACCACTCCTGGCGGACTTAGGGGACCATAGGGGGTCCTGGGGATAGAATCTGAATCAGCCACATGCAAAACAAGAGCCCTACCCGCTGTCCTATTGATCTGGCCCCCAAACTTGCAGGTTCTTAAAGCTTGCCTTGCACACAGCTGACCCGGGTTCCATCCGATACCCTATCTGACGCCCTGCCAGGAGTACTCCTCGAGTATAGCCAGGTGTGGTTCTCAAAGGCCAGAAAACACAACCACAAAAGAAGTTATTCTGTTTGAATTTCTTATGAAATGTTTTCTGAGTTTTAAGCACTCTTCTTGCTAAACAGAACAACTTGTTTTCCTGAGCCTGCAGCTTGGAACTCTGGGAATAGATATGGCAGATCCTTCGCTTAGGGACCGAGGGGCAGCAGGGCTGAGATGATCCTCCTGTCCACTGGGGGTGGTCGCAGCTGGGAAGGAGGTTATAAAAAAAAACTCTTGGGACAGGAGAGTTCCAGGTAGGAGTTTTGCCACACAGAGCAAATTGCTTTCTGATTGGTGTTTTTTAATTTTTCCGTTTTTTAAAAAAATTGAGCTCTCATTTGACCCAGCAATACCACTTCTGGGAATATACCCCAGAGAAGCAAAAAAGTATAGTCAAAATGACATCTGCACCTGTATGTTCATTGCAGCACAGTTTACAATAGCCAGAATCTGGAAAAAACCCGAATGCCCGAGAACAGATGACTGGCTAAAAAAACTTTGGTACATCTACACAATGGAATACTATGCAGCTGTTAGAAAACATGAAGTCATGAAATTTGCATATAAGTGGATCAACATAGAAAGTATCATGTTGAGTGAAATGAGTCAGAAAGAAAGAGACAGACACAGAAAGATTGCACTCATATGTGGAATATAAAGTAGCAGAGAGGTACGAGCTAGCAATGATGCAACCTCTGGCAGGAAGCCCTCTGGACTTAATCACTAAAATACTAAAATACAGAAATCTAGAACCTCGCGGCCGCTACTGTGGCCACACGACCTCATATCTCTTCATTCTCAGCAATGGAAAACAAATTGTCAAATGCTTCCTTTCCAGCAGGTCTGACTCTGGGGGGTGGGGGAAACTCCAAACAATAATAGTGAGGTTTTTTTTTGTATGTAATCAAAGTAAAGAGAAAGTAAAGTGAAATTTATCAGCTACACGGGGGGTGGGGGGGGAGGAGGGGCTGGGGAGCAGGGGGGGGTAAAAAAAAGAAAAAAAAAACAACAACCCTCTTTTGCAGTCAGGAAGCATTTCTATTGTTTCCTCTGATCATGCCTTATTTATTTCTGTGAAGAGGCCCTGTGGCTATGGTCATGTTCAACCTAATCTAGAGATAAGTAATTGATGAATGCTTTCAAACTTGCTTGCTCTGCTGGTAAATATTGCCCAGTTTCACTTACAGTATTGTTCTAGATCTAAAACAAATTAAGACCAACTGTATACTTGTTGATTACCAGCATAGCTTTTCTGTGGAACCGTATTTTTGTCAGAATTACAATTATATGTCTCAATTTCTTTAATGGCAGAAAGTTATAGAAACTCTGGTTTTGAAAATGTGTATAGCAATTTTCTAGCTTCCACTTCCATAAGAGCTCGTACACATAACCTGCTCTAGCTTATGAGGTTGGAAAATATTCATATGTAATTTAATTTGAATCAAAATAACCTGGTTTAACAACCTGGTTGTGGTTTTTATCATTTCATATTTTTTTACTCATTTATTCAGCATTGATGGTTTCCTTGGCATTAGGGGTTCAGCAGAGAACAAAAACCATATGGAAATTTCTGCTTTCATGGAACTTTATCTTCTGGTGTGGAGGGGCAGGTGATAAAGAAAATAAGAAAATCATGCAGCGTGGTCAGACGTGATCAGTGGCATAAGGAGTGTGCGGTTGTGAATATGGTGGTCTAGAGGCCTCACTGGGAAGGTGATATCTGGGCAAATAGCTGAAGAGAGGGATGAAGGAGATGTGGATCCCGTGCTGGTAGAGGATGCAGCAAAAGCAAAGATCTTGAGGTGAGAGGTGCTGGATCTTTTTCTTTCTGCCCCTCCCTCCCTCCCTCCCTCCCTCCCTCCCTCCCTCCCTCCCCCTCTCTCTCTTTTCCTTTCTTTTCTCTGTTTTGTTTTGTTTTGGAGTCACACCAGCAATACTCAGGAGTTATTCCCAGCTCAGCACTAAGAAAACCACTCCTGGAGGTCCTCTGGGGACTATATAGGGTGCCAGAGATCGAACCCCGGTCCACTGTGTGTAAGACTTGTGCCCCACCTGCTATACTTGCTCTCCAGCCCCAAGTGCTGGATATTTTCAAAGATGAGTATGCAAGCCTGTGTGGCCGGAACAAAGTAGAGAAGGGAAAGGATGAGTTCACCTCAGTGTTCCAGAGCATCTCTCCTGTTAGTGCAGTAGACAGAGTCAGAGATGGAGAATTATTTTGCACTGTCGAAGGGTCTTGTGCCTACAGAGGGAGGTTTAAAGTGATGAGGACATAATTCAGAGATTCAGCATAAGTGTGTGTATGGGACTCCTGGACCTCTAGGTTCTCACAGAGAACTAAATCCCTCTGCCTTCATGTCACCACGCTGATACCTTTGCTGTCACGTCCATCTGATGGCTTGGGTTGGCGTGCATACAAGTACCTGAAGAATTAGTATATTCACTTCTCAGCAGATGCCTCAGGTGCTGAACTCTGCGGTCAGTGGTGACACGCACCTTAGGGTGGAGGCAGCGTTCAAGTAGGGAATTTTCAATGAAAATTGCATCTGTGCCTGGAGGTAGCATGGGCCAACTCTATCTGGACTATTTTTCATGTGTGTCTAAAAGCAACTTTGATGTTCCCATGATTCAGATTTATTTTGAAGTTGGAAAGCCACTGTATGTATACACACACCTGTGCACATACACACGCGCATAAACACATGTACACACATACACACACACAAGAACATATTTCTCTTTGTTTTATGGGCCATACGCCATAACGCTGGCTCCTGGCTCTGTCCTCAAAGGTCACTCCTGGCTGGACTCAGAGGACCATAAGCTGTGCCAGGGATCGAACCCGGGTTGGCCATGAACCAGGCAAGTGCTCTACCCACTGTACTATCTCTCCAGGCCAGCGCATATTTCTGACGAGAACTTTCTCCCTTCCCCCTTTCATAAAATGGTTGAACAACTGACATTTCCTCCTTCACTGTGACCAAGCATTTGATCTGTCAGCCTACATGCCCTTTCAAACGTGCAGAAAGAAATGAGTTATGGCATAGATAAACACACACTGGAAGCAAAAGCCATCCAGATCAGTGAATCTTCTGTATTTAACGTTTGTTTTGTTTTTTCCTGCTCGCTGCTGAGTTAGCATGAGATTTAGGGCTTAGCCTTATCCAGTACTGCTTAGTTGTTGTTTCCCCCCTAACACTATTTGACCAGCAAGCACATGACATCCCTTTGACTTGTTTCAGTGTAAGTTGAACTTTTCCCTTGAGCTGCCTTTATACCCCTAGAACAGCACAGCCACCAGTGAGATGTGTTGTCGGGGGTCATCTGAAAGGTCGGGCAGAATTATCTCCTCGTGTTTGTTTCTTTCCCTTTGAAATCCCCATTTTTATTATTTTCTTCATTCCCAGACTGGAGTGATAGCACAGTGGGTAGGGCATTTGCCTTGCACACAGCTGACCCGGGTTCGATTCCTCTGTCCGTCTTGGAGAGTACAGCAAGCTACCAAGAGTATTCTGCCCACACGGCAGATCCTGGCAAGCTACCCATGGCATATTAGATATGCCACAAACAGTAATAACAAGTCTCACAATGGAGATGTTACTGGTGCCCGCTTGAGCAAATCGATGAACAACGGGATGACAGTGCTACCGTGCTCTTTATTGCCAAAATATATTTATCAAAAATGATTTGGACCCAAACCACTGGGCTACACATGACCTGGACTGGCTTCTGCCCATCCACCCAGCACTGCTGGGGGAGGCCCCTATAAAAAATTTAGAATATATTACAGCTTCCCAAAATGACCTATAATTTCATTATCTAGTAACTGGTAACATTGTTACTGATTTGCATGTATGTGCTTTCTTGTTAAAAATAAGAATAAAATCATAATTATGTTCTTAGATCATTTGATTCCTCATCTGTAGCTGTATGTATCTTCCATGCTGTGCATTCACTGTGTTGGAAAGACATTGTCACTTTCATCATCCATCTCATTTCCTTCACATAATACACTTTAGGGGCTAGAGAGATAGTACTGTGAGTAGGACATTTGCCTTGCATGCAGCCAACTTGGGTTTGATCCCTGACACCCCATATGATACCCTGAACCCACCAGGGATGACTCTGAGCATGGAGCCAGGACTGTGCCCAAGTGTGACTAAATTTTTTTTCCTTTTTGGGTCACACCCGGCAATGCACAGGGGTTACTCCTGGCTCATGCACTCAGGAATTGCTCCTGGTGGTGCTCAGGGGATGCTGGGAATCGAGCCTGGGGTTGGCCACGTGCAAGGCAAATGTGTTATGGTGCCCGCTCAAGGAAATCAATGGACATTGGGAGGACAGTGCTAAAATTTTTTTAGATTATTTTATAAGACTGTTCACATTAATTGATTACATTCAATATTTCAGCATCAATTCCACCACCATTATTTCGAATTTTCCCACCACCTTTCTAGACCGCCTGCCAGGGGCAGATACTAGATGATTTATTTTTTGTTGCTTATTATGAATATCACGAGACGTTCGCGTGCTTCTGGAATTCTAAAATTGTAAATGGTTGGGGTCCAGAGACATCTCTGTAGGGAGCTAATCCAATTTGAGATTCATTTTGGAGTGTCTGGATCAAGGCCGTAGATGCGCTGAGATGGTGCCCAGAGGCAGATTGTGGGCGTAACAGCCAGGACCCCAAGCGGGAAGGGATGGCCCTCTCTGCTACCACCATGTGGCCCGGAGTCTTAGTCCTTGAACCTGTATACCTGGGTTTGCTTCTGGAAGCTTTTGACTGCTGGGGTTTCATCTGAAGCAGGTGGAGACGGCACACCTGCTCCCATGTCTAATACCTCTAGCGTTCCTCTACTTATTATGTCAACCCCTCGTGAAGACCTCACTTCAACTTTCAAATGTTCCCTCAGAGTGCAGCTCAGAGTTCTCATCCTGGTTGAGAACTTCTTGGTTTCAGTCTCTCTCCTTCACTCCTGAAGATGCCATGTGGACTAAGTTCTATCCTCTAGGTCACTTTCGTTGTGATCTTTTATAATTTTGACTTTATATGGACTTTATATGTGCCCCACAGAGAATTTTGTATTGATGCCTTAGGTACCAAATAGGTACCCACATGCATTGTGGTTTTATCGCTATCTCCTCACTAGACTTTGGATGATTTGAATGGGAGATAATGTTGTCTTACTCATAAAACACATCACAGGCTTGATAGCTCCCTGGGAAATTTTTCTCTCCATTCTCCACCAAGTCAACTAAAATGGTAAAATCCCCTAACTTTATTCATACAAGCATTTTGGATAATGAAATGCTGCTTGAAATCAAATGAATGAAGGGATAGTACATAATTAAAAGTAGTTAGGAATGGGTTTCTTTAATATACCTAAACATTAATTCAGACCAGTCTTCTCAAGGGAGCTAGGCTGACAGTTTGTTAGTGCAAAACATTTTTCTAGGTCAGGTTTGCCATGACTCAGAACTATTTATGGGAGGAAAGTTTTCTCATATAATTTCTCTATAATGATTTTGTATTAAACTTATTATGATAAACAGTCATGTTCAGAGAGTTGTATTACTTCCTATACTTCCCTTTGAATTGTGTGTTTAACCTAGCTAGGTCCTGTGGAATGAAATAAAGGTGCTTGCCTTGCATAAAGCACACCGTAGTTTGGTCTTTGGCTGTCAGAGCTGCCCTCAAGCACAGAGCCAGGATTAGCTCTCATACCAAAAATTTTTTTTAAATGTTTCTTTTATCACTCTGTTGTGTGAGTGTCAGTTCAATGTTAACAGTTTAGGAGCACTTAATTTGAGATATTTTATATGCTTTCTATTTTTCCTAGCAAGAGATGCATTAAATGTATGATAATGTATCCATCCAGTAATGCTTGTAGGGGTTTGGGATATAACTCAGTGATAGAGCATTTATCCTGTATGTAATGAAGCCCTGGATTTGATTCTTGTCATTTCAAGAGAAAAAGAAGGAACCAAGGATGAAAGCGAGGGAGGAAGGAAGGATTTAAAAGAGCACTTCCATCTTATTCTCTTACGGGTTCTAGCACCACGGGGTGTACTTTCTGTCTGATATAGAGCATTCTAGCTGCTCTACAAAGGTGGCGCCAGAAGGATAGATGTGACAGAAAGTTTTCAGATATACTGACATAAATAAAATTAATGTAATTTATCTTTTTTCTATTTCTTCCTCTTCCTTTTTAAATTTGCTTTTCCATCCTTATAAGTCCATGCATACCCTTGGAAATTTTTATTTGCTCCAATACACAATAACAGCCCTTGAAGTAATCTTTTTAAATTCTTGTCAGATGGTTAGGGAAGTCAGGGGTTTGGAAGATGTAAAGATTCCATTTGTGTTAGGAGATTGTAAAGCTTGGCATCAGGAGCCTGTATGATCCTCTTGTGAGATCCAATTTATAGCTGAGGAGGGAGCCTGCACGACACACCCAAGTCTGAGGTTGGTTGCTGTCTTACTTGTTAGTTAAGTGCTCTTTGATTTTTAAAACTCCAATGGCTTAGAGTCAAGTGGTTTGATCAAATATTTCATGGAAGCAAATGTAAAGACACCAGTGTGTTCTTAATTAGCATCGCTCTCTCGGTTTACTTTCAGTGTCTTTTAGTACAAGAGAATCAGCATAAATAAGCAGAATAAAAGCAAATATGAATCTGATTCGTAGTAGTGTTTCAGTTCATTTAAAAGCTAATTTCAGCTTGTGGAGAATGCTAAAGAAAATGGGATGACCGCAGCAGAGGATAATTATAAACTCATTGAATTATTTGCAGATTAAAAGAATTACTCTCACTCCATGTGCAAGTAAAATTTAAATTTAGTAGGATTTTTGGAGTTTGTTTTTTAATAATTTGGAAAACATTACTAACTTGTCTCAAGTGGATTTGCACATCCAACTTCCTAGCTCCTAAAAATAGGAACTTAAAAATTTCAAACCGAGCTTAAACATATTGCATGGCTCTTTTAAAAAGTAAAATTAACTTTTGTGTGAATAGTGGTTTGCTGGGGTTTTGTTGTTGTTGTTGTTGTTGTTGTATATGGAAAAGTCATTAACTCTGAAAATGGTGTGAAGTGCTTGTTATTTGTTAGGTACCATAAGGTTCCTGAAATTCGGCTCAAATTCCTGTGGAATTCTATGGGGATGGCTAAATTATGCAGCCATTGTCGGGGAAGAAAAATTTATTTGAAGTCAGCAGAATGTAAAACCCCAAAGTAAACTGAAATTCAAGCTGGGTAAGACTTTCTCTTGGTCAAAATGGTATGAGGGTCTGTCACAAAACATGTGAAAACAGAGAACTATGCCTTGCTGCATAGACAGCAACATTTGTGCTCATGATAGGAATCTTTACTATAAGCAAAATCATTCCCTGCCAAATATACTGAATAAAAAGCATTTCTCTTGACTCAGAGCAGAGTGAGATGTGGGGATACAGGGGCTCACTGTTTCATATTAGCAGATGTTTTTCACCTTGTGGTGAATTTATTATTGTATTTCTGCACCACCCAAGATTCTGGAAAAAAAAAAAAAACGAGGCAAGAAACTGATTTCAGATTTCATTGCTGTCTCATTTTATTTTTCCTATTGACTTAATTTAATTATTTAATTGGAGAAAATATGGAGTGTAGATTGATTCAATCAGCCTTTTCTGAGCGCATTCGGGCTTTTGTGACACTAAGGAGCTAAGTGCATAAAGATGACGAATATGGCTTTGATATTGCGGATGCTGTGCTAGCCAGTTTCTCCTGGTGCTGTCCACACATCTCTACATCTCCTGTCGTCAAATGCTGCCTCTGCGAATGGGATCCGTTTTCCTTTGAACCATTTTACAATTTTATGAAAATTGTGATACCATGGCTGGAGAGATAGTACGTCAGTTAGGGCACTTGACTTAAATGCGGTTGTCCTGTGTTTGGTCCCCAGTACCCTATATGACCCCCAGAGCCTTTTCAGGAGTAAGCCCTGAGCACCAGGGTATACAAAGTAAACAAAAAAATTTGCACTATCTCTGGGGCTGAGAAGTAGTGTCATATGTAAAGCATTGCCATGTAGCCTGCTGACCTGGTTCTGTCTCTGGTTCAGTCCCCAGCACTGCATATGGTTGGTCCCTGAGCACTGCTAGGGTGTCGCTCCTGAGCACAGAGTCAAGGACAACCCCTGAATGCCACCAGATGTGACCCCAACCCATCTTGGCCCCGAATGTTACAATATATAATTCTGATATTACGTTTGCCCTGTTTTAGTATATTTTCTATTTCCTGTGTCTATGAATATATGTTTTTCCTCAGTTCTAAACATTTTTCATTTATTACCTTATCTAGAATTGCATTATATCACTATTTTTTCATATTGGAACTCCAACTAAATATGGTTTAGGCCTTCTCATCTGATATTCTTTTCACAATTTTGATATTTTCTCTCTTTGACATAGTTTGGCAATATCTTCAGATTTATTTTATATTTCACTATTTTTCTTTTTGTTACTTGAAATCAACCTTTGAGCTATGAATTTTGAATGTTATTTTAAAAAACTCATTATTATTTTTATAATTCTAATAATTATAGTTTATAATTATTATTGACCTAGTTTTTAAATTTTCTTTCATTTCTTGGAAGATGTCATATATAGTCATTATATATATATATATATATATATATACATATGTATATTTTTTTTTGCTTTTTGGGTCACACCCGGCAATGCACAGGGGTTATTTCTGGCTCTGAACTCAGGAATTACTCCTGGCAGTGCTCGGGAGACCATATGGGATGCCAGGGATCCGACCCAGGTTGGCTGCATGCAAGGCAAACGCCCTACCTACTGTACTGTCTCTCAGGCCCCAGGGGTCTGTTTCTTCAAGTGAATCTGACTGGGTTCTATATTTGGAGTAAAGACTCGCTAGGAACACTACCAGTCTTCAAATGCTTTAGCCCTTTCACAATCCTGAATTTGTCCATATTAAGCTTATCTGTATTGGAGCGATAGCACAGCAGGTAGGGCATTTGCCTTGCACGTGGCTGACCCGGGTTCAATTCCTCCGTCCCTCTCGGAGAGCCCAGCAAGCCACCTAGAGTATCCCACCCACACGGCAGAGCCTAGCAAGCTACCCATGGTGTATTTGATATGCCAAAAACAGTAACAACAAGTCTCACACTGGAGATGTTACTAGTGCCCGCTCGAGCAGAATCAGTGAATAACAGGACGACAGTGCTACAGTGTGCTACAGTGCTAAGCTTATCTACCTTTAAGGGGACCAAGGCCAGATTTCAGAATTCCTATAAAGAGGCCAACAGTTTTCCCAAGATAACACCAGCTTTCTGTTGCCTTGTTATCCACAATCTGGTTTCAGTTAACTGATTCACTTGTGTTTCAGATTTGTGAAGGTTTTCCTTACTTTCTTACAAGTGAGTAATGAATAAAAAAGTAACTGTGTTACATTTACATATGATTATACTGTATGTATTATTTTGCTAAGGGGGCCTATCATATTATCTAGTTTGGGATTTATCACAGTGCAACTTTAATTTTTGCCCCTCAATTCTCCCTATTGTTAGGGAAACCAAATGTAAGATAGTTAATCTTTTAAAATCATTTTTGTTGCGTTACTGGGATTTAGGAAACTGTTAATTATACTTTTTATGCATATGTCATTCCGGCATCACTGCATTACCCTCTTCCTCCACCAGTGTCTCAAGGGCCCCTCCCTGACATCCTCCTCCCATATAGACTCAGTTCTATAAACAGAATAGGAGAGGTAATCTTAAGAATTTGAATAATCCTGTGATTTCATGTGTGTGGAGGGGGTGGCATTGACCACTGCAGAGATTATTCCTACATGAGGAAACTGCTGTTGCTCTCCTTTTGATTTGGTGGACAGCATCATCAATGCAAAGTCTTAATATTTGACTCTTTTGATGCTAGGTTAATAGGCAGTTTTAGATAGATGGCTTTTAAACAAAATTAACCCTTAGATAAAGTATCTTGGTTCACTTACTTTATCACAGTTATAGAGACTTATTCCTCATTGATTAGCATCTAAAAATGTCTTGGAGGAATCAGCCAGCTAAATATCTTAAAATGTGATTGGTGTATTAGAGTTGGACTTTTTTTTAAACACCTGTTATTCACACTTGATCATCTCAGTGCTCCTGCAGTGCTCAATGTTTGGTTGATTCTCTTTTTCTTTAGTCTTGTTTCCCCTGTCATTCTTCAGTTCTACCCAGTCACTTCCTATGAGATGTACTTGGTCATAACACTTGTCCTAGCACAGCAGGCAAAGTTCTAGAGTAGAAAAGAATGTGAAGTATTAGGGGCATGTGTAGGAGAGAGCTTCTCTGCCTCAAAGACCTGGCTAGTCTGGGAAGGCTTCATAGAGGAGGCAACATACAAGGTAAATATTTTTTTAAATGTAGGAATTTTTTTCACTGTATCACACTGTCATCCCATTGCTCATAGATTTGCTCAAGCAGGCACAAGTAATGTCTCCATTGTGAGACTTGTTACTGTTTTTGGCGTATCAAATATGCCACAGGTAGCTTGCCAGGCTCTGCCATGCGGGTGGGATACTCTCAGTAGCTTGCTGGGCTCTCCAAGAGGGATGGAAGAATTATACCTGGGTGAGCCGCGTGCAAGGCAAACACCCTACCCACTGTGCTATTGATCCAGCCCAGGAATTTTTTCACTAGATGGAATAAAAGAAAGTTATTTTTTTAATGCAGTGGTTATTAATGGAGCAGATCATAAAATTGTGAGAAGTGTGTGTGTGTGTGTGTGTTTTGAGGATGGGTTGGCGAATGCAACACTTCCATCTTTTTTATTTTTTTGACAGAGAATAAAAGCTCTTGTCCTAGTGTGTTATGAAACCACAACTGTTCTACTCCTCCTCTTTATCCCCTCTAATAAATCTTTCTCAAATGCCACTAAATACTTCCTCTTTCTAGGTAGACTTATAGCACTGGCTACTTCATTGTGAATGGGGCAATGGTTCTAACTTGACTGAGAATAGATGCTACCTTAGATTCTGTTTCACTGCAGCAGGAGTTTAGAAAATTCTATAATCAGCCGTTCTTTTTATTTGCCTTCTTTTTTCCTTTCGATCTACAGGTTTAGTTCGGTGTCAGGCACTTTTTTTTTAAGTAAGTTCAAATTTTCATTTTCTATTATGTGTTCTCACCTTCATATCTCTGTGAAACTTTTCATAGAAGAATTCTATTTCAGAAGCATAAATGAAATCATGTTATCCCCAGTGCAGAATAATGTTTTTTGTTCCTTATACAGCCATTTGTACCATCCTTTTTTTTTTTTCTGCCATTGTTAGGAAGAAAGGATTTTGATATATCCTTGGCAAATACTGGGCCTTGGGATCCTGGGCTCTTCCAGTTTCTATTTTTATTCTTTAAAGTGTTCAGTGATGCTCAAAGTAGCATTTTCACAAGTATCCAAAATATAAAAGTGGCTTTAACGTCATTCATTTGGGGAATGATTTTTCAAGTGTAAGATATATACACAGTAGAGTGTCACTTAGTCTCAAAAAGTGAGAATGATCCTTGAAGTTGGTCTGCACAGGGGAGTACATATTGTGTGTGTGTGTGTTTGTGTGTGTGTGTGTAAAATATTTTTGCTTTTGGGGTCACATTCAGTGATGCTCAGGGGTTACTCCTGGCTCTTCACTCAGGAATTACTCCCAGCAGTGCTTGGGGAACCATAAGGGTGCCGGGGATTGAACCCAGGTTGGCTGCATGCAAGGTAAGTGCCCTACCCACTGTGCTATCCCTCTTGCCCCAATATTGCATAATTTTATTTTAATGAAGTATTTAGAGTAGTCACGATTCAGAGACAAAAAAGTAGAAAACTGGTTGCCAGGACCTGGGGAAGCTTGAGAGAAGGGAATTGTTGGTTTAGTTTGTTTGTGGTTAGTTTGGGGGCCAACCTGGCAATATTCGGGGCTTACTCCTGGCTCTTCAATCAGGGATCTCTCCTGGTAGACCCAGAGGACTATATGGGATGCTGGGGATTGAACCTGAGTTGACTTCACCTAAGGCCAATGTCCTACCAGCTGTGTTATGGCTCCAGCCCAGGAGAGTTACTGTTTGATGACGATGAAGTTCAGTGTGGGAAGATGCAAAGGTTTTGGAGCTTGATAGTGGCGAGGACTGTTCAGCAATGTGAAACATACTCAATGCCATTGAATTGTACCTGAAAGTTTGTTAAGATGGTATCTTTTATGGGATGCATCTTTTATCACATTAAAAATTAAAATGTATCCGAGGGGCTGGAGCAATAGCACAGCGAGTAGGGCGTTTGCCTTGCACGCGGCCAACCCAGGTTTGATTCCCAGCATCCCATATGGTCCCCTGAGCACAGCCAGGAGTGATTCCTGAGTGCAGAGCCAGGAGTAACCCCTGTGCATCGCCAGGTGTGACCCAAAAAGCAAAATAAAAAATTAAAATATATCCTAGGATTTTTCTGTCAAGGATCATTATTTCAGAGACTTCATTTATTGTCGTCCATTTATTCCGTAAATGTTGAGCTCATAGTGTGAATCACAAACGTTTTAGACAGCAGTGGACAAAAACACCCAATAATCCTCACCTCACTGACCATTTTTGTGAGATGAGAGGCAGCAAACAAAGCAGTAAGTAAAACCAGTTGCTTGTAGTTGGTAAAACATTCTGTAGAGAAGCATGAGGCAGAGAAAGTAGTTAGGGTTTATTGGATATTGTCAGACTGACTATCCTATTCTGTAGTATTTGGTCAGGTCTGTCCTCACTGAAAAGCCCCGGCTCCCGAGGGATCTTTATTTAAATAAAGATCTGAATATGATGTGGGCTTGACCGCATGGAGAGCTTGGAAGAAAAATGTCCCAGGTAGAGAAAACAATGGGGAAAGGCCCTGAGTCCCACTTATGGTAGTAACAGATTTTATTTGCTGAGCACGGGCTTTATATGCTCTAGAGTTAATCTTTGTGGAATTCCGCAAGCAGGCCTTAGTTTCTTAAATGTGGCTGCTGAATCTCTTAGAAGCCAGCACAGCGTAGCAGCAACACTGGGCATGTAAAAGCAGGACTTGCCACCGTGTCTGTCTGTCTGCCCAAAGATCTCTGTCTGTCTGCCTTTTCATGGACTTCTGTGGCACAAAGGTAAACATTACTGGGTGTCTTCAGAGAATGTGCTGTTCACATTTGAAACATTCCCTTAGGATATCCTGTGGGTTCTTTCAAATGGTATGTTTATAATCAGAATCATCAGCAGAATCAAAACCATTCTGGTTTCCAGTTCTATAACTTAGGGACATGGAGGTTGATGTTCTGTCCTGAAAAGTAAAACACGGAACAGGTTGAAAACCAATGTCACTCTTTGGATGTGTAAGAGAAGAAGGGAGCCCAGGGCAAACTACGGTCCTGGAAACTGAGGCACAGATAGATAAAATGTTCTCGGGAGCCGGGGCTTTCCAGAGCGGAGACTCAAGGAAAAGAAACTGCCCCGAGAACCAGTGCCAGGCGGGAAAACTGAGCTGTGATTGCTGAATCGCTGGGGCCCCATGCAAACAGCTATGAAGTTAAAGCAGGGGAACCCGGCCACAGAAGGTCCCCATGGTACTGTGACATGGACGTCCAGGAACTTGACCATATTCACACAGTAAATAAAGGAGAAAAGTCTCTGGTTTCCTAGGGAAAAGGGAATTTTTTTTTTCTTTTTGGGTCACACCTGGCGATGCACAGGGATTACTCCTGGCTCTGCACTTAGGAATCACTCCTGACGGTGCTCAGGGGACCATATGAGATGTTGGGAATCGAACCTGGGTCGACCGAGTGCAAGGCAAATGCCCTACCCGCTGTGCTATCGCTCCAGCCCCAAAAAAGGAATTTTTAAATACACCAGTTTCCCCTTCGTCAAGCAGAGTGTAACCTGGGGGGAAGAGTGTTTTCAGAGTGTAACTGAACTTGGGAAGGGACATATCCAGCTCCAACTCACTTGGACCATCTTTTCCACTTAAGGGGGTGGAGGAAAAAAACAACGTGAGAAATAGTGGTCGAGTTGACCGTCTAGATGTACAAACTCACTAGCATCGTGAGACCTTGATCAGACTATAGCAATGCTTCTCTAATCCCTGCGCCTCAAGGCCACATAGGTAAAGGCCTGTTTGGGATAGTTCCTTTCACTAGACATATCATGTCACACTATTCAGGGAAAATGACAAGATCTTCCGAAAAGCGAAAAACCTCAGTATTGAGAGAGTAAGTATCTGAACCGTAGTTGGCAGGGACGTTGGAATGATCAGGTCGGGAATTTGAAATCACTGTGAGTCACTGGTGAGGACTATACCGGACAGAGTGGGCAGTATGCAAGCCCAGACCAGCAGTGTGAGCTGAGAGAGGGGAACACACCGATAAAGTACCAAACAGAAATGCCAGTGACATCAAATACTGTGACAGGAAATCAAGGATGACTTTGATAGGGTTTTCAGCACAATCTATTGCTGTTTCTTAGAGAGAATGAGGGGGGCGGTGCTTGGAAGTAAAAGCAGAGAAAGATGGAAAATAAAAGCAAAACAGAATAAACAAGGACTTTGAACAGCTACAAAGGGTTGAACATGAATAATGCTGTATCAGAAAGAGAAGGAAGAGAAATTGAATATTTGAAATAATACCTAAGAATCTCAAATGAATACCCAATTTTTGTCTCTTTGTGGAAATAAAAGTTACATTTTAACTATTTTTAGAATTTTTTTTCTAAATTTTTGTATTTTCACTTTCTCGTATATCCCCCAGTTTGCCAAAATGTAGCTGCATAACGTTGGAGTCAGCAAGAGAACCGCATTTCAGGAAAGGTTTGTTTACCCGTGCTAGGGGGGAGTCAGTGAGTCCCGAGTCCTTGGTGGGGCTGAGAGAAGGGCACGGTCAGGGAAAGACACAAGAAGACCACTCCAGGCAAATTTACTGCCTTCCTGAGTTGGCCTTAGGGTCCCGTTCCTTCACCCCCACCCTGCCTCCTACTCAGACCATTTCTGGAGTTTGTCCAGATGTCCCCTGTGGAGCAGAGACTTATAGAATCTTTAAGTAAGAAAGCGTTGCTGCTGAGATTCTGCAGGGATACTCCTATGAGGGCTTGAGCGATAGCACAGCGGGTAGGGCATTTGCCTTGCATGTGGACCAACTGGGTTCGATTCCTCCATCCCTTTCCAAGAGCCCAGCAAGCTACCGAGAGTATCTCACCCACACAGCAGAGCCTGGCAAGCTCCCTGTGGCGTATTCGATATGCCAAAAACAGTAACAACAAGTCTCACAATGGAGACGTTACTGGTTCCCGCTCAAGCAAATCGATGAACAACGGGATGACAGTGCTACAGTGCTACTCCCACAAGATAGCTCAGGGGTCCGTTTCAACTCCACAGAACTATGGTTTTCTGTAGGCAGACCATGGAGGTGAGGTTTGGTACTTTGGCACCATTTGAATTAACTTAATTCAGTTTGGCACCATTTGAATTAACACGTTGCTGGTGACTCTCATAAAGGAGCTTGAGATCCTAAACATTATGGGGCTCTTCTCCCTCTTCCTTCCCATCAAAGGGTATGAGTATCTGGAAATAGCATTTAGGATAATTGCTCAGTTCCTAGGGACAACTGGTACGTGGCCCTCTCTTCCAGGCCTCTCCTTGGCTTGCCTCTCTCATCCTCCTCCCTATTCAGTCGTCCTTAATTTGCTCTGTGGATCCTGGCAGTCAAAGTCTCACAGGCTTATAAGGGCAGCTTCAAATTCTCTATGAAGATAGCTAAATTTTTGTATTTTCACTTTCTCATATATCCCCCAGTTTGCCAAAATGTAGCTGCGTAACGCTGGAGTCAGCAAGAGAACCACATTTCAGTGGCCTGCTAAGAGTTGTGAAGTTATCACATAACCCGATTGAAAAGCAAGCAAGGAAGGGGGGAAGAGTGGAAAAGATGGGGTTTGAGATAATGTACAATACATTCTATGGAACATTTTGTTAGTAGAGGAAGAATTCACCAATAGCAGTGGCAAAGAGGGGATTCTTTGAGTTGATGTTGATGGGAGAAGGTTGACTCTTTACACGGAGGGCTCAGAAAACCTTCCACTGACCTGTTTTCATTATTTTTATTGGCTCTCTGGCTGAAGGACAAGCTTGCCTAACCCAAGGCCAATAGAACCAGCAGGAAATTTAGGTCACATAGTTGCATTTTAAAAACTGTAGATTTTAGAGGCCTCTCAATCATTGTAATTGATTGATGATAACATGACAAAGAAGCCCTTAAATCATTCAAGGTGGCCAGATAGAGACAAATGGCTGGAGCTTGTGCTGCATCCACAACTCCCTGTGGTGTACTGTTCTGCTCTCTCAAGAAGTCACTTGTCGTTCATTTCAAGCATCTTACAGCCCAGCTGGCCTGTTTACAGAAAACAGCCTTTTAAACTTGGCAGTTCTGTTTGAGTTCTTCATTTCCCGAGAGAAGGGGGAGGGGGGACATTACAAAAAAGTTTTATTTTCCCCAAAACGTGTGTTTTAAACGGAACAGTCATTAAAAGTTGTTCTTTCCATCTTTCTGTGAAATCAAGGCCCTTGCCTTTACCCATAGCCGAAGCTAAGTGTACTCGAATTAGATGGCATGATAACTCCCCGAGACTTCATATGTTTTCCTCCTCTTGCTTTGGATAAATGCTAATCTGTAATAAGAACTTCAAGTAGATAGCTCTGTTCTTCCCAGGACACAGGAAATGTGGCCCTGTATAATGGCATTTTAAAAAGATTTTTGTTGAACTAAGAAATCATATTGAAGAATAGAGCTCAATGAATTTTTATTAACTGAAGACATCTGTGTAATCAGGGGCTAGATCAAGAAACAGAATATTACCCAGCAATCCTGAAAGTCTCCCCTCCCCACTCTTGCTTCCTCTAGCCACTGCCTCCTTCCAAGCAGTAGGAACTTAGAAAAATAGATTGGTTTCTTTTTTTTTTCCTTTTTATGTAAGTCTTAGACATTTAACATAGTATTTGTGAGACTAACCCATGTTGTTTTACACAATTATAGCTTGTTCTCATTCCTATATAGTATTCTGTTCGTAACCTTTTTTCTCTAATGGCAGTTTTTATGAAAGAGAAATTTTGTCTTCTTTCTATTGAGGACTTCTTAGTTTCTCAGTTCTGGGAATTATTTGCTCCACACACCTAGAGTGTCAGCTCATTCCAAGTACCCTTTGAAGGGCTGGGTTGTGTTCACACTGTGAGATTAGCCTCTCACCACTACTTTACATCTATTTATTATATTGTCTTTTTGACACATTCTTCCACCTATCTTATCTACCACTAATTTCATTATTTTGCTCACTCCAGAAGTCTTCCATTTACTTGGGTACCTTAACTCAATATGCTGAGTGTCCCCTTTCCTGAAAAATATATAGGTACCCTATTCCTAGATGTATCTCTCTCTGTCTGTCTCTGTCTCTGTCTCTCTCCTCTCTGTATCTCTCTCTTTCTCAAAATAGTTTTATTTAGAGAAATATAAGGGGAGAGAAAGAGAAGATGTGTATTCAGGGGATAATGTATATATGTATTCAAGCTTCTCCAGGGAGGGTTAAGTGAAGCCAAAGATACACATCTTAGGTTGGGATGTGGCAAATCTCCAGGGTGAGGAATGCACCTTTGAGTAAAAGAAAGGAATTATACATCTCAGAGAGAGATGTGGGCTAATGTCTGAGGTTGAGAGTCCACTCTGTATGCTTTACAGAATTGTTTATAGTATGTCTTCTCCCATACTGCTCCTAGGCTGGGGCATTGTCAGGGAAAGTGCCTTCAATTATTGATTGCCTTTTTACAGTTTTCTTATGTCCTTTACAATATCTTAAAGCTTCTCCTTTTCTCAGGGGGACCACTCTTCTCTGGATTGTACCTCAATTTTTCCAAAGAGCTAAGAGTTTGTGTTAATATTTCACACACACACACACACACACACACACACACAAATGTGTCACTAGGAGCCCTGCTCTCTCTGTCTACAACATCCCTCCCTAGAGATTTCACCACCCTAAAATCTTTTAGGAATTTTTAAAATTTACTTTTACTTTTATAAAGTTGTTCATAATGGTTCATTACAGATAATATTCAAACACCAATCCCACCACCGTGCACCCTCCCACCACCATAAGAGGAAAGTGTGTGAAGAGTGTTGTGTTTCATCCTGGAGCCATTTAAGCTCTTGTATAAGAGATTACAAGCATGTATGTTAAACCCAAACAAATGTGTGCTACTTTTGCTACATCAGTGGGCTAGAGTATGAGAGATCGAGTGGTCGTGTACTCCAGAACGTTCTGTGTTCCTCTCTCCTGGGAGCTTTATTTCAGAGTCTCTAGATCGTGGCCATTGATAAGATTATATGGCACCAGAGGCAGTTTGTGGGTGTGACTGCCAAGCTGCTGGAGAACTGGGGAGCTGGGGAGAGAAGCCCAGACACGTTCTGAGACAGCTTGGAGATCTCAGTCATGGGTCTTGCATACCTGGGTTTTTCTGCAGGTTCCCTCATAGGTGAGGCTCGTCAGAGCCTGTGGAGAGGTGGCCTTGAGCATAGCTGCGCTCAAGGCTGCTGTTGGGTTCTGGAGGTATTCGTCTACCGGGGTTCCACTGGGGTGGGTGGGAAACTCAACTGGCCCCTCTCTGAGTTGCCCCAGTGAAGACAGCCTGGCGCAGACACCCTGAAATTTTTTTTTAATAAAATAAAAAGTTTTATTTTTAAATTAATTTATTTTTTAATTAGTGAGTCACAGTGAGGGTACAGTTACAGATTCACACATTTTTGTGCTTCTTTTTCCCTCATGCAATGTTTAAGAGCCCATCCCCCCACCAGTGTCCATTCTCCACCACCCATGAACCCAGTATCCCTTCCACCCCCCCCAGTCCCACCCCCCACCCCACCCCACCTATCAGATTCCAATTTGATATCTCTCTTTCCTTTTGGACACCCTGACATTTTAAAGGGGTTCATAGATTAAGGTCTATCATCAGTAGCTACTTCCTGCTGGCAAAGGTCAACATCTCACTCCATTTCTATCCTCTCTATTTCCTTTTTTAGCCACCTCCTCCTGAACTTCTAGTCAAAAACCTTGTAAGAATCCCAAATTTCCTCTTTCATACTTGTATCCAGTCTCTCTGAAAATTCTGCTAGCTCTAACTTTAAAATATTTTCAAATTCAGCCAATATATTCTACCTCCAGTGTTCCTACCTCTGTTCAGGGCCCATTAAGTTTATACTAGGTTATTGCACTTGCTTGATGACTAAGTTCACACGCTATCAATCCTGAGCTCAGAACCTCTTTTCTGTCAGAAGAGATGTGGAAGTTCTAAGATGGCCTGTGTGGTCCTGGATCGTCCAAGTTCTTCTCTGCCTCCTCTCTTACTATCCCCCCACTTAGGTGCTGAAGAATTGGGGCTAGACATGTAATAACATATCTTTGATCCACCCCCTCTTTAAAAATTTTTTTTGATTGAGATTTTATAGTTCATAGTACTATTAATAATGGTTTCTCATACACGTAATTCCAACATCACACCCATCACCAGTGTACTTACCTTCCTCACCCAAGGACCCCAACACTTCTCCCTTTCACCCCTCCCCCCCGCCCCACCTGTCTTGGTTCCGTGGATCAGTTCTCCATTCCTGTTCCTGCCTCTTATCTGAAGAGTTTACCATAGTCCCAACCTACCTGCTGAAATCAGCTGCTCTTGAGACCGTTTCTACCCTTTTTAATAGTGTTTAGGTCCAATTTCCTCTTTATGCCTCTGTTCACTATATCTCATCTTTTTTTTTTATTACTGTAGATGAATATATGCTATTTATGCAGACAGCATTGGGTTGGTTGACAACTGTGCAAACCTGGAGACCACTAACCCATTGTCATGAGTTGTCCTAGGCTCTAGCAAGCTGTCACTTGGGCTTAGGGGGTGGGTATGCATGACATAGGAAGAAGCTGGATGGAACATTCTGCCATAACAGTTGTTACCAGAACTACATATCAGTCATCCAGAAATTTTTACCTTTGGATGATGTTCTGAGTCTGTCAGATAACTTCCTAGAGACTCTAAGGAGTCCCTAAGGAGATCACATCTGAGTGTTGACTGCTTGCTGTTCCTATCTGATTTATCCAGTATGCCAGCTTCTGAATTTCCCTTCCCCAAACACTCTTGTTTTCCTGTGCAAGACACTTGAGGAAAATAGTATAGTTGGCCGGTTACAGGTTTTGAAGAAGAATGTTCTTAAGTTGAATCCCAACTCAACCACTCACCAACTTAGGTTCGTGACAAGTAATTTTTCTCACTCTTAATTAATTCCTCTAAAATAATAATACCTGTGTTACAGGGTCACTGGGAGTATTGCATTCTTGCAAATATTTCTCTTCTCTTTTTCTGAGGACAGTTATTTTTGAGTACCTGCTTTTGACAGTTTGTTCAAAAGGCCTGAGCTAGGTGCTGGAGATACCACTAGGAGTATTCTTTTCATCGAGGATTTTTCCATATTAGAAGGAAACTAGATATGATTTTTAAAAAACTGAATGAACTCAGGGGCCAGAGTGATAGTACGGTAGGTAGGGTGTTGGCCTTGCATGTAACTAATTTAGGTTCAATCCTCTGCACCCTGTATAGTCCCACAAGTCCAGGAGTGAGTCCCTCGGAGACAGAGGTAAGCCCTGAGCACTGCCAGGTATGGCCAAACACACACACACACCCACACACACACACACACACACACACACACACACACAACCCCATTAAATTCAGGCCGCTAAATGTCCTGGTAGAAAGAAGATTTCTCTGGGATCCTGAATAGATACATTTCACACAAGAGAGAGGCAGAGGAGATAATGGTTGAGTTGAATTATGAGACCAGGTGGAGAAGAGGGAAAAGAACATGCTAGGCAACAAGATAAGCACATGGAAAATTAGAGGCAAATGCAAGTAGTTTAGCAAAGATGAAATATAGTTTGAATGGAAAGGATTCACGATGAATAAGGCCAAAGAGTTATTTAGCTCTACAAAGGTAAAAAAGAAAAGCATATGTCATTTTGAAGGCAGAGGAAACCATGAAGTAATTCTAAAGAGATCAAATTTTTGGTTTAGAATGAGGTAAATCATGACTAGCGATAACGGGAATTGCATCGTGGACAGTAGAGGAAGGAATAGAGAAAAGGAGATGGATGACATCATTAGGTCTTGGTGACTGATGCAGCCTTATCCCTGCTGAGGTAAGAGTCCAAGTTTCTGTTTGATTAACTGGAAGAATGATAGTCCCACATATCAGGACAAGGTACACAGAATGAAAAGCAGATAGCAGATTTGGGCTGAAGTACCCTGGATTTTAGTTTCAGACATGTTAAGTTAAATTTGCAGATGAGATGCACGTGGAAAAGTCCATTAGGCAGATGGAGTTGTGAGCAGAAGGTAGAAATTTGGCTAGAGAAGTAGATTTACGAGTTCTACTAGCTAGTATTCAGAGAAAGGCGAAACACCAAAGGAATCTGTATGAACAGTGACTCCAACAGGACAGTTAATTTCCCTTGCGCACTGCAGCCTAGAAATTGTGGAGTGCACGCCGGCTAATGGAGGAAATAACCTTCCTTCTTGGTCTCTCTCCCCTCCGGGAGAAGGCGTGGTGTCCGACATTTTGTGGGTCCGTTGAGAAGGTATGAACTTTGGCGCGGAAAAAAAAAAAAAATGTGTGCTTTGAACTTGAAACAGCCGCGGGATACAGGGCCAGCCCCAGTCGGGGCCCATGCTTGGCTCCGGCCGGCCGGGTTTTCGGCCCCGGCGCCCATGCCCCTGCAGAGCCGGTGGATGTGGAACGAGCGGGAACCAGAGACAGCTTTAGGAATTGGGGTTCCAGCAAGTGCTTGCACCCATGTATGGAGACTGTGAACTAACTTTGGCTACTGCTGTTCCAGGAAGAGAAATGATTCATTTTCAAACTTAAATCTTCGCGGACTTAATTACTATAATACAGAAATTGTAAACCGTGCGGCCGCTACCGCGGCCTCGCGACATTTTATCTCTTCATTCTCATCAATGGAAAACTTATTATCAAATATTTCCCTATTAATAGAGCTGTATTCTTAGGGGATAAATTCCAACAAAAATAGTGAGTCTGTTTTGAAACTCTAACAACAATAGTGAGTTATGTGTTGAAATCTGGAATGTAATCAAGGTAAAGAGAAAAGGAAGTGAAATTATCACTCACCTACGGGGTGGGTTGGGGGGTGAGGGGTGGGATGTAATCTGTTTTTTTCTTTTGTTTGTCTGTTTTGTTTTTGCTTTTGTTTTTGTTTTTGTTTTTATTGGTAGTGGAATATGGGCACTGGTGAAGGGATGGGTGTTTGAGCATTGTGTAACTGAGATATAAGCCTGAGAACTTTGTAACTTTCCACTTGGTGATTCAATAAAATAAATTAAAAAAAAAAAAAAGAAATTGTGGAGTGCTTCAGTCGGGATCCCACTCCAAATGTGGCCCACGGACCAGCAGCATGGTAACATGTGAAAACTCACTAGAAGCAGAATCTTCAAGTTCTGTCCTAAACCTAGAAAATCAGCACCAACCTTAGGTAGTAATCCACGTGCACATTAAAATTTAAGGAATGCTGATTTAAGGAACCCATGTTGCTGCCCACGTCTCAAAAGAATTTAGTTGAAGCCATATTACTACCACTTTATTAAGGATTTTGTTATGCTATGGAGAAAAGAAGGTAGAAAATAATGGTTTTTTTTTTAGGATATGAAAGACTTAAATTGATAAATAATGATACTATGTAGAAATCAAAATGAAGAATTTAAAAAATAATACAAACCTGCTACAAATATCAAAGTGAAGAAGACCTCTCTGTGGGGCCAGAGAGATGTGGTCTTGCATGTGGCAGACCCGGTTTCAATTCCTGGCACCCCATATGGTTCCCTGAGCACTACCAGGAGTCATTCTTGAGTACAGAGCATGAGCACTGCTGGGTGTGACCCAAACAAAACCAAGCCTGGAGACCTTTCTGAAAGCACTTCCTACTGCCTCTGCTCAACTCTTAACACTTCTCCCCACTCACCTCCATGCGCCTTGAATCTTGCCTCTTGCTTTCTTCACTGTAGACCCAGAATCTGGACAGTGCAGGACACATAGGCATACAATATAGGATGTGTGGGTGCTTCCCCGAATGATCCTTTCGAAGCATTTGTGTTTCTGCCTGAAGCAGAGTGGGTTTAGTTAGGGGAATTTATTCTGTTAGATAGGGGGACACCCCAGGAGGGGGTTCAGGGACCACTCCTGGCATTGCTAGGCCTAATGGCGGTTAGTGCAATGCGTCTCTGCCACAGTGCTGGAGGCCACCAAAGCACACCCTGTGGCGTCAAGGTCACTGTGGGAATTTCAAGCTAGTGGCAAGTCTATTTTTGTGAGTGTGTTGCATTAGCTTTTGGAAGTACAAATATTTCTGTGTTTGGATTTCAGTGTGACCACACCACCTCTGCCATGTACACATCTCCCCACACTAGCTAGCACACAGCAACCTTCCCCTTCTCTCCCCCTCCCCTTGGTACTCTCAGAGCGGATTGGGTTTTGTCTTTCTCCGGTTTATTGTTATTTCTTTATTTTAATATTGAATAACAAATAATATGATTATTTTAATAGTATCTGTGAGATAGGCCCTTCCAAAGTTGTTCATGATTAGGTTTCAGTCATACAGTGTTCCAACACCCATCCCTCCACCAGTGTACATTTCCCAGCACCAGTGTCCCCAGTGTTCCTCCCATCATCTCCCCCCACACCCCACCACCCGCCTGCCTCTCTGTCAGGCACTTTTCTTCTCATTTTGGGCATTGCGGTTTGCAATACAGACACTGAAATGTTATCCGGTATTTCCCTTTCCCTAACTTTTAATGCTCAGTTCTTGTCCAGCATGATAATTTCCAGCTATTATTTTTATCCTGGTTGCTTCCCCTATTTTATATTCTACATATGTGTGAGATCATTTGGTATATAGGTGTCCTTTCCCCTCTGCTTTATTTTACTTAGCATGATGCATCCACTATTATCCATATTGCCAAAAAGTACAAGATTTCATCTTTGGTTTCTATCTGAGTAGAGTTTGTGTGTGTATTACCTACCTATCTATCTATCTATCTATCTATCTATCTATCTATCTATCTATCTGTCTGTCTGTCTATCTACCTATCTATCACTATATACAACTTCTTTTTGGGGGGAGGGGAGTTTTGGGAGGTCATCCCCAGCAGTGCTCAGGGTTTCCTTCTGGCTCTGCACTTAGAAATTACTCCTGGTGGTTGGGAGACCGTAGGAGATGCTGGGGATTGAACCCAGGTTGACCGCATGTAAGGCAAGCACCAGGTGTTATCACTCCACCTACTGTACTATTGCTCAGGCCTATATATATGCCTCTACCCTCCCTCTTTGTCTCTGTTTTGGGCATTGTACTACAACTTCTTTATCTGCTCATCAACCATGGGGTCCTTGGATTGTTTCCAGTTCCTGGCTATCATAAATAGCACTGTAATGAGCATATGTTTATATTTATCCTTTCAAATTAGTGGTTTTGCATTCTTGGGACAAATAAGAAGTAGAGTTGCTGGATCACATGGTAGTTCTATTTTTATTTTTTTGAGAAATCTCTGTCCTATTTTCTGTGCAGGTTGAACTAGTTTACATTCCCATCCGTGGTGAGGGTTTCTTTCTCCCTACACCCTGCCACACTTCAGCCTTTATGATATCAGCCATTCTCCAAAGGTCAAGTCTTTTTTTTATTTTTTAGGGGGGGGGGCTGTTCAGGAGGGATGGAGGAGGCTCCTAAACAGTTCTCAGGAGGCCTGGAGGCCCCTTCCAGGGGTACTTGGCCAACAGGACTCAAGGACTCAAGGACTGGTCAGTGGTGCTTACAGCAGTGCTTGTGTGTGGGGGGGTGACATCTGAAGGTGTTTGGGGGCTGATGTGTGGGGCTGGGATAATACTTGGGTTCTTCTTACAAGGAAAGTGCTCTAACCCCCTAGTCCCTCTCTGGCCCCCTGGTGACAAGTGAAAATGTAGTGTAAGGATGAAAAGTGAGGCTTGGGGGTGTAGAGTGTTGGAGGTGTGCAGAAACGGCTTGGAGAAATGGCCACTTGGGTTCTCGAGTGGCAGCCCACGGTGACTCCAGTTCTGCTGTGTGTCTGCAGGGACCCTGTGAGGGGTGGGGACGGGGCACCAGCCTGCCAGCCAGCCCTGCAAAGTGTGGCCTGGGTGTTCCTCCTGGCCACGAGCAGGGGAGGCAGCGTGGAGACTGCCCATGACTTTTCAGCCAAAACTTGACTTTTCGAAAGACACCACGCACTTGACAGAGGTCTTTTGTGTCAGTGACTGTGGGTCCATTCAGAAAGAGCAGGAGTCCCGGAGTGTAGGACTTTGAAAACAAAACAAAACAGAACAGTGTTATCCCTCTGGACACAGCCCCAGCCCGCCCCCTCCTACCAGTAGGGCTCATTTATATGAAACGGATGAGAAATCGAATCCCTGGAACTTTATAAAGAAGTCTTTTTTTTTTTTTAGTGGGGGGTAGTGGTGGTTGTGGTTTGCGCTGTGTGTGTTGTTTAAATGGCAGGATTTAATAATGTTTATATTGCCTTTAACCTTTCACTAACTTTCGCAGTTGAGTTCCAAGTTGTGGTTTCACTTGCAGTGTTTGCAGCCTGCTGCCCCTCCTGTGAGACTCCGAGCTTCCTCTTCCTCGTGGGTATTTAATTCCCCTACCAGTCATCTTAATCACCTCTGCTAGGTCAGAAAGGAGTCTGGGGGTAGTAGATATTGGGGGTCAGAGCAGTAATCATTCGTTCATGAAATTGTGCCTGGGCATTGTGCTATGTGGTTTCCTTCTTTCAATAATATTTGGAGTAACCTTAGGAAGCAAAAAACAACTACTGAACATCTTCAAATGTGAGTCATTGGGACTTTTCCCGAGATTGGCCCTCACACAACAGGTTGTCCTTTTATGTTTTAAACCTTACAAAGATTGGCCTTTACCGTGGGATTATTCTACTTTAAACCACAGTGGGGGGGGCGACGGTGGAGCAATAGTATAGTGGGTAGGAGTGGTTGCCTTGTATGCAGCTGCTGACCTGGGTTTGATCCCTGGCATCCCATATGGTTCCCCCAAGCACTACCAGAAGTAATTCCTGAGTGCAGAACCAGGAGTAACCACTGAGCAATTGCTGGGTGTGACCCTAAAAAACAAATCATCATCATCATCATCATCATCATCATCATCATCATCATCATCATCATCATCATCATCATCCCATTGATTGTCGTCGAATTTCTCGAGCGGTCTCAGTAACGTCTCCATTCATCCTAGCCCTGAGATTTTAGAAGTCTCTCTTTACTTGTCCTTCCCAACGATGCAGCATTGGAGCTCTTTCAGGGTCAGGGGAATGAGACCCAGCATTGTTACTGTTTTTGGCATATGAATACACCATGGGGAGTTTGTGAGGCTCTCCCATGTGGGGAGGAAACTTGCCAGGTTCTTCCAGAGAAGTAGGCTATAAGATGTCACTTGCGGGAGCTTGGTTTTAAGTCTCTGGATGCTGGCCATTGACAGGATTACATGGTGCCGGGGCAGTCCCTGGGTGTGACCGCCTGGCTACTGGGAAATGGGAAATCTGGGCGGAAGAGGCCTGATCCGAGCAGGCTTGGAGGTCTCAGCCCCGGGTCCCACACACCTGGGTTCCTCTGCCGGTACCTTCATGCGTGAGGCTCATCCGAACGTGTGGAGAGAGGCCTTGAGCATGGCTGTGGCTAGGCTCCGGAAGTCTTCAGCCATGGGAGCACTGCTCGGTGTGGGGAGGGAAGCTGGAGCCCACCCTCTCCGAGAGTCTCGTGCGGGCAAGAGACTCTGCATTGATCTCTTCCAGGAGCTTGGTTTTAAGTCTCTGGGTGTGGGCCATTGACAAAATAATAATAAATATAAAATAATAATAATAATAAAGACAAAATAATAATAATAATGATAATAATAAATAAAATAAACCATAGTCTGTGAAGCCTTTGTCTCTATATAACATGTGCGGGCATCTGTGATTCGGATTGCTTAATATCTGGGACTCTGCGGTACTATTTTCTATTTTTCAGATGAGAAAACTAAGACTTGGCGAAGTTAAAACTTGCCCAGTGTCATGCAGCTAGTTAGTGTTGCAGCCAAGATTCAAACTCAGGTGTATAGTCTTACTCTCGTGTCCTCATTGTTAATTGTCCTCAGAGACTTTCTTTCACCTTTTTGTTTACTTTTTTATTTTGGGGTGATGCTCAGAGGTTGCTCCTGCCTCTGCACTCAGGAATTACTCTTGACGGTGCTTGAGTGACCTTCTGGGATGCCGGGGATCAAGCCAGGTTGGTCACCGAGCACAATAAGCACCCTCCCCGCTGTATTATTGTTCTGGCCCCCTTTCGCCTATTCAAAGGTTTCAGTATAGGGAATCACTATTCTCTTCCCTTCTACCTCTTAAGATTTTGTTCAAAGAGCAGAGAAGAGGGAAAAAAAATGAATGTGCATAAATCCAGAGACATGATTTTATGGGAAGCACAAGAAGGTCTAATTCACCTGGCTGAGGTAGGAAGGAATTCTCCATTCTCGTCAGATGATGACCTGCCTTCATCAGGGGGATATTTGGTGCTTCCTGAGACAGTTCTTCACCTTGGTCCGTGGCTCTGGTTGTGAGGAATTCTTCCTCGTGCAGAACTAAAATTGGCCTTTCGAAATAACCAGTCTGACCAAACAGTCAAAAATGTGTCTGGATTTATCCCTTCCTATTATTCCTTCTCTTTACTCCTACACCTTCCCTTCTTTTTTTCTTCTCTTCCCTCCCCTTCTCTCCCCTTCCCAATAAATGTGTTGTTGATGAACCATTTCACAGAGAAGTTGCCAAGATAGTACAGAGTTTCCATATGTCCTTCTTTTTATTGTTAAAATCTTGCATTTTTGTGGCACACTTGGCTAAATGAAGAAACCAACCATGATGCATTATTATTAATTACAAACCCCAGACTTAAAAAAAATATTTTTATTGATTGAGATTTTGTGGTTTATAATATTGTTAACAATGGCTTCTCCTGCACATAATTACAAACACCAGAATTTAATCCCATTTCCCTAGTTCTTGACTCATGTTCTTTCTTGGTTCCGGTATCTCATTCCAGGTCCCACATTTTATTTCCTTGTTATGTTCATCTCATCAGTGTGTGATAGTTTTTTCACTCTTTCATGTGTTTTTCGATATTGGTGGTTTTGAGGAGTACTGGTGAGATTTTTGTAGAATGTGCCTCTGATAGGATTATCTGATGTTTTGATTATGGGATTATGGGGTAAGGGCAAGAATACCACAGGAGTGTGGGGCTAGTATCACCACATTACATTAGGGCACATGGCGTTAATGCAGCTCACCACTGGCCGTGTTCACTCCGATCTCCAGCCTGCTCTCTCCCCTTCCCACACTTGGTCTCTAAGAAGCAAGTCTGTGTTTAGCCTATGATCAAGCTGTGAGGTCTCACCCCTTGGAGGAGCAGTTATAATCCTAAATTCTCCTCTAAGAGAGCAGTCTCTTCTATATTTATTTATTTAATAATGCAACCATATATGTACATCAGTATGGACTGATGGTCTGACTTATACGTATATGTTGTTTTGTTGTTGTTATTTAGGGGCCACTCCTGGCAGTGCTCATGGATGACTCCTAGCTTTGTTTATGAAACAGGGATCAGTCATGGGGCACTTGGGGGGCCATATGCAGTGCTGGGGATTAGGTTGGGGTCAGTTGCTCACAAGGGAAGTGCCTTATCCCCTGGCCCATGACTAAATTTGTTGCTCAGATTGGCCCAACTTTGGCCCCTGGAGGTATCTTCATTGTCTCTTGTGCTCTTTTCACATGCCCCCGTTCTTCCATTTCAATTTTTTTCTAATTTTGTTTTTAAAGAACTTCTTTACTTTCTGGCATGACAAGACCTTCCATATCCCTCTTACATTTCTTTGCCCCATTGCTACAAGTAGTCGTGTCCCTAATGAGTTCTGCCTTCTTTGATTTGGAGAGTGCTGCTATCAGAAAATGAGATCCGGCTCCTGGATGGACACGGAGAGTATAATGCTGTATGGAATGAGTCAGAAGGAGAGGGACACACATACGATGACTGCACTCATTTGTGAAATGTTAAAACACGTAGTATGAGACTAATACCCAAGTAGAAACAAGGGTCAGGAGAACTTGTCCATGGTTGGAAGCCTGCCTCAAATGCTGGAAGGCAGTTGGGATAGAGAAGGGACCACTATGACAAAAATAGTTGGAAATGATCACTCTGGATAAGAATTGCATCCTAGAAGTAGGTAAATGAACAAACCGGATCACCTCTTAGTACCTGTATTGAAAACAGTAATGCCCACGAGGAAAGAGAGACAGAGACAGAGACAGAGAGAGACAGAGAGGCAGGCCGGAGGATAGAGTGTGTGTGGCGGGGGGGGGGGGGGGGGAGAGTGGTGGGAGGGAAACTGGGAACATTGGTGGTGGAAAATTACTGGTGAAGGGACAAGTGTTGGAACTTTGAAACCCAATGATGAACAACTTTGTGTATCTCACTGTAATTCAGTTTTTAAAATAAAGATAAAAATATTTAAAAAGTAAAGTGGAGGCCTGGAGCAATAATACAGCGGGTAAGGAGCTTGCCTTGCATGTGGCTGACACATGGCCAATCCTGGCATCCCATATGGTCCCCCCCACCAGGAGCAATTCCTTAGTGCAGAGCCAAGAGTAATCCCTGAGCATCTCCAGGTGTGACCAAAAACCCCAAGGAAAAAAAGTGGAAGAGTAAAGAGTAAAAATGGAGATGCTGGCATAAAGACTTAGCCCCCCCTGGATCAGATTGTGTCATTTTAGAGATGAAGAAATCCTAGCAAGACATAGAGTCAGG
Source organism: Sorex araneus (assembly GCF_027595985.1). Taxonomy (NCBI): domain Eukaryota; kingdom Metazoa; phylum Chordata; class Mammalia; order Eulipotyphla; family Soricidae; genus Sorex; species Sorex araneus. Next base: position 180,904,489 of record NC_073306.1, on the reverse strand, counting down.
ATTAGATTTGGGCTATTTGGATTGCAGTCCCTTTATTTCCACAATATCTTCTGCCTCTTAAAGATAGGTCAATATTCTTAGCTTTGTTCTCAACTCAATTATTAACTTCTTGGAATGCATTAGGCAAACTAAAATGTAATTTTATAAATTGGTGTGCACAAGTGTTACTTAGCCAACTAGAATTTGACTAGAATTCGGCTAGAAGGTCATTAGCAAAGGTTTTTTTTTTTTCTCTTTAGAAACCAATTTTAGGATGTTTCTTGAGAATAATGTTTTCATGACCAGATGTTAGTGAATGAATATTTTCAAATGATTATGATTATCCTGTCCTGTTTCTCTGCTTATAACTATCATAGAAAATAATCTCTTTGTGTGGGGAGAAACTCACAGGGCTCCTATAGAGTATCTACATGACACACATGCTTTTTAGGAATGAAATGGAATGCAAGACTCTCTGCTTGCTTTGACTCACAGAGTTGGGGATAGATAGTGTAAAAGGTAAAAATAAAGCTTGGAGCCCTGTTTCCTCTTTCATAATCAGCCAGCTTTCTTTTAAATTGTTTTAAACAACTTGAAAGGCAAAGAAGGAATCCTCAGAGCTTCCGCTCAAGAGACTTGCAGGGCTGTAGGACTGTCCTAGGATGCCCTCAAGCCTTTCAGCCATGTCTTTTGAATGGTGTGTGTATTTGTACTTGTTAAATAATTACTTGTCATCAGGTGACAGTAAACTCTCCATTCTTCTTTATTGCAGTTTTCACCTTATTTCAAAGACTTCTTATTTTATTTTGGGTGATACATTTTAAACATTTAAGGTTCTTAGGGTTAATAAATGGTAAGAGCTGGGGTTGTGTATGTGTGTATGTATGTGTGTGTGCGCACGCGTGTGTGTGCTAAACAATGTATTTTTACTTCTTTTTTTATTATTGTTATTTTTATTTAATGAGTCACAGAGAGGGTACAGTTACAGATTCATACATTTCATGCTTGTTTTTCCCTCATGCAGTGTTCGGAGCCCATCCCTCCACCAGTGTCCATTCTCCACCACCAATGAACCCAGTATCCCTCCCACCCCCCAGTCCCATCCCCCCAACCCCAGCCCACCTCTGTGGCAGGGCATTCCAATTTGTTCTCTCTCTCTCTCCTTTTGGGTGTTGTGGTCTGCAGTAGGGGTATTGAGTGGCCATCATGTTCGGTCACTAGTCCACTTTCAGCATGCTAAATAATGTAATTGGGAAACTTGACCTTGAGAGAATAAATACAGAATTTTCCAGATATGGAGATGGCTTAACCAAAATTACTTGTTTGGATATTTATCCTAGTAGAGAATCATATTGCTTACTGTCTGCGTCACTCAGAAAAAGAGTTTATTAGCATGGCTTTCCCTCTATGACATAGTACATGCCCATACATGTAAATCCACACCCCATATTTAAGGCATCTAGATACCATTAGTGTGTCCCCACAATGCTTACCACACAGTGCTTCACAGCCTTTCCCACGGCGGCCCCTGCTGACCTTGTTTCCTTCCACTGGCCATCTGACCTACAGTGCCCTAGTGTTACACCATTGCTGCCCCCCCACATGCTTTTTAGGAATGGACACACACACACAAACACATTTATGTGATCTTTTTACCTGTAGACTCCTTGGAACATCCTGGGATCCCATATGGCTTCTGGTTAAGAAACACTGATCTAACACATAACATGTTTGTGAGTTCAAGTGTGTGGTGTGTTCAGTGGCCAAGAGCCGCCTCCCTAGGCCTCCCCAGCAGAGGAACAAAGAGATGGGGACTCATGGACAGATGGTAAAAATGGCCCGTTTAATGCAGACCTGTTAGCATACTTATCGGACAACTGAGGGGGCTTGAGGTATAGGTTTGATTGAACACTTACGCAGGTAAAGCGTTTCCAATGAGATGTTTCTCTTGGGGGTGTTAACTCAAGGAGACATTCTGTCACTCAGGGGCATAGGTATTGCTTTTCTCTTTCCCTTGCTCCTAGTACGTATTAAACAATTAAGTTTACTTCTCATTCATATTTGCACTTATTTGGATAAACACAGTAAGAGATATAGATCCCAAAACTTACTTCTCTGGGCTCTGAGTGCAAGCAAGGCTTTTACTGTAAATCCCAGATTAAGTCCTCGAACCAGTTCAGCTTGCCCTTCCTCATGGGGTCCTGTCTCTTAAATCATATGACTTGCATCAAGACCATGCTTTTATGCTTTCTAGACTATCCCATTTCGATGCTGGAGTAGCTTTGCTGCTCGCCCCTGGTCCATCCAAGTTCCACAGCAGTATCCCCCTTTTGGGGGTGTTAAGAAATATGGCAACTAAACCCTGAGTCAAGTAATTATGACAGATGTCCAGGAGTAGATCTGTTTCAGGGTCAATCAACTCCCAAACTGTAGAAGCACAGCGTTTACAGTCTCTCTGTGTTTAAGCAAAGAACAATGCTCTATAATAAAATATAAAAAAAGTTTTAAGGGAAATAGGAAAGCAACCTAGTGACTACAAATACAAAGTCCAGAGTCACCAAAAGTCACTTATAAATAACCAAGCGTGACTTGGAGAATCTAGTAATAAACACAAAGGAAAGGTTAAAAAAAACTAGGGGGACTAGGGGTCCTTGCTAAATTTCTCTAGAGGAAGAAAAGGGGCGATTCACTGATGAACCCTAAACACTTATGGTTAATATTGAACATATGTTTTTATTTATTTAACTTTTTTTTACTGTTCCCCACCCTGCTAAAATGTAAATTCTATGAGAGAAGGAGATTTGTTTCCTTAATGTTGTAGCCTCAGATCTAAAACAGCATTTACCACATACTCGAAGCCCAGTGAGTACTTCTGAATGAATAATGTAAAAGTTGTAGGTTGCGGCCACTTTATCAAAATTTAATATAAATTCAAATAGTTGAGTTTCATTTTATAGAATTATTTAATTTTTAGATGAAATTCAATCCTGTTACTAAAAATGACCCAGTTTACTCACCAAAAAGCTGAGAATTTATACTAGAAATGTGTACTACTCTCAGTTCCTTAGAAATTATACACTTAATTCAGGTAATGCAATATTATTATCTCATGAAAGGACTTTTTTTTAATGCCATTACCAAAGAAACATTTTATTGAAGAACACACTGGGACATTAACTTAAATAAACATTGCATCATAGAGACCCTAGTGATATCAAGAAAAACTTTCACAGAGCCCGTGAGAGAGTATTGGGGTGAAGACACTTGTCTTGCATGCAGTCAATTGTTGTTCAATCCCCAGCATTGCATATCCTCACCCCACTCACCAAGCACTATCAGAAATGATTCCTGAGCACAGATTGAGAGGTAGCACCTAAATGTTGCTGTCCCTCAAAGCAAAAAAAAAAAACTAACTAAGAATTTCACTATTAGGATTCATGCAAGGACTTTTGAAGCTCTCTGCTAAACTTTTTCAGTGTACTGGCAGAAGAACCATTTTTTAAATTATATATAAATTTCCTTCAAGCTCACCCAAAGATATCTTAAACCTGTGACATTTTAACACCTATATTATTCACTGCATCCAGAGACAAATGACTTCATTTTCATAAAATACTCTATCCTGAGTTGGAAAGAATACGCTGCAGAATCCTAGGTCATTTCTTTTAGGAAATGACAATGTTCATTTGCATCTAGATACTTCCATGTTCTTATTTTTAATCACATACTTTATAAATAATTTATTATCAAATTTTGACAGCTGGAAGGACTTACAGTTTTATTAAGACTCAAATACTCTTTAAGCAATGTGTAAGATTATATAAATAGTTTACAATCTGACTAGCTATTTTATCTGTATTCTATTTTGGTTTTCAAAATAAAAACGAATTTCAAATTTCTTGCAGCATTCTCTCCAGGACAAGAAGGAAAACCCAGTTTGTTTGTTTTTTTAATTTTATTGAATCACCGTAAGAGAGTTACAAGCTTTCATGTTTGGGTTACAGTCACACAATGATCAAACGCCCATCCCTCCACCAATGCCCCCGCTTCCCACCCTCCCCCTGCCTCCATGGCAGACAATATTCCCCATACTCTCTCTCTACTTTTGGGTATTATGGCTTGCATCACAGACACTGAGAGGTGATCATATTTGGTCCCATCATCTACTTTCGGCCCATTTCAACTGATTCCTCCAGCCATCATTTTCTTAGTGATCCCTTCTCTATTCCATCTGCCTTCTCCTCTCTGCTCATGAAGCAGTCTTCTAGCTATGGGGCAATCCTCCTGGCCCTTGTATCTACTGACCTTGAGTGTCAGCCTCATGTGATGTTATTCTATATCCCACAAATGAATGCAATCCTTCTATGTCTGTCCCTCTCTTTCTGACTCATTTCACTTAGCATGATACTCTCCATGTCTATCCATTTATAAGCAAATTTCATTACTTCATCTCTCCTAACCGCTGCATAGTATTCCATTGTATAGACGTACCAAAGTTTCTTTAACCAGTCATCTGTTTTAGGGTACTCGGGTTGTTTCCAGATTTTGGCTATTGTGAACAGTGCTGCAATGAACATATAGGTACAGGTGTCATTTCTACTGTGCTCTTTTGCATCCTCGGGATATATTCCCAGAAGTTGTATTGTGGGGTCATATGGAAGCTCAATTTCTAGTTTTTGAAGGACTGTCCATATTGGAAAAATCCAGTTTAGTCATTGAACATCACAGACTTGTTTGCCAACTCTTTGGAGAGGGCTGTGGTGTCTCAATGATGTCTTTGCCCAAACTGACTTATCTTCATCCACCTCCTTTTCTTTTAGACCATTGGGGAGTCAACAATGGGAGTTGTGTTAAATCAGCTGTTGCCCTTGATTAAACCTTTGAGCCAGAGGACCAGTGATGACTATAGCCCCGAAGAGCTCTTGATCCTCCTCATATATATTTATTCTGTCACTGGAGAGTTCGAAGTGGATAATGATCTGGATGAAGCAGAAGAAAAAGTGAAGAAAGCTTTGGCTCAAGTCCTTTGTGAGGAGTCTGAACTGTCACCTTTACTGCAAAAAATTACAGGTAAGTGTTTAATAAGGATATAAGCATCATCAATATCAAAATCATTTTTAAAAATAAACGTGTTTCAGGGCTGGAGCGATAGCACAGCGGGTAGGGCATTTGCCTTGCACTCGGCCGACCCGGGTTCGATCCCCGGCATCCCATATGGTCCCCCAAGCACCGCCAGGAGTAACTCCTGAGTGCAAAGCCAGGAGTAACCCCTGAGCATCGCTGGGTGTGACCCAAAAAGCAAAAAAAAAATAAATAAATAAAAAATAAACGTGTTTCAGGAAGAGATTTCTTTACTGGAATTGTTTGAAATTTCATGAGGCCTGAAGAATGCTAGCTGGTTGTTAGGATTAGAGATTTTTAGTGTCTGTTCTTTAAAAAGTGTGCAATAGTAAAATGGCCTTCAAATTGCTTGTTAGAATTAGTATTTCTTAGAGTCAAAAGCTTGTTAAAGTAACAATACACACAGGGCACAATATCTTTGGTGAGAAATAAAATGTAGCACACTTCGATCAAAGTTTCTATTGATATGTTTGCTTTGAGATGGTTATTTCAAACCTCAGGAGTGTTTATATTACCAAATATATTACACAATGTGATTGGGTTGGAACTGCCATTTCGAGAGTAGTATCATATGTGACTTTTCATGTGTGATTTCAAATGAATTCTTTGGTGGCACCCAAAATAATATTCTTCTATCATAACAAACTATGGAAACCTAACCATTTTCAATACTAGTAAGAATTGCGACATAACTCGTAGAAATATTTGCTTGTGTTATTTTGCATTAAATTCAATATTGTTATTAATTACTGTCACTGTCATCCCGTTGCTCATCCATTTGCTCGAGTGGGCACCAGTAACGTCTCCATTGCGAGACTTGTTATTTCTGTTTTTGGCATATTAATATCTTTTTAAAATTTAATTTCATTTTTATGAAGTTGTTCACAATAATTTATTACATCCAATATTCAAATACCAATCCCACTACCATTATACCTTCCCACCACCATATTTCTAATTTTTCCACCCCAACCCCCAAATCCTATCCTCAAAGCAGGACCAAAATAATTTGTTTTGTGTTGCTTGTTGTGAATAATTCATTAAAAATTATCAAAAAGATTTCCTTAGAGGAAAGTGTGTGAAAATTGTTGTATTTCACCCTGGAACCATTAGGCCCTTATATAAGAGATTATTAACATGTTGTTAAAGGTTGAGCCTTGTGAGCTAAAATATATGTATGCATACAGATTTTTTTTTAAATGTGGTGTGCTACTCTTGGTATATCACTGGCATAGAGTATGAGACTTGAGGCTGTGTGATCCAGGAATTCTGAAATTTTAAATAGGATTATACAGCTGAGGTTAATTAAAAATTTTTTTTAACTGGATGGTGACTTGGGGATCCAGAGGCATCTCTGAGGCATGTTGCTCTCATATTGCTTTCTTCCGATAGATTTTTTTGTGAATCTCTCTCTGTTATTATATCCTGTATAAAGTTTACTCTATAATTATGGATTGGGTCTGGATCTTCTTGAGCTTGAGAAGTTGTTAATGCTCACATCTAGAACTAAAATACTTGAAAAATTCAGTAGGTTTCTTTTCTTACTTGATTCCTGAGTGTACATGTATATACCTGAGTATCCCCGTGTGTGTATATATACATGTGTGTAGGTGTGTAGACCTCTCTATTCAGGAGGCTCAACAGAAGCAGATTACTATCTACTAGCATTTCCTTTCACCCTGTTGCCTTCCTGAAAGGTCGGGTAGTGGGTCATCCTGGTTGCTCAAAACACAAGTGTGGCTATCACCGGTGGAACCTGTGTCAATGAGCTTTTCTTGACGTCCACTGCTAACCTTTTGTATGTCTAGTTCTGGGAAATGAGGCACTGATGAGATGGAAAGAAGATGAAGTTTCCTCAGAAAGGAACACTTCTTTGCTTCGAGTACAGCCTGTTTGCTAATTTAAACTCGATTGAAGAGGAGCCATTGGAATTTATTCCCATTTCATTAGCTATAACGCCATATGTTTGTGTGGTCACAGATGAATATTGACTTAGAAAGGTTTAAGAGAGTTTATACAGTGCTGAGAACAGCTATTTGATTGAAAGTAACTTGCATGTGAGGTGAATTGAACAGGAGATTGTTTGGAAAATGCTTAATTCCAGAAAGAGGCCACAAAGATGGTGTGTTTTAGCTGAGATAATTTGCATCACTTTGCTCTAACATCAGTGTGTGCCTGTCTTATGTGGGGAACTGAAGTCATGCTGTAAGAGAGTTCATTATTTGCTTGAGGTGTTCATTGACTCTGCATTTCATTTTTTATTAGTTTCTCTGTGTTTGATTGTCCAGGAAATTGCTTCTCCCTGCCTTTACATGTGATTTCACATTCTCTACTTTCATGTTGATGTTAGAAAAATTTCTAAGTTCAGCAGTTGAAGGGTAAGTTGTGGACATTGCATTATATGCTTACATTTTAGCAATGTCTAATTTTATAACACTAACTACACATTTCTACCTATATTAACTTTGCAGGGAGAGTTTCAACAGTTTGGGAGTCATGTGCTAATGTAAATTTTATTTAAGAGAACTTACCAGCGTGCGAATAATCAACCCCTGTGGACATAAGACAGAGGCCTTTTCGAAGGCAGACTTTTGCTTGGCCAGTGTAGACACAACCCTCATTAAGTTGCATGTTGAAAAGTCAAGTGTCCCGAGAAGCAGGCTTCTGTTTCTAGCTCGCTGCTATGAGGGGAATGTTGACTCTCCGACCCTGGGTAGGACTGGGGCTGGGAGAGTGACCAGAGCTCATGCCTCACTTGAGCCTGACCTGAGTTGAATTCTCTATACCACATGGTCCCCCCAGCATCACAGGGTGCAACCCTGGAGGCCCCCAGCACAACTGGGGTGTCCTGGGGGAATCCCTGACACGACAAAGCTGAGCAGGACTCTCTTCTTAGGTCTTAGCAGTGAACTGCAGGCCTAGTTGGGTGAGAATTGCCAGTGGGACTCCTGAGCACTGCCTGGGAGTACCTCCCCCCCCACACTTCCAAGTAAGAGAATAGTGCAGGACAGTGTTGGTGCAGTGGGACTCATTGTGTGGACAGGGTGACAGACTGTCCCGGAGTAGGTCAGAAGAACTTACTCGCCTTCCCTGTGTGCTTAGTCTACCAGGAATGGGGTTAGCCTGGATTTGACACTGGACTTTTCCGCGCTGTGGCACTGATGCTATTCCAGTTGATAATGGCATTGTATCTGTGACTGGGTGGCCGACTTTATTTTATGGCTGGGACACACTTTGTGACCGAGTGTTCTTGAAAACAGTTCATCAGTAGAGTTCTACTTTTATTGAGGTACTGCTGCACTGTTGACATAAGAAAGCAGTACTTTTATTTTTTCCTGTCTGGAAAATTTAAGCATGTGATCCTCACCCAAATGTCAAGTTTGAGAACCAAGATTTGAACCCAGGGTATGAGATGGTGACCTTGCCGCAACCTCATTCATATAGCCCTAGCCTTTGGTAGGATTTATCCCATATGCTTATCATGCTGTTTTGTTTTATTTAGGGGGGGCCACATCTGGTGGTGCTCAGGGGCTTGCTCCTACCTCTGTGCTCATGGGTGGTGCTTGGGTGACCCTGGCCTCTGGCAGGGGGCTCTCAGCCTGCTGAGTGCCTCCCCCCAGCCCACCTCTGCTCTGTGCTGTGCATGCTCAGCCATGCTGTCACATTTTTATTTCTGGCTAGAGGTGTAATATTTAGCTAATATTTTAATATTTTGTGCACTGTAATATTTTCCATGCATGTGATAGCTGTGTATGTAACAGCTGCTTGTGGATGTAGCCCCCTGGCCTTCTTATTTCAAACACATCCCTCTTTGTTTCTGCATTGCTTTAAAGAAATTAAGATATTATATCTAGTCATTGGAATATATTACTTAGTTTTCTAAAATAGAAAACCTAAAATCTTTTTTTTTTTTCATTAAATACTATCCCCTGACAGTTCTTAAGCTGTATTTTAAGTGTAGATTTCAGGCTAGAGAGATTGTAAAGCAAGTAGGGCACCTGCTGTGCATGTGACCAATGTCAGGTTCGATCTCCAGCATCCTAGATGGTCCCTCAAGCACCACCATGTCTAATTCCCAAATGCAGAGCCAGGAGTAACCCCTGAGCATTGCCAGATGTGTGGCCCCCAAATAAAATAAAATAAAATAAATTGTATTTTTTTGCATGATAAATATGTCAATTGTCCTTGACATTTTTTTCATTTCCTCCTCCTCTCTCTGTGATTGATTATAGAAGATACAGCTTAACATGGCCCATGGCTGCATGCCACCATTTCCCAGTAGACACATTTGGGACCTGGTGGACAGTGACTTTTCTACTCACACAAAATAGCAAGGAAGGGTTGGCTCTCTGGGTGTCAGAGGTAGGGAATAGAAAACCAGAAGGACAAGCATGTCCATTAGTAATGTGCTTTTTCAGTCTTGCTAAACTCAAAGAGGACATCCGTTTCCATAAATGCCAGTGGCTGCATGGCGGTTGCAAGAGAAGAGAAAGGCAATGCATTTGAGCTTTCTTCAGACAATAGAATAAAATCACCAATTTCAAAGCTCTGTGTGCAAATGTGTAGTGTTCTCATATGGGGAAGCAGATCGGAAATAGCACAAGACTTAGCTCTAGACATCCCTAATTCCAAAGTCCTGATTCTGCTCTTTCAAGCTCTGTGAGCTCCTGGTTGTATCATTGCTCATTTCTGAACCTCGCTAATGGACCCAAGTGTCATGTTGACCACTTATAATTTTTCTCTTTTTAATTATTGTTGAGATAGATAAGCTGGCTTGCAATAGTGTTAATATTTGTGCTCTAGTATGCATTACTGCAACACACCCACACTCATGATTTTTTGAAGAATAAAGTAAGGTTATGTGTGTGAGGTCATTGTTGGACTATGTCAGTTTGTGAAATAGGTCATTTTCCCTCATGGCTATTCCTCCTGCGCTAGCATCTGCGCCTTACAGAGGGTTGTGTGTCCATCCGTTTCACACATGGCACACACAAACATCAAGAATGTTTGCACAGTACATTGAGGGTGTTGTGGAGGCCTGTGTGGTCGAGGCAGCCGGCCCTGGGAGTCCTGGCCACACTGACCCGAGGCTGCTGATGTGAAACAGCAGCTTCAAACACCTGGAGCTACACTGGGTCTCAGGTGTATTGGTCCTATGGCTGTGGAATCAGGAAGCTAAGAAAAACAAAACTTTCACCTAGTTCATAAATTTTTGAGATATTTTGCAATCCTTGAAATACTCCCAGATTTCTTTCATGCAACAAAATGTTCAAATTGTGCAACTGGTTTATTTCCCCTGAAATCTCCAGGAATCTTTAAAGATATAATCAACTGGGCCTAGATCTATTTAGTTGGTGTAAGACTGTCACTGTCTCTGTCACTGTCATCCTGTTGTTCATTGATTTGTTCGAGCGGGCGCCAGTAATGTCTCCATTCATCCCTGTCGCGTGCTAGCATAGCCCAATGGCATACTGAGGGCTCTTTCAGGATCAGGGGAATGAGGAATATCATTGTTACTGTTTTTGGCATATCGAGTACCCCACAGGTAGCTTTCCAGGCTCTGTCATGCAGATGGGATACTCTCAGTAGCCTGCTTGGCTCTCCGAGAGGGACAGAGGCTTTAGGGGCGGCCTCTAATCGCCTTTATAGATGTAAGCTTTCGGTCGACTAGCATGTAGGTGACAAACACGCACCTGCCTGCGTCTCTGGGCAGCACCTGGGACATCTGCGGCCTCAAGACATCTGCAGCCTCTCAGATGAGGCCTGTGGTGTAAGGCATGGCAAATTATCTAAAAATTTTATGGTGCATGACAGAGGCACAATGGTATCATAGAAATGAATTTATGTCTAACTGGGCTCATGTTTGGAATGGTGAATTATTGGACCATTACTTTGGGATTGCACATAGACACAGGTCATGGACAGCTTTTCCAATTTATTTTATCATGTAGGGATTTCTTGACTAAGCAGAAAGTGCAGAGACAGCAGCTGAAGCTGTATTCTGTCCTTTCCTTCACCCTGAAGGTGTGATTTCCTGGAGGGATTTAAGGGGAGGCGGGCACTCCTCCTCCTCTCCCGCTGTACCCAGGCTTCAGACAAGAGAGGAGAAAGGAGGAAACTAAAAGGCCTCTACTAGCAGAGTTGGCCATTTTTTCCCCTTCAGAAAACAACTACTTTAAAAAAAAAAAAAAACCCAACTCCAAAGACAGAGTTTCATAACCCTCTCTGGCTTCCAGGGAACCTGATGAGTTAGCCTTTTTCACGTGGTGTGTATTTGCTGTGAACAGCGCCAGGGTTCTGTTCAAAGGAAGCAGTAAGCGTGGACATCGGAGAAGAAACGTGCTTATGCTGCAACTCTCCTTACAGATGTTTCAGCAGAGGAAAACCTTAGGCCAGAAAAGCACACTGTTGGGAGGGAAGAACTCCCAGGCTGCTCGAGCTTCACAGCTACCCTTTAACAATTTTTTTCTTTTAATAGAGTTGTTCACAATGATTTATTACATTCAGTATTCCAGACACCAATCCATCATTATTATACCTTCTCACCACCATTATTTCGAATTTTCCCAACCACTACCCAAGCCTACCCCAATAGCAGGCCCTAAATAATTTATTTTGTGTTGCTTGTTGTGAATAATTCACTAAAAATGATCAAAAAGGTTTCCTTAGAAGAAAGTCTGTAAAGATTGTTGTATCTCACCCTGGAGCCATTAGCCCTTGTATAAGAGATTCCTAACATGTTGTTACAGATTGAGTTTTGTGTGCTAATATTTTTTTAATTGAGATTGGTTGCCTTTTACTTTACATCCCATCAAGGTTGTGTGCTACTCCTGTCACACCAGTGGTATAGAGTAAGAGATGTGGCAGCTAAACACTCCAGGAATGCTAATATTTTAAATAAGGTGATACAGCTGGAGTTAAATTTTTTGGGGAGGTTCTATAAGTTTTCTGAGTACTAATGAGAGATATGAGGGGTTATGGGTGAAAAGATTCTCAGCAGTTACCCAGTCTATTCACTCTATGCATGAGAAAATCAAGACCTGATCATCGGTCAGACTTGAGCTTTTTACTCGGTGGTCTGTCCAGGGCAGGATGGGATCTGTGTTGTCTGCCAGTCTGTCCAGTCAGTTTGTCTCCTGAGCCCCACTCTGAACTAGTTACTGGCCTAGTTTCATTAGGCCAGTAACTAGGCCATTATTCCCACCTTTTTTTTTTTCTTTTTGGGTCACACCTGGCGATGCACAGGGGTTACTCCTGGCTCGGCACTCAGGAATTACTCCTGGCGGTGCTCAGGGGACCATATGGGATTCTGGGAGTCGAACCTGGGTTGGCTGCATGCAAGGCAAACGCCCTACCCGCTATGCTATCACTCCAGCCCCTATTCCCACCTTTTATCCCATTGTTTCCTGGGAAAATAGAGAACTTAGAGCAAAAGCTTCACAACTTCTCCTCACTCACCAAATTTTACAATTCACCTTCTGCAGATGTCTGCTCTTCAGGGCACTATTCCAATTGAAAGCAAGTTTTCAGCATTTAAAAATTATTTCCCTTGAGAAGTCATTTGATAGGCCTTGAGCATCCCTCCTAGCATGGCAGCAACAGGACACTGCTGCATTAATAGCCTTGGTCCCTGAGGCTTGGCCACTGGAGGGGTGACCCTCCAAGTTCATCGCCAGCCTTCATATCACACAGAAATGAAAAGCTTCTCATGATAGTGGATGATGGTGGACACCACCACGTCCACAGAATTGCTCCAGTCTGCTGAGGAAAGCCAGCAGGCGGAGGAAGAATTCACATATCAGAAATTCATAATTTCAGAATTTCATTTCCCCTGTATCTTTTGGTTCTAGCTCATGAGTTCTATGAAGGCACACCAGACTTTGCATTAAATGATTCACCTTTATTTCCCGTGTCTCACATTTCTTATTTCAGGGCAGCACAAGAGCAAAACAAAACACAACTTTGCAAGACTATTTGGTCTTATAGGGTCTATTTTTCCTTGTTTCTAAGATTTCCGCAAGAAATGCTGATGAAGAACATATGTGTGCCCTAAATCACTCCCATGAGAAATGTTGGAACTGTTACATTTAGTTTTATTGTCCAACATATTAAAATAGTTAACCACAGCACATATTATAAAACAGCTATATCAAGTGAAGTTTAAAATGTTGGGTTCATATTTAAAGTACATCATAAACTGTACAGAAAGATACTTAGAGCTACCTGTGAAGGTAGCTAGTTAAGTCATTCTGCTTACCTAACTTAAGTGTCGATATATATTGCATTCTCAAGTACTGAATTAAGAAATACTTTATGTTTACATGTCATAGCATGAAAATAATCATCCTTAATACAGACACTAGATATTCCTGCACTGATATTTTTATGTATACACATGCTTTGGCGTACTGTCCATAGCACTTATATTTTATGTATTCCCATGATGCCTGTAGTAATTATTGTGTATGTGATAGAGATGAAATACCATGAATCCGTATTGAGTACACAGTAGGTGTGGCGTGAATTTCCCAAATCTGTAAGGGAAGAAATTAAATATAAGTTTTCCTGAACATAGCTATGTGTCCAGTAGAACAGGACAGGGTGTGGTTGACTAGAAGCACAAGGAAGGGCCTAATCTCTGCTCCAAAATCTGTCTTTAGGTGTGTATTTTGAAAGTAGACCCCTTAGCTTGCTTTGGCTTCAGAATTCTCTTCATAAAATCCATTTTATTTGGTGAAGTTAAGGTATTTTTCATTTTTTTTTCTTTCTTTCTCTCTCCTTTTTTTTAAACCATGCTAGGGTCCTAGCTTCATGCACTTTTCAATTTTTATCTGAATTAATTTTTTTTTTTTTGCTCTTTGGGTCACACCCAGCAATGCTCAGGGGTTACTCCTGGCTTTGCACTCAGGAACCACTCCTGGCGGTGCTTGGGGGACCATATGGGATGCCGGGGATCGAACCTAGGTCGGCCGCGTGCAAGGCAAACGCCCTACCCGCTGTGCTATCACTGCGGCCCCTGAATTAAATTTTTATCTGAATTCCCCACGTCCTTAAATCCTAAATCTCCTGCTCTGCCTGAAGACCATTCTTTCTTTTCCAGTGATACCTGCATCATCTCAGGTGGGAGGCATGGGAGTCATTGACCCGAGCACAGTCTCTGTAGCCGTTGGCCACCCCTAAGCACCACTTCTGTTTCCTTGGAGACGTGATTCACATCTCTCCAACAGGCACACACTGACCTAGGGTCTTTTCTCAAAATTTCACTGTCTTCTTTCCCCACCCAATACTTCCAGGCCAACATTCTTTAATTATATTAATCTCATTTAATAATTTTTCATTTAAAATATTCTTTCCTTTTTTGTTTTAGTTTTTTGTTTGTTTGGGGCCACACCCAGAGGCACTCAGGACTTATTCCTGCCCCTGTGTTCAGGGATCCCTCCTGATGGGCTCAGGGAGCAAATGGCGTGCAGGGATCAAACCCAGGTTGTCCGCCTTCGAGGCAGGTGCGCTTACTATTTCCCTGACCCTGCAGTTAAGCTTTTTCTTCTGTTATTACAGTCAGACTTTGTTAGTATACAAAGTCTGGAACAAATAATTATCATGTCTTTTAAAAGTGAAAAAGACACGGTAGAACTCACTTATCTGATTTTTTTGAGTATTAGAAAAAATGCTGTATTTGTATTTCAACTTTTGTGAATTGTCTATTCATGGTCTTTTCCCTTTTTTTCTGATGAATTATTCCTGGTGATTAAAAAATCAGAGTGCGTTGGATTTTCAGCTATCATTGCTTAATCATATTCTTAACTACGGTGTTTTCTTCGTGTTGGATGTACAGAACTGGAGCTCTGTGTAAGAGAATAGGATTGTGGGGGGGGGGGGGGAAACGGAGGGGGATGCAGCATTGAGATCCCGGCTGGGCCTCTCCTAAACTTCTAAGTATTACCTCATCCTTTCCCATCACATCTCCCCCTCTGTGACCTCTCCTAACTCCCAGATTCCCCGTTGCTCCTGGCTTTTGTCAATCCCAAAGAGTTACCCACAAATGAAAAGAACTTTTTTTTTCCTTCTGGGGTCATAAATCATTCTTAGGAAATGAGGCTGACTGACTTTGGGTCTCTTGTTGCCCAGGCCATGGGGTTTCCTGGTGCTGGGCTGAGTCATGTGGCCCTGGCTGTGTTGGGGAGGGAAGGATGATGGAGATTTGGGGAAATGGGGAGTCGGCCCCAAGGACAGGCCATCCGGGTGCCTGGGGTTGGGGGTGGAGCCTTGCCACAAATACAGGAAAGCTGACCCAGGACAGCTAAATGTGTCTTCCCTGAGAACATTCCCTTGCAAAACAGCTGTACTTTTTTACATTTTTGTTTGTTTGTTTGTTTCCGATCTTTGGGCCACACCTAGGGGTGCTCAAGGTCTCCCCTTGGCTTGTGCTCAGGGATCACTCCTGGCAGGGCTCAGGGGACACGTGGTGCCAGTAACTGAACTTGGGTCGACTTTGTTCAAGGCAAGTTGCTCTAACTGCTGAAGCCTCTCTCCAGCCCCACATTTACATTTTAAAAATATGGGGCTATCTTGTCTTTCCTCTCTTGAGTTTGGTTTTGTACCTGTACATGGGCGAAAACCATCCCTGTCATGCAGAGGAGTTTTTTTTTTTTCAAGGTATTCATGTGCCTAAAAATGGTTTCCTGGGATTTCAGTCATGTTTTAGAAAACAGCATCAGAGCAACTTTCAGTTAAAGTAATTCTTAGCATGGAAATTGCCCTCCCCTGAGGATTGTTCCTCCATACTCAGGTAGCAGTAATTATGCCCGTCTTTCAGAGCTGCATAATTATATAGAATTCTTGCAATATAAGCTTTGAAAGGGGCAAGACTCGTCATCTGGATAGATTTTAAAGTTCCAAGTGATAAGGACCTTAAAATATTTGTATGTGAAAACTTTTTTAATGACTGAAATTAGACTGCTTGAAATTAGAATACTTGAGAGGACTTTTGCTCTTTAACAAGCATAGAATAAGATTTTAAATCAACAAACCCAGGAAAAATCACTGTGTGTATTAGACGATCTGTTGGTAAGTAGAAATTCAGATCCTAGAGAAGCTTCCCAAGTGAAAGTATCAGTTAAGACTTGGTTTATTTATTTTTAATTATAGTTTAGGTAATATGGTTACAATGATGCTGAAGTTTATAGTATTGGTGTACAAAGTAACCACATCGCCCCACCAAAATGCCCACCACTGTGTCTGTGACACCTCTAGCCCACTCTTCCTCAACCCTCTGCCTCCCCTTTCTGTTTGTTAACCAGTTTTGAGAATTTGTTTGAAATGTTTTTAATTTTATCTGTTGGGGATATAGTGCCTAGAACCAAGGAGGCATAGTTACATTGTCTAAAGTCTGTAAAACCCACGTGAAAAGGAAGTTGCTATGAATCTCAGTGCTGAGTCTGACCCAAGTCATTCATAATGAAGAATACATAATGTATTCTCCAAGACATTACTCAAAAGTAAAATCTTCCTTAATCAAAATATGAGAGAATGTCCACTAAGCCCTAAAGGAGGATCATTGGGACCTTGGGCTGGAGGGAAAACAGTTAGGAACAAGCAGTTCCCTTAGCTTGTAGCAGAAGAAAATTACAGAGTGACGCATAGACCAGGACATATTATTTTATTATGTGAGAATATAAGTTGAACATTTGAAAAACCAGAAGGAGAACATATGTGTATAACCATGGTGATACAGCTTTGTATTTTGAAATTTAGTTTTAAATGTAACCAAGAATGTAATTCCCAGAAAGCCTGACTTTTCCCCCTTGCTTGTGTTTATTCTGTTCTTAGCACCTGGGCTGAATTGGTCCCAAATGGAATGGTAATGTTCACTGAAATGTTTATAAAACAAAGCCCTATTCTCCCCCCATCCCCCTTTCATTTTAAACACCAGATATATGCCTGCCCTTTTTTTCTCAGGCTCTTGAGTTGCTGCCAGCCTGACCAAGAACCATCTGGAACAAGAAACTGATCGGGTGCTGTGTTCATTAATAATGGACATTGTTCAGCACGCAGAGTGGCTTAAGATTTTTCATTTTAGGAGCTGTGGTTTTGTCGAAATTATGCTCTAAAATTATTGGCCTCTCTGTCTTTCCTGATGTTTTTTTTTTCTTTTTATGGTGGTTAAGTAAAAATAGTTCAACCTGATCTGTTCTTTCCATACAGTGATGCAAGAACAGGGGATTCTTTACTGTACAAATTACCATCTTGCAAAAAAAAAATTCCGTGATGGGTTGGGAAAATTGGAAATAATGGTGATGGGAAGGTGCACAGGTGGTGGGATTGGTATTGAAATGTTGACTAATAAATCATAAACAACTTTGTAAAAATAAATAGATAAATAAATAGAAAGTTAAAAATTGCTTATTGAGTCTAGATAGGTCCCTTCATTGTTAAAATGTGACAGGAAAAAAAAAATTTTTTTTTTGACATGTGATTGGATGCATGCTACCGGGGACTGCTCATGCTTGCTGCCAAAGTAAAGAAATGGTGCATTGAGTGGACACCATCTTTTTTGTTTTGTTTTGGTTTTAGTG
Organism: Sorex araneus; assembly: GCF_027595985.1. Taxonomy (NCBI): domain Eukaryota; kingdom Metazoa; phylum Chordata; class Mammalia; order Eulipotyphla; family Soricidae; genus Sorex; species Sorex araneus. The sequence continues at coordinate 180,886,814 of NC_073306.1, read as the reverse complement.
TGGGGGCATACCTATCAGTGCTCAGTGCTTACTCCTGATTCTGTACTCAGGGGCCAATCTTGACAGGACTCGGGACCATAGATGGTGCCAAGGACTGAGCCCAGGCTGGCTGCGTGCAAGGCAAGCACCCTTCTTGCTGATCTGTCTCCCAGCTTACTCACTGCATTTTATCTCTGACCCCCCAAGTAAACAATATCTCTGTGGTTCACAGGCTCTGCGACATCACATGGACCTATAAGAAGGGAAGCACATGTTTTCATCTATTACAGAAATGCATGGGGCTTTAATTTTGGTTCCCAACCAGAATATCAAGGCACCGATCTATTTTCACACCATTATTCTTTTTAATAAATTTGAAATCACTAGCCTACTCTCCCCTTCTGCCTCCCTCCCTCCTCCTCTTAGATCTCGCAGAAATCTGGTTGCCTTGGGAGCTTGCGCACTCTACTTTTGATTATTTCAATTTGTTCTCCAGTATGCAGAGACCCAGACAAAATGATGTCATCTGAGATGAGTACAGCCTTTTATTTTAGAAACGGTTGTTTAATGACTTCTGACTTGAGGCAGTAATAGTATCTCAGAGCAGCAGTGCTTTCAGATGTGTGAATGAACTGTGGAAGCATGGAGTTGGGGAGGGGAGAATCCTGGGGACAGACCTATCCGGGATTCCTGATGTGCTTATTTATTTATTTGTTTATTTATTTATTTATTTATTAAAGAAAGGATATGACCTTGTTTTGCATTTGACAGTGGGGGAAACATCAGTATTTTACTTAAAAAAAAAGTTGAATAACGCAAATACTCATGATCAGAATTGGGCTGAAAAAAAAATCTGGGTCATTACGCTCCAGGGTAAAGAGGGGTTCAGAACGCTAACCAAACTGTACATTACACCTATGATGGCCTCTCTGTGTCTCAGCCACGGTGACATACCTGCTGGACTGAGATTCTTCAGAGTAGAAGAAAGTCATTTTTATTCTTTTTCTCCCCCTTGGTTTTGGGGTTACACCCAGTGATACTCAGGGCTGTGACCTGGCTCTGAACTCAGTAATCACTCAGGAACCATATGTGTTGGCAGAGATTGAACCTAGGTTGGACACATGCAAGGCACCCTACCTGCTGTCCTATGTCTGGGGCCCCCAGAATGTCATTTTTTCCATGAACATCGTCTCACTTTGAGAGCTGATTTCTTTTTCTTCTTTATTTATTTATTTATTCCTTTTGTTCCAACCACAGATTTTTCAGTCCCTTGAATGCATTATACTTCTTTCTGATTAGAAGTCCTAGTATACAAGCAATTCTCTGAAACTAACTCGGCTAACTAACCCCCACTAACCCAGCTAACAACCTCTTTAGAGCACCTGATAGACCAAAGATTCTGGAGTCTGCCTCCTTCGACTTGGCAGGCTAGCTTCAGGGTCTGCCCCCACCCCGCCCCCCAACCCCTTGTGTATATAAGGTGAACATTGGCTTATTTATTTGAATCATTTGATGAGAATCCATCGGCTTTCTCTCCCAGACTGTAAACTGCATGCGTTTTGCTCACCACTGTATTTGAAACATGATCAGCCATGCTGGGGCGGCGGGCAGCGAAGCACAGGGAAGGCCCTTAATGAGTGTTTATTGAATGAATCAGGGAAGAAGAGAGAAGCTCTGACTCAGCTTCAGTGTTGAATCAGACGCTGCAACATGGCAAGTAGGTTGCAGTTTGAGCAGAGGAACTCCGGCGTCAGACAGCAGAGGGGCTGGCTGAAGAGAAGGGTATGGCAAAGGAAGCCACAGCCCATAAACGAGGATTTTGAAACCCTGGTTGTTTGAGATGTTAATGAAGATGGTATTTCATGCCATGAGAGCAAACGGAGCACTTTGCTTAGTGAGTTTGATGCTGATGCCCCTCCCCCACCACCACCTCTTTTTCCTTCATAGAGGAGTCACAACCCTTGGTTATGGTGCTCCACCATTATAGCCATGACGTTGGCCTAAGGGTCAAGCCCCTTAGTTGGGGTGCTCACCCACCTGACTGCAGAGGAGCTGGAAATTGTTTTTGGAGTCAGGAATCACTGACAACAGAATTGCCAGGAATCAAACTTGTGGTCTAATGCTCACAATATTATTTATTTATTTATTTATTCATTCATTCGTTTGTTTGTTTGTTTTGGTGGGGGCACACCCAGCAGTGCTCAGGGCTTACTCCTGGCTCTGTGCTCAGGGATCACCCCTGGCAGGCCCAGGGGACCATGTGGGGTTCCAGGTCAGTCTCATGCAAAGCAAGGGCCCTATGTGCTTAGCCACTTAGCCATCTCCCAGATGTTCATTCTCAGTTTTAAGTTATCACTGTCTTTCCTCATTGATCTGTCTCCTTTTCCTCCTCCTCCTCCTCTTCCTCCTTCTGCATCCTCCCCCTCCTGCCTCTTTCATCCCTTTATCTTGTTGCTTTCTTGGCCCGGCACCACCAAGCTCCCCATTCAGCTGCGCCTGGAATGTGAAGCTTCTTGCACCCAGCAATTAAACCTCTAGTCCTCTCCACGCATCTTCTCGAACCTGAATATGACAAGAAGCAAATAGGCCAAAGAACTTCAGTGGCAGGAATCCACGGGAAGCAGGATAAGGAGACTCCACGGGAAGCAGGATATCCTTCCCAAGATAAGGAGTCTTAAGAATGGCACTTTCTCACCCGCACAATTGGTGCTTTGGCTTCAGGTGGGTTTATCATTTGTGCCCAGTGTAAGCTGGCATAGTAGCAGGCCTATGAGGAAAAGTGCATTCTCTCAGTCAGCCAGCACTCATAGGTGACAAAAAGTTACACCTAAACAGTGTGCATCGAATACAGGGTGGGGTGGAAGGTGCCATTGATTGTGTAGAGTGTAGGTGTGGTGTGTGGTTGTGGCCTCCCCTTGAAGGGGTAGCATGTGTCTCTGAGACCAGAAATAGTTCTTAGTTTCAGCTTCATCTTCCCAGTCTTCCCTCTAACTCCATCAGCCTGATGCCGGCCCTCTGACCTGCATGAGGGCACACCTGGTGGTACCCAGTTCCAGCTCCTTTCCTTTCCCCTCAGCTGCTGTGTTCTACACTTCTGATCTCTCTCTCTGTCCCTCTCTGTCTCTCTCTGTCTCTCTCTCTCTTTCTTACACACACACACACACAAATACACACACTTACACACAGAGTCAGACCCTAACTAATGAGAGCCAGGGAATTAACTCCCCTAAACGGCAGTGTATACTGTCTCTCATTGACAAGGCAGACTTGGGGTGCACGTTGTTAAATATTCAGCAGCAGGAGGGCTTCTTTCCAGAGGGGCGGAGGTGGGGGTATCTATCCTTTTTTTGGGGGGGTCACACCCGGCGATGCACAGGGCTTACTCCTGGCTTTACACTCAGGAATCACCCTTGGCGGTGCTCAGGAGACCATATGGGATGCTGGGAATCGAACCAGGGTCGGCCGCGTGCAAGGCAAATGCCCTACCCGCTGTGCTATCACTCCAGCCCCTCTCTGTCCTTTTTGTGTGCCCAGGCACACACCTTCAGAGAGTACCCTGAGTGTTGCTCCCTGGCTCTGCGCTCCACCTCTCAGCAGCAGGCTAATCACTGGTCTGAGCATGTTTTGCTTTTTACACACGATAGCTGACTATATGGAAACTTTCTGTCGTCTACTAAGAATGAGAAATCTGTGAAATATTAGTGAAGGTGAATGAGGAAAGCCTCAGATCTGGGTCAGTAAATGTTTAAGAACCCTCTTGATCTCCAAGCTTTCTCAGAACGGGACTGGGTCTCCTCCCCCAGGTCCCCAGTTTTCCAGCAGTTTGGCTGTCACACCCACAAACTGCCCCCGGCACCATATAATCTCATCCACGGCCAAGACCCAGAGACTCTGAAATAAGGCTCTTGGAAGAGAGCAACACAGAACGTCCAGACCCCACGCCAGGGTTTCTTCACTAGGACAATTCGGAGGGCGGTGGGCTGAGTTTCCCTCCCACCCCAAGCAGAAAGCCAGCATCTGAAAACCTCCAGAACCCAATCACAGCCAAGCTCAAGGTCACTCTACTCAAGCTTGGACAAGCCTTACCTGTGAGGGAACCTGCAGAAACCAAATATCCGGGACCCATGACTGAGATCTCCAAGCTCGCGCAGAACAGGACTGGGCCTCCTCCCCCCAGCTCCCCAGTTTTCCAGTAGTTTGGCAGTCACACCTACAAACTGCCCCCCAGCGCTATAGAATCTCAGCAGTGGTCAAGATCCAGAGACTCTGAAATAAAGCTCCCGGAAGAGAGCAATACAGACCGTCCTGGAGCATGCGGCCACATTTGCGGCCACACAACCTCTTATATTCTAACCCACTGAAGTACCAAAAGTAGCACATATTGGTTTGGTTTTAACATACATGCTTGTAATCTCTAATATAAGTGCTTAAGTGGCTCCAGGATGAACTACAACAATCTTCACACACTTTACTCTTCTGGTGGTGGGAAGGTGCACGGTGGTGGGATTGGTGTTTGAATATTATTTGTAATGAACTATTGTTAACAATTTTATAAAAATAATATATAAATATTAGAAAAAGAACCCTCTATTACTGCTCCTCAGGGTTTACATACTTTTGTTCCCATATCTACAAGGAAGTGTTTGCTAACTGTGCTGTATTTTAATGCCATTTCTTATGCTTAAAAATAATTCCCGGGGGGCTGGAGCGATAGTATAGCGGGTAGGGTTCGATTCCCAGTGTCCCATATGGTCCCCTGAGCACCGCCAGGGGTAATTCCTGAGTGCAGAGCCAGGAGTAACCCCTGAGCATCTCTGGGTGTGACCCAAAAAGCAAAAAAATAAACAAACAAAAAAAAATTCCCAGGAGCCGAAGAGTAGTATAGTGGATAAGATATTTGCTTTGCGTACAGCTGGCTCAGGTTCTACCCCCAGCATCCCATATGATCCCCCGAGCAGCACCAGGACTAACTCCTGAGCACTGCCAGGAATGGTCTCCAAACAAACAAGAATCCCTGGCCTAGCACTGCCATTCTTTTTTGGTTTTGGGGTCACAATCAACAGTGCTCAACAGACCCTGAGTGCCAACGGTCAAATCCAGGTTTCTTGGATGTGAAGTATGTCCAGCCCTCCCATCTCTGGATGCGACTCAGAGGTCCCTGTCTCTCTTATTCTTTTCCTCAATCCAGTCAAGTGCCCCCATACTTCCGTGTTGGTCAGTGGGCACTTCCTTGTGTGTTGCCTCCCACAGCCTCCATCCAGTCCTGTATGGCCTTCCTATCTGGTGCCCAAGATCTTGGGCACGTTACTCAATCTCTCTTTACCACCACTACTCCATCTCTACCGTGACACGTAGCTGGTGACAGCTGCTGTTGTTATCTCTTCTGTTCATTAGGCTCCTTATGGGCCACTCACCTGGGCCTTTCAACCTCCCCTGTTCAAACGACGGTGCTGAAACCAGGAGGAAATGAGAATTGGCCTGGGACACACATGGTCGTGATAGTCTTCACTTTTCCCTACTCCCAGACTCGGTTCCAATGGAAATGAGACTAGACTGATTGCTTCTTTTTGGGATCCAGAGTTGCTTGTGATACGTGCCAGTGGTGAGAGAAGTGTTTGGTAATAACAACTGTGTTCTGGTAAGGCTTGCTTCAGGAAAACTCTGCTGTATTGCAGAAAGCATTTTCTCCTATTTCTGATAAGCCAAATACCATAAACGATTTGTCACCTTCTTGGCAGTCATTCTAGATGTTCTGCCTCCAAACCACTGTGCTCATCTAGGAATTGACTCGCATTCTTCTTTTATACATGCATACATATTTGGAACTGAAATATTTTATTTTTTACATGGTAAGAGAAGGAAATTTAACTCATGCATGGCTGAGATGGACTTACTTCCTTAACACTCCTCATTGGAGGGAACCTTATGGGTTGGAGAGCCTTTGACTCTCACTGTCCAGCACATGGAGTTGAGTTACCAGAGCTCAGTGCATTTTCTGGAGAAGAATATCGCTGCTGGAGTGGGTCTCTTTCCTTCTCAGAGACATGGCCTCTCTTCCTAACGTGCCAATAGGAATTGATGGTGAGTGTATATCCTAAATATTCAGATATAGCACGAACACTGTCTTACGAGATGATGCAGCTCACAGGAATGAGAATCAAAATCAGTGTCTCCAAAATGGGAAACTCTAGTCCCCACAGGTTGTGGGAATGGTGGGAGGCAAAAGGCGCTAGTGGCCTCTGGTGCAGTTGGGGTTTTGGACAAAGGGGATTGCTTTCTGATTTTCCCCCTTAGAGATTTGTAGTGGGATGCGGAGTAATTTCTTTTTTTCTGAAAAGGAAAGGGGCAGTAATACAAAGCATCTTAGGAGCTTTTGTATTGGGTGTCTGACTGTAACAACCAGACCCAGAAGTGGGTCTGATAGTCTCAATTTTGAGCCCAGAGGGGACCAATCTCCTGCTTCTCTGGATGGAACTCTTAGCGTACCTCCCACACAGGGGCCTATGATGTTGGAATTCTTCTCAAGACTGGTTTCCAGGCACTAATTTACTACCTACCCACTAGTCCCAGACCACTTGAGAGTTATTTGAAAAACAGTTTCAGGGGACTTGAGAGAGAGCTCGGAGGCTGGAGCAATAGCACAGCGGGTAGGACGTTTGCCTTGCACGCGGCCGACCCGGGTTTGATTCCCAGCATCCTATATGGTCCCCTGAGCGCTGCTAGGTATAATTCCTGAGTGCAGAGCCAGGAGTAATCCCTGTGCATCACCAGGTGTGACCCAAAAAGCGAAGAAAGAAAGAAAGAAAGAAAGAAAGAAAGAAAGAAAGAAAGAAAGAAAGAAAGAAAGAAAGAAAGAAAGAAAGAAAGAAAGAAAGAAAGAAAGAAAGAAAGAAAGAAAGAAAGAAAGAAAGAAAGAAAGCAAGCTTGGTGGGCTGGCGAACATGCTCTGCATGCTGAAGGACTGGTTTATTCTTTGGCCCCGCTTGGCCTCCTCAGCACCACCAGGAGCAGTCCCTGAGCACAGAATAGGAGTACCCCTCGAGCACGGCCAAGGAGGACCCCAAACCAACCAAGCCAAGACAAAGCAAAATATAGGTCCTGTGCCATAATCAGTAAGTGTCGAGATCAGTTCTTGGGGTCTGTGTAGAATGGAAGCGGCATGTTCTAGGTGGGTGCCTCTTTGACCCTGCGCAGGAAGTGGTTTACTCTTGAGACCTGGTGCATCAGAGACATCCAGCATTGGCCCCTCTCTTCTGGAGCCCTCAGCCATGGCCCATACAACAAGGGGACAGTTGTCCACTTGGAAACGGTCAGTGATGTCCCCAGGTATCATGTTATTCTTGAAAATGCAAGTATGTAATGCAAATACTCAGCACCTTCTTTTCTTTTTTTTAAATTGAATCATTATGAGATTACAATGGTTACAAAGCTGTTCATGATTGGATTTAAGTCACTCAGTCATACACTGTTCCAACACCCATCCCTCCACCAGTGTACATTTCTCACCACCACTGTCCCCAATTTTCCTCCCCCAAGCAACCCCCAACCTAGCCTAGCCTATCTGTATGACAGGCACTCTCTCTCTCTCTCTCTCTCTCTCTCTCTCTCTCTCTCTCTCTCTCTCTCTCTCTCTCTCTTTCTCTCTCTCTCTCTCTCTCTCTCTTTCTCTCTTTCTCTCTCTCTCTCCTTTTGGGCATTATGGTTTGTAGTACAGACACTGAGAGATTATCATGTTTATCCCTTTACCTACTTTCAGCATGTAGTTCTTATCCAGAGTGATCATTTCCAACTGTTACTGTCATAGTGGTCCCTTCTCTATCCCAATTGCCTTTCTCCCCAGCCCTTGAGGCAGGCTTCCAACCATGGATCAATCCTCCTGGCTCTTGTTTCTACTGTCCTTGAGCATTAATCTCATATTATGTTTTTTTTAATCCCACAAATGAATGTAATTATTCTATGCCTGTCCCTCTCCTTCTGCCTCATTTCACTCAGCATGATATTTTTCCATGTCCATCCATTTATAAACAAATTTCATGATTTCATTTTTCTGATGGCTGCATAGTATTCCATTGTGTAGTTGTGCCGTAGTTTCTCTGGGCACTCGGGTTGTTTCCTGATTCTGGCCATTGTGAATAGTGCTGCAATGGACCTAGAAGGCAGCACCTTATTCTTGAAAATGCAAATCTGTCTTCCTTCAGTAGTGGTTGAAGAGGAGCAGGAAGGGAAACCTGGACATGAGTCATGGTGCATTGCAGGTGACCTCACAATTCAGAAATGCCTAAATCTTGAGTCAATAAATCATAAATTTAATATAACAACAAGATAAGTTTCTTAAGTAGGCATACATTTTCTTCCTTTAGCTTCACAGCAATCTTAGGATGTAAGAGTCATTAACCTGTGAAAGATCAGGGCTCAAAGAGGTTCACTGACTTTTGTAGTGTCACACAGTTAGAGTGAAAAGTGCCAGAATCCAAATGTAGGTCTGTTAGGTGCCAGATCCAGAGTCCTAGTATCTCGGTGCCTTGCTGCCTTGTGGCTAATTCTAAACCGAGCATCTTCACCCTCCCACCTGACCATTCTGTGTCTTTTCCTTGTTTTATCATTGTGACACAGCTGCTCTGTTTCAGGGGGGAGTTCTTGCTGGGTTGGGCACTGTTGGGGGCTCCCGCTTCCTTCACAGTGACTGAACTGGAGCGTATCAGCTTGTCCAGGCTCAGGATTTGTTTTCCCTCTGGGTCTGTTCACTTGGCACCCGAGTGAGTCTTGGGATATTATTTCTGAGGTGATCCCATTAAGGTCAGAACCCAGTTGAAGTGGAGAACATGATGTGATGATGGCAGCTAAAACAGTAAAAGCCACAACCCGTTTTGGTCAAGAAGACAAGAAAATGAGCATGACCTGGATCACTACTTATATTGGTCTTCTTGATTCATGTCTGCTTAAAAAAAAAAAAAGGAATGGCTAATGTGTCTGTAATCACCACACCAGTCACAGCCCGTCAGCCGTATCTGTGCGACATGAAGCAGGACGCAGGCAGTATTGTGGGAGTGGCACTGCTGTCTCTAAGGGAGTCCAGGTCACACACGGGCCGCCGCTCTCCCCTCTTGGTCTGGGGGATCAGGTTGTGACTCAACGCAGCAGTTAGCCAGGCATCCGGGGGGCTTTGGAAGAGACCCAAAGCACTGCCCACCCTGGCTTCCTTCCTAGCAGGGGGCCACTTTCTACCTCTGGGCAGCAAAGTGGACAGCAGGCTCCACCCACTGGCCTTAGTATTCAGTGGCCAGCTTAGCATCTATGGAAGTCCACTGGAAGCCAGATAATAGAGCAAGCACACACACAGACATCACATCCATCAGTACCGTTTCTTCTTCCTTTTGGAGGGAGTTGTCGAAGAATGGGCAAGATGACAGGAGCTGCTTAGAGCTGAGTGATGGCGCCCCTTGGCTGGGCCAGTGCTTCCTGCAAGGCCACGGCCTCCCTCAGCTCCCTCCCCGGCCCTGCCAGCAGGGCTCTCTTTGTCTGCATTTCCCTGCCACCGTGCTGGCCCCAGGGGAAATGGCTCATGGTTACATCGCTGTCCTGCCTACAGGGACACGAGACCTTCCGGCTCAGGCTGTGCCTGTGCTTGGGGCTCGCCAAGAGAAGGACACTGAGGGGGGCCACACGGGGCATTGAGCCCCCTGTTGGGCTAGATCAGGGGACCCTGAGAAGCAGGGCGGACAGATCATTGGCCTCTTGATTTTATTTAATGTGTAGTGCCGGGGCCTCTCCCAGTGATCCTGGGCCAGCAGGCCTGAGCAGGCTCGGTGCTCAGACCCCCAAGGATGCAGTGCCGCTCTGCTGGGCCCTGCCGGGCTGGGTTCCACCAGGGTGACCCCGGACAGTGCTCAGGGATCTGTGCGGTGCTTGGGCCCCAGCCCCAGGGCTTCTGCATGCCAGCTGTCTGCTTCGGCCCGTTGATCCTACTCCTGGGCCCTGGCGGGACTTTCGGATGCACACAGTGCTCGGAGGCGGCAGTATTTCCGTTTCCCTGAAATTCTGGACTTTGTTTTCTGTTTTGGGTTTTCGAGAGGGACACACTGTCTGTGCTCAAGGCTTACTCCTGGCTTTGTGCTCAGGGATCATTCCTAGCGGGGCTCAAGGAACCAAATGTGGTGCTGGAGTTCATACTTGGGCTGGCTGTGTGCAAAGGATGTTCTTTACCTGCTGAACTATCTCTCTGGCCATGACTCTGATTTTGTTTTGTGATGGGCTGTCTTGGCTTTTTGTTTTTTCCCAGAACTCTTTTGGGGACATTAACCTTCTTGACTCAATAATGTCCATCAACATTCTTTCCTCTAATTCATGGGCTCCGTTGCATCTGGCAGTCCTGGCCTGAGACTGTTTTCCCCGATGTGGGCTCCGAAGCAGGGACCTCCTTCCACATGGCCATCACTTCTGGATCCCCATGGGCCCCAGTGATCTCAGGTGCACGTGGCAAAGGCTGGTTTGGCCAATGCGAACCTGTGGCCAGAAGTTAACTGCCTCTCCCATGGCAGTGGGGTGAGGAGCCTGTGTCGGGCCTGTGATGGGATCCTGGTGCTTTTGCTCATTCCTCATGGCTGTGCATGAGCAAGACCAGTCATATGTCTGTCCTGGTGTTCTCCTCTGCCACCCTGGGGCTCCTTGGGGCAGGTCCACCACAGCTTGTTTGGATACCAAGCACATGGAGTGCTCGGTAGTGACATCCCCTCAGCAGCCCTGATGGCAGGCGGGGCATGTGCCCATGTCCAAATCCTTCCAAGTCCTGGCCCACTGGTAGCAACGAAAGCCTGTGAGGGCCAAAGCGATAATACAGTGGGTAGAGCATTTGCCTTCCACGGCGGACCCAGGTTCGATCCCTGGCATCCTGTATGGTCTCCCGATCACCACCAGGAGTAATTCCTGAGGGCACAGCCAGGAGGAACCCCTGAGCATCGCTAGGTGTGACCCAAAAAGCCAAAATGCACCCCCCCCAAAAAAATTAAATGAAGGCCTCTGAGCACTGATGGGTGGGGCCGTGGTATCCACAGGCCCTGCTTGCTGGGGCCACGCATGGAACCATTTGAGCTATTTTCCAGTGGGTGCTCCCAGCCCCGACTCCAGGGAGAGGGATCAGTTAGTGGAGCATGGGCCCAAACACGCACAAGTGCTGCTTGGTGTAACCCTGATGGCCCCCTGCACATGGGTATGGACTCTAGGGGCCACATACACAGCCACTAAGAATATACTCGTGGTTTCATCTCATCTACAGTGCATTTAAAGCTCCAGCATTGCCAAGTCCTGTTGTAGGCCTGACTCTGATAGTGCGTCCGGCTTCCCACACACACACACACTCCATCTCATGAATCGAGAATTATCAGCCACCCAGAGCCTCCTTGCCATCCACACACTATGAAAAGCACATGAAGTCCCCGTGAGAGAGGCAAGTCTCTTCCCATAAATAATCTCTGGATTGGGGGCTCCAAGCAGTGCTCCAGGTCCAGGGGACCACTCCCTATTAAGCGGCCCATCTTTGGGGACTGGGGCTCCGTGCTCAGCCCAGCAGTGCTAGGGCCACCCCAGCAGGTGCTCACACACCCCCAGGACCACGCATCCAGCGGGCTGGGGGCAACGAGCAGGCACTTGAGTCCTCACAATGAATTTTGAAGCCTTGTGCATGAGAGACACGAGCTATCCACCGACCGACCTCCACATTATGATTATTTTTAAGTGTATTTAATATAATCCCCCACACCTGCGTAGTCCGCCCTCCTGCACAGCCAGGGCTTTATTCTTTGACACTTCTTTCACTTTCCCAGCGGGATCCCTCACTGCGCCGAGCCCACAGTCCCTTCCCAGGACACTCGACGATAGAAGAATGGATAATGTTTTTCTTAATCGTATATGACATTGACCTTTGAAAACAGTGAGCTGCGAAATGCAAAGCAGTCTTCAAATATAATCAGTAGTTTATATGAAACAAATCAGAATCCCAAATTCATATAATCAAATATGAGGATTTTTTAAAAAATGCTGCCTGATCTATTTCTGTCCTAGGATCCCCTCCAGGACACCTCATTATACTAGGCAGGTCACCTTATGTTTCTCTCGCCTGTGAGATTTCCCAGACTTGGGTTTCGCATGATTTTGACAGTGTGGAGGAAAACTGCTCAGAAGGTCCCTTGGTTTGGATTTTCCCACCGTTTTCTCATTGGTGGGACGAGTTGTGCGGTAGGATGGTATGAAGGTGAAGTGCCCTTTCTTTCTGTTTTTGTTTTGGAGCCACACTTGGCTCTGGTCAGGGGTCACTCTTGGCTCTTTGCCCAGGGATCACTCATGGCAAGCTTGGGGACCATATGAGGTGATGGGGATACAACTCAGGTCAGTACCATGCAGCACAAGTACCCTACCTGATGTATTATCGCTCTGACCCCTCAAGTGCCTTTTCAACTCAGGGTATCAAGGCATGAAGACCTGCTGTGGGAGTGTTGGTGAGGATTGTCCACGGCATCGCTGTGGAGGGAAGTCCTGTGTGTGGGAATGCAGAGTAATACCCCACCTCCGTGAGGGCAAAGTAGAGCTAAAGGGAACAGAATTCTTCTGCCCAGAAGATTTATTTATTCATAGTTTTCCATTTATTTATTCAGTTATTTATATCAGGATGGACCCACGACTATCTATTTTATACTTTGAGTTAGACTCCAATACTATTTCATGTTGTTGTTGCTCCAACTATTTTAATTTTGCCCGTTAGTGTACTTTCCATAGATTCCTATGTCCCTTTGATATGTCCGTGCCTGTATGAGTTTTGTTTTGTTTTTTTTTTAAACACTTCCTTACTTTCTGGCACAGTGAAAAGATGCAGACTCGTCTTTATGTTTCTGACTTTAGTCCTAGAATCAGTTATTCCTTTAAGAAAGCTCTGGTTCTTGAGAGGTACAAGCTTACAATGTTGCGATTCCTGGCAGACATTTCTCTGGACTTAGTTACTAAAATACTAAAATACAGAAATCCAAAACTATGCTGCTGCTAGTGCGGCCTCCTGACCTCATATCTCTTCATTCTCAGCAATGGAAAACAAATTACCAAATACTTTCTTTTCAGCAGATCGACTTTAGGGGGGAGAAACTCCAAATCAATAATAGTGAATTTTTTTGTTTAAATATTGAATGTAATCAAAGTAAAGTGAAATTTACCAGTTACACATGCGGGGTGGGGGACTGGGGAGGTGGGGGGAAGGGGGGAGGTATATCGTGATTCTTGGTGGTGGAATATGTGCACTGGTGAAGGGATGGGGGTTTGAGCATTGTATAACTGAGACTTTAACCTGAAAGCTTTGTAACTTTCCACATGGTGAATCAATAAAATAATTTAAAAAAAAAAAAGAAAAAGAAAGCTCTGGTTCCTTTTACTAGAGAAAAGTGTTAATAGTTAGTCTAGCTCTGATATTAAATATGCTAATTGACACTGATTTGTGATTGCTGTTCTAGACACTCTCAGCTGAGAGCTCATGGAAATATGTGCATGTATACAAACCCATGTAAATGCAGATATTTATAAATACTTGCATATGAAACTATATGTTTTCAGAGTGAGTGAAGCTTAGTTTATACTTATGTCTCTAGCTTTAATCCTTTTACCTCGTGGATCTTTCTAGCCTCATCTCCTTGTGTATATGTGTTCTTCCACCCCAGCAGTTGTAAGTCTGGATCACTGTATCTGCCATCCATTTATTTAATTTGTTTAGATTCATCCCTCTTCTTCCCCTTATCCGAAAATTCCATAGGCAAAGTTGTAGCCTTCTTCATGTACCATGACTCTAACCATCCCTCATCCCATTGTGATGTAAATTTTGATCTACTGGTCAAGGTAGGTATGTTTTCTTCCTATACTATCGTCACTATATTTTCTCTTGCTACTAATAAACAAGGTGTGGTCATATCCATCGAGAACATGCAAACATCCTGCTCCTCATCAAACTTTCACTCATTGACCCTTAACCCAATGTTAAGTCACAAAATGATACTTACCCTGAGGACTGTTTGCAAAAGGAAGATTTCTACCACTGCATTTATCTCCACTGGTGAGTTGACATTCAGTGAGCATGAAAGCTGTTCCTTCTCTAAGTATACATTTACCTTTTTATTGTCAATATAAACTCACTACAGCCTTTTCAATCGAGTGTCTGGTGATCCCAGATTTAGCAAATGGCAATAGCTTCTTCAAGCTGATAAGTATTTGGCATGCCCCATTCTTTGGTGACACTTTCATTATTTTTCTGGCACAAGTTGTTATAAGCATGTGTTGTGTCTTTCTTATCTCAACCCTGGCCATTTTTTTTCTCCAAAATTCTCAAGTTCCTTTCCATATGAAATGTTATTATTTACATCTCATTATTTGTTCGTCCTTCAGCAGACCATGTTAGGGGCTAGGTTGTAGCACTGTCGTCTGGTTGTTCATTGATTTGCTCGAGCGGGCACCAGTAATGCTTCCATTGTGAGACTTGTTGTTACTGTTTTTGGCATATAGAATACACCACGGGTAGCTTGCCAGGCTCTGCCATGTGGGCCGGATACTCTTAGTAGCTTGCTGGGCTCTCTGAGAGGGATGGAGGAATCAAACCTGGGTCAGCTGCAGCATGCAAGGCAAACGCCTTACCCGGTGTGCTATCGCTCCAGCATGCTATAAAGGGAGAAATAACTACACTGTAAGAGAGAAGCAGGAGAATGAAGCTGCAAGAGAAGAGAAGGAGAAGAGAGAGAAATAAATTGTCCCTAATTACCAACCAGTCTGGGGCCCTGTCGTCGATTCTCGCATTCCCCGTCCTTTGTCCAGCATCACCATGGGCTGGCCAGGAGAATGGTTCTGGGCCACCAAACGCTCATGCGCTAACGCTTTTTAAATTCACACTATTTTAGTAACTTTTTTTGAAAGAAAGGAAAAAGAAATGACATACTTGCCACATTTTAATGCCATTTGCAGGGGAATGTTATTATTCATGTCTTTTGTATATCTTTCATAGTATTTTGGTCATATTTTTTTAAAATAATATTTAAAAGTTTATAAATGATGTGCATTAGTCCTTTATCTAGGACTATACATTTTGCAAATAAAAATTTTGCCAATACTTCCTTTGACTGTGTGTTCTACTGACTCTGCCTCATGTTTTTGCCATGTGTTTGGTTTTCAGAGACTCAAATACTTTAATCCCTTTTTTATCTCATTTGGGTTTGGGGTGATGGTTAGATGGTTAGTGGTGGGGGCTAGAAAAACTATTGAGGAGCCCATTGACTTAAGTGGTTCATTTATTCCGTTTATTGAAGGGCTAATTTTAGCCCTGTGCATCGAGATGCTCCTTTCTGCAACACTGACTCTCCTGGACTGCGTCTCCCGCTCACCTGGTTCTGCTTCCTGGCCTGTTCCTGCTCCAAGATCACACAGAGACTTCTGGTTGGTTTTAGTGTTTTGTTTACATGCCTCCCTCACAGCTCTTCTTTGACTTTGTTTTCTGTAAACCTTTTAGGTCACTTTTTCTAATACATTCTTACACTTACACTTTAATATTTGCAGTTTTTGTTTGTTTCCAGAAACAAAAATGTGCATGCGTGTGAGTGTGTGTGTGTGTGTGTGTGTGTTTCTCACACTGTAGAAACCGACACAGAGAGGACAATACAGGAACGTTTAGATGTGGCTGAGACATCCTCACAAAGAACCAGGATATTTTCCCATCTGTGCAAGTCTACAATTGTACTTTGCAGGAGTGACTGAGAACCAGGATTGGCTTTTGGGCCACACCCAGCAGTGCTCAGGGCTTGTTCCTGTCTTTGTGCTGATCAGGGATGCATCTTTCCCCTGCTCTGGAGACCAGGTAGGGTGCAGGGGATGCAACTCAGGTCAGCCCTAGCAAGGCAAACACCCTACCTTCCATACTATCTCTCCCTACCCGCTGTGCTATTGCTCCAGCCCCATAGAACCTTTTTTTTTTAATATGTGTTATAAACTTTTTCCTTAAATTTTATTCTCAAGTATTTGTTTTTCATTGTAATTATAAACAGGGCGTTTCTCAACCAATATATTGTTTAACTTAAACTGGGTTGTTTTTTTTTTTTGGAAAAAAATTTGTTTCAAAACACTGCTTAACACAGTTTCATTTCAAGTGACTATCTCAGCTAGCCAGACAGCATGCAATGCATCAAAGATAATTCCACCATGAGTAACTTCCTCTATGTCAGCAGATAAGTTTAAAACTTCACACATGCCGGGATGTGGCTCAGTGGTAAAGCCCTGGCCTCATGTGTGTGAGTCCCTGGGTTTGATCTGGCACCACATAACAGAACAAAAAGTACCTTAAAGATGAACTGTGAAACAGAATCAACAGGAACCCTCACCATACAGAATTTAGAATAGGAGCTCTTATCAAAAGGAGAGTATCTTTCTGAAAGCTCTGAGTTACCCCTTGGATTAGCGGGATTAGACGGTTGTAACCACAGTCAGAGAGTTTCAGAGCACGGCTGAGGCTCTTAGAATCACCAGGGCTGATTCAAACCTCAGTTTTGGGCTCTGTTTCTTGCACTCCTGCATAGGAATAGTGAAGCCCTGCAGAACCTTGGTTCTGAATTTCTGCCAGCCAGTCCTTTGCAGAACACATGGAGAGCGTGCTCAGTATCTGACCTTTGAGTTGCTTCCCTGTGCTCAGGAACTGCTGCGTGTTAGTGTAAACTTGGCACTGGGCGTGTGTCTGTCTCCACTGAGGCATTTGAAGTGGTGCCAGAGTGGGTCTCCGTCATTTCTATACTCATTCTCACTGCTGTGGATGTGTATAATTCATTTAGGAATACAGTTTGGGGGTTGTGTTGATTATTTATGCAAAGTTCTGAACATTTGCATAGTCATGGAATTTTATTGGGAACTTTTTACAAATCCTTTTTTTACAAATTGCTGTCAGCGTTGCTAACCTCTGTACTCACTAGGAAAGAAAGATAGGTCCTAGAAAAGAGTGGGGGAAAGGCAGATTTTCAGGATCCAGAATAATGCTGGGGGGGAAAAAAAACAACAACCAAAGTTTGATTTCTATAATCTCTGGTGTTTGCTCATTTTGGGCTCTGTTCCAGATGTGGTTCCAGAGAGAACTCTGGGTTTCTTCACTCATCCCCACCCACTTATCCCTCATCTAAATTTTATTCTCATAAGATAGTTTGTCAGAATTCTGATTAAAGCATCTTGTTAATAACAGGAATTTGTAATATAGTCCTCGTGCCCTTCAACACTTGGGTTAATGAAAACAATGAAGTTTTTCTCTCTGAAGCATGGGTTTAAAAAGTAAGTGATCAGCGTAAGCAACCATTTTCCTCTGTGCACATGTATGTATGTATATACATTTACACATTATACATACATACATACATATATACATAAATACATTTTATATACTTGTACCATTTATTTTGTCTTTTGCAACTGTGATGGTTTTTCTTTTTTCTCTTTTGTTTTCAGGCCATACTCAGCAGTGCTTGGGGCCTACTCCTGGCTGGGTGCTCAGGGGTTGCTTCTGATGAGAGTGTCTTTCTAATGATGCTTAGATGACCATGTGGTACCAGGGTCTAAACCCAGACCTCCTACATACAAACAAAGTGTGCGTTCCAACCCCCTGACCTATCTATCTTGCCCTGTGATCGTTTTTTGGTTCTTAGTATCCTCTAGGCCATCACCAGAAATACTGATGCTTTTAGAATGAAGTAAATAGTCATTATATGTAATAATTATTTTTCTGGACTCCAACCTAAACAATATATTCTTCCTCATAGGAGCCCCATTCAGCGGTTGTGCTTATCCTGCAACAAACAGTTAATGAAATTGAGGCAAGTTAAGTAATTTGTCCCAGTAGGGTCATGGCGTGAGAACTTTGGTGGTGGGTATGTTGAGGAATGAAGCTGTGCTTTTGAAGTAGTATGAGACTCTTAAGCCAATGGTAGAGTGGTTTAAAAATTAAATAAAAATTAAATTGTGAAAAGACTCACAAAGATTTAAATAGTATGTAAATAACTTAAATAACTTGTGTACCACACCAGTTCAGAGACCGGGCCCTACGAAAAGGCCCAGGATGAGAACACTATTCAGGTATCCCAAAGAGGAATGGAAAGAGCTATGCTTGGAGTATCACGTTTCACTCAAGTGAGAGAAGGAATCCAGAGTTCTGACCTCCATTAACGGTCAAGAATCAGGAACGCTGTCTCGTTTGCCAAAGCATCAAAAATCAGATGGGCCGGACACGTAATGCAATTTAGAGACGATCACTGGACTAGAGCTGTTACCAACTGGATTCCACAACACGTCAAAAGACCAAGTGGCCGCCCACCTACAAGATGGTCAGACTTCTTCGTCAAAACCCTGAATGAACGGAGCGAGCAGATACCATTGGGCTATACTAGCACTCAATAGGGACGAATGGAGATGTTGCTGGCGCCCGCTCAAGCCAATCAAAGATCAACAGAATGACAAGTGATACAAGTGATACCACACCAGTTAGTAAGCTTGGTCTTTTAATTCTTGGATTCCTCACTATCACAGAAGTAACCACATAGCAGAAATAAGAGCTAAGAGTTCTGGTCAGTAATATGAGAGAAAACAGAGACTAATGTTATCATTTTTTTTTGCCAGCTCTCTCAAAACCAATTTTATTTGCTTTTAATTTTTTGGTACCGTCATTTGTTAGTATTTATTACTTGTAAACTTTTATTTCATACTTTCTATGCCCTCTAAAACTAGAATGAGGTTCAATTAAATGTCTTATCCAGTATTTTATTAACATCACATATCTTTTACCTATAATTATTTCTTAATAAAAACTAATAGGGAATATATAACGAGGTAGATGCCTAATAATGTTACCATTATTGGTACTAGATAGGAAGAATATGACAATTTTCTCTTTTCTATCTCAATTTCCAGCTTTGTAAAATTTTATTATATCTAATGGAGAAATAAGGGTTTATGTTTCAATCCTGCATATCACCATAAAATTTGGAAAATGGGTGAGCACATAACTATTTACCACTTTTGTGTTTAACATTAATGATGATGATGGAACTCATGGAAGTAATGGTAGTGAGCCTTGTTTTATTTACTAAAAAAATTTTTTTGAATGCTTGCCTAGTATCAGGCTTCAGTATATGAACAAAATAAGTTTTGTTCATATACTTGTGTACAAAAGAATGATTCCTTTCCTCCCCAGGATTTACAGTCGAGCTGGAGGAAGATTGACAGTAAATAATAAAGAGATAAGAAAATGACAGGGTATGTTAGAGTATGGTAAGAACAATGGGGAAAAAAGACATAGCAAACTAAGAGAGTTGATAAAGACTATAGGAATAAACAGATATAAGGAATCTCTGTGTGTATGTGTGTGTGTGTATGTGTGTGTATGCACACAAATATGTGGATAGTATAAAAATAGAAATGCTGAGAGAGGACTCATGAACAAGGGAAGATTTGAAAAAGTTTTAATGTTCCAAGGGAGATAGTTGGTTGGCTAGCTGGGAGAAGAGATTTCCACAGAGAAGGAACAGAGCAGTGACAGGAGTGCATCTGGAATGTTCAAGAAATAGATTGAGCAAGATGGGGGGGGGGGTGCAGCAGCAGTTCTGCAGTCCTGTGGGGCAGTCCGAGGGCTTGGGCTTTAGCTTTGAGAGGAATGTAGAGTCCTGGGGATATTTTAAGCGGGAGGAGGCTCAGTATCTATCATTTGTTTATATAGATGCAGATTGTTTATTCTAAGGGGAAGCGGCTGAGCTGGGGAGCAAGGGCAGGAGCATGAATAAGGGGTGGGAAGTGTCTGTTGTGAGGCTTGGAAGGAATCCAAATAGGGGTGAAGCATCCTGCACCTGAATGCCATCGGTACAGGAGTTTAAGGTGTGCCCGGGGCATTCTCGGGCAGCTTGGCCATGGAATTCAAGGGAAGAAAGCTGCCCAGCAAGCTCATGTGATTCGCTGCCACATGGATGGGTCTGGGGAGCATCATGCTGAGTGAAGTCATTAGGAGACGGACAGACGCGGAGTGTTCTCTCGTAGGCAGGATATACTGAAGGCTCGTAGGGGAATAACAAATGGTGCGAGGCAGCAGGACCTGAGACCTGGGCTACAGAACTGAGCCTACCAAAGCTGGGGGAGGGTAGGATGGGGGCGATGCTGGTAGAAAAATTCATAGCAGTGTTAGTCTCTGTTCTTGCTTCTTCCCCCTTCCCCCCACCATATATATATACACGTATAGATACATATACACGTATAGATATATATACGTATAGATATGTGTGTATATATATATCCTGGAGGCTATTCCATATCAATTTTTATGTTTTATTCAGTTTGTAGGGATAGGTACATCTTATTCTACTCTCCTGCTATTGTTCAGAAGGATTCCTGATACATTATTCCACGCATGTGACTGTGTCTCTGAGACATACTCTTCCAAGTGAAATTTATGCACCAAAGGTTATACACATTGGTAATTTTCACAGATATTGCCAGCTTACTCGCAATGGAAGTTATACCAATTTATCCAAACACCAGCACTGTTTCTTTACAGATTTGCTTCAGTGTCATCTCCATTTCTAGGATGACTCCTTAGAACATAAGTGAAAGCATGTCATCTCTTTTGCCGAATTTTGCCGCACAACTGCTGCATATACCCCCACAGACTTTCTGCTTTCTTTCCCACATCAGTCTGCTAAAAACACCACCATCAGGGCAGGCGGCCCCTGTGAGGCCCCTCAAGACCTGCCCTCCTTCCTTCTCAAGCAGTATCTCCTGCTTCTCTTCCCTCCCGTAGTCACCTGACCTGGCAGCCTTGTTCGGGTTCAGCTGCCCAGAGCTTGCTCTGGGGACTTGCCGGTCTACCCTGGGTTCCTCACACACTCCTTCTTCCAGAGCAGCCGTTCTGACCAAATTCTGTGAAGTGGCAACACTCCTTCTTTCCGTGGGCCCGCTACTTCATTTTCTTAGTCTGCTTACCCATATCCTTTATCCATATTTTTAGATATACTGTATTTTCACTTGCATTTCCCCAATTTCATTGATCCGTTTCCCATCAATAACTTTGTCATTTCAAGAACGTTACAAATAAGGTAGTGCATGGATTTGCTTCTAGAGGCCTTACTGTCTGATCTCTGCCTGGTTTCCTGAACTCCGTCCTCTGAGACTCTTTCACACCCTCTGGGTGCCGGGCCTGGTTCCGTGAGCATATTCAGCTCAAACCTTCGCTTTTTTGCTGTAACATAGTTCTTAGATATCAGACACATGGAGGGCCACAGTGTTAGAGGCTACCGCTCTGGTCCCTGCAAAGAATTTTCTGGGTCAAAACTCTAGAGCATCTGGGGCAGAGCTAAAGTACGGCTGGTAAGGCATTTATTTGCCTTGCATGCTTCAATCCGGCTCTGATCCCCATCACCCCACAAGGGTCCCCCAAGCCCTGCAGGAGTGATCCCTGGGCGCAGAGCCAGGAGTCAGCCCTGGGATGTGGTTCTAAAACTAACAAACACACACAGAGACTGGAAGGCATCAATTTCCTAAGATGGCTTCTTCCTCAGGCCAGGCGTGGGCAAGGCACTCTCCCTACCCAGTGCACTATCACTCTGTGCTCTGTAACTTTTCTTTCAGAACAGCAACAACAACAAAGTGGTATAATAATAAATACTTTTTTTGAAATAGGATGTAGAGGCTGTACAGATAGTATAGGAGGGAAGGTACTTGCCTGACGCACAGACAACCCTATTTTGGGTGTTTTTTTTTTTGATGGGGGGGTGGTTTTGTTTGTTTGTTTGTTTGCTTGCTTGCTTTTGTGGCCCACACCTAGGTCACTCCTGGCTCTGAACTCAGGAATTACTCCTAGCAGTGCTCAGGGGACCATATGGGATACTGGGGATCGAACCCTGGCGTGCCATGTGCAAGGCAATCTCCAAACAACCCTACTTTTGATTACTGACAAGGCATCTGGACCCCCAGGCACTGCCAGGTGTGGCCAGTGAGCCCAGAGCCAGCAGTTATTTCTGAGTACCAAAAACCCTGTCTAGTATGACCCCGAAACAACAAACAAACAAAAATATAGAATATAACTTAAGTGGAACAGTAAAGTAAATGGCCTCATGATTGACTTTTATCACTTGAGTGTACTTGAGATCTGGGTTGGTGCATGTGTCAATCTTACCCTCTTCCTTTCTGGGTAAGATTCCGTGGTTTTGTGTACTGCAGTTGAACTGTTTGCCTGTTGATAGACATCAATATTGGAGTTTTCAGTTTGGAGCTATTACAAACAAAGCTGCTATGAACATCTAATTACAGTTTTTGTATGGGTGTAAATTTTAATTTTTCTAAGACAGATGCCTAAGAGTAAAATTTCTAGGTTGTGCACTAAGCATATTTTGTTTTCAAAGAAATTGTCACACTTTGTTTATATTTCCACTGGCAACATAAGAGCATCTTCTTTCTAAGATGATTTTTTTTGAAGGGAGCCTTTTATTGTGTGTTATACTCTTATATTTTTATCAGGAAAATCGCAATGCAAATTCATCAAAGGCTGGGACTGAGTCATTCTGTCTCTTGCACAAAGCCTGACATCTTGTGTTCTGTAAATATTTGTTGGATAAAATAAAACACACATATGGACTGTAATTTTTATAATGCAACATGTGGCAATTTCTAGCATAGCTTTTACTCACTAGGATTATTTTGCATGTGTAAAATTCTGTTATAATTTTTTTAATTTCTAAAAATTTTTTATTTGCAATACTATTAATCATGGTATCTTATGGATATATAACTATAATGTTATAAAATTCTGTTATAATTTTGACATCTCCTTTTTGGCCACACCTACCTAAAAACATGTAGTGATATGAATTTTGACTCTAGATTCTTTAATTATAGTCATTCTGAGAATTTTTATATCCCAGCAGAATAATAATAATAGCAACAATAATGATGATCATTTATTTGAGTCAGAATACATCTTTTCTCCCACGTGCCTTCATATAGCACATGGTACCCAAGTAGGTTTCTTATTGGGGAGGATGGAGGAAGCGACACCCAACTATGCCCAGAGCTTGTGCTAAGGGATCATAGCTAGGGATCAAACCTAGGTTGGTTATATGTAAGGCAGTCTCCTTACCCAGTGTACTATATCTCTGGCAGTTTCCTTATGGAGTTTTAGTGAAATTGTAGCATGATAGCACTGTCATCCCATTGTTCATCGATTTGCTTGAGTGGACACCAATAACATCTCCATTGTGAGACTTGTAGTTACTGTTTTTAGCATATCGAATACGCCACAGATAGCTTGCCAGGCTCTGCCTTGTGGGAGGGATACGCTCAGTATTACCTGAGAGAGATGGAGGAATTGAACCCCAGTCGGCTTCGTGCAAGGCAAACACCCTACCCGCTGTGCTATCGTTCCAGTCCTTAATGAAATTGATAGCCACAAAACTCAGAAGAGAGGTTCTAAATTTGAACTGTTGAAGGTTGAACTAAATTGACATTTTATGGAGTAAAAATCCCATAATGATTTGTCACAATCATATTTATGTAAACACCTTTGAGGATTATATATTTTCCAGACTCTGAATAACTGGATGACCGTAAAGATAATGTATACAATGGCTTTTTCCATTCTCAATCTCTTGTTCATAATCTTTATAGGATTGACATACCTGCCAGAGTTTGCTAGATTTATTCCTTTATCTATTTCCCTTCTTTTTTTTAGAAAATGGATAGATTTTTTTATCTCTAAGTAGGAGGTACACTTTTCAATGTTAATAAAACTCACAGCATTATTACCTCCAGTTATCAGCATCTCCTTTAACTTTATGTCTCCTTACACTTTCCTCTACTTTTAACAACTAGAGAGATGCAGTTTTTCTTTCTTTCTTTCTTTTTTTCAGTGCATTGAATTCAAACTTTACAAGTCTCGAGGCCTTCCATCTTATTTGTGAATGACTATAATAGTATCATATAGGATAAGATAAAGTCCCATTCATTTGTATAATCGCCATCCAAAACTAAGCCTCCTGACTTAGTCTAAGATCCTAACCCTGTAGTCGCATCATGAGTCTGTGATGGAGTGTGCAGCCGTGAGTTTGAGGTTCAGTGGTTTGAGTGTTTGAGTCACTGGTTTACCTGTGTTTGAGTCACTGATTTCTGGACTTGTCAAATCCCTTGACCTCAACCTCAATGTAATATTAGAATCTCATCAGTAATATTAGAAATAACGGATTGCTCATTGTTCAGGACTGACATGAAGATCAAAGCAATGTACATGAAGCTCTGAATATCATTGTTGGTACCGGTTAGCATTTTAGGTCGGTTAACTCATCAATGTCATCTCCACACAAGGGCAGGAATTTATTCTGTTCTGTTTAAAGCTTTATCTCCCGTACTTAAGACCATAGTTATGGAATATTCTTCACAAATATTTATTAAGTGAATGAATGACTCTTGAAGGCTTTCTTATAGAATACCACATCCATATTCTGTTTTCTTCCTATCCCGAATCACATTTGATAGGTATTTTTATTCATAGTCTTTTCTTTTCTATCTGGATCTTATGATTCATTTTTACATTTTCTCTTAACAGATCTATTTAGGGGTCTAGGAAGAGAGGTATAAGGGGTGATCTAAAGTCTTGAGGGGTCTACCTTCGAGAAGCTTTTATCTTAAGAGGAAACACAACTAAACATGCTGCTTCCTGATGTGGGACCTTGCTTGCTTTCTTGCTTGCTTCATTCTCTCTTCTGGCATGTTCTGTGACTTTAGCATGTACACTTTCTAAACAATGTTGCCACATATGATTTGAATCCCACAGAAAATCAAACTATTTTGTGGGGAAATGTTTGTTTTGGGTTTCTTATTTTTTTGTCTTGTGGCCAAAATAGTTTTCACTTGTTATCCTCTTTTTGACTGACTTCCAGTGAAGTTGCAGAGACAAAGCAACAGATGGCTGGGAAGGGGGTTTTGCAGTGTCTCTGGGGCCTCGTGAAATCCCACTTGCCACCCAGACATTACAGTTGCTGACAAATCTTCAAAGCTTCTTCAGCTTGTTTTTCATTGCAAAACTGTATAGTGCTTGGAAGTCACCAAGACATATTTTGTTGTTACCAAAGCGGAGTTCTGGCTATTGTATCACTCTGAGAAGGAGCAAATGCATCATATGTATTGGACAAATCTCTTTAAAATAAATTTTCTTTTAATGACTGAGCCTGTTCTGAAATGTCACAGGGGAAATGTGTTTATATAACTCCCCATCTTCAGAAAGGATGCCAAACAAAGATGTTCTGGGAATTAATAATATTAGCATTAAGTCAGAAATGCAGTCCAAAACGTTAAAAAATCTGAAGTTCTTTAAGCAGAGTTGGACATCCAGGGTTGATATTTGATTCTATCCATTGTGAAAGAAATTGCTTTACACCTTTTTTTTATACCTTGTTAAGAAATTGTCCCCTAACTTACATAGAAATGTAGTTCTTCTATTGGGCATTTGGATAAAATTAACTTGGTGCCTGACTATGAAGCTTTTAATTTCTCCACTTCATATACATTTTCCTTCGTAACTGTACAATTGGCCAGAGGAATATATTGATCCAGAAACCCAGTTAGATATATCTCCTAATTGCCTAAGTCAGCACAGTTCATCACAGTTCAAAACATTGTGAATGTTCAATATAACACTACCCATAATGCCTCTAAGTAGAAACATTACCAGTTTTTGTCAGCTGATCAGTGGTTCAACAAAATATGGTATATCCATATGATGGGATGTTGATTCAGTCATTAAAAACAGATTAAGTATTGATTCATGCTGCAGCTTGAATAAACCTTGAAAATATCATGCTAAATGAAAAAGGACAGTCATAAAAGGCCCCATATGACATGATTCCATTTAAATGAGATATGAGATATCTGGAAAAAGCAAATCTATAGAGACAAGAAAACATTTGTGGTTGCCAGGGGTTAGAGGAGAGAGAAAGAGGATGGAAAAAGAGAATGATTACTAATGCGTCTGGGTTGTTTTATGGGGTGATGAAAATGTTTTGGAATTAGATAGTGATAATGGTTGCACAACCTTGTAAATACTCTAACGTCTACTAAATGGCAGGCTTTAAAATGGTGAATGGTAGGTTTCTGCAGACTGTCTCAGTGTTTAACAGTCAGTACAGAAAACGTATGCAAAAATCAGTGAACAAATTAAGAATCATCTTGGGGGGCTGGAGCGCTAGCACAGCGGGTAGGGCATTTGCTTTGCACTCAGCCAACCTGGGTTCAATTCCCAGCATCCCATATGGTCCCCTGAGCACCGCCGGGAGTAATTCCTGAGTGCATGAGCCAAAAGTAACCCCTGTGCAATTCTGGGTGTGACCAAAAAAAGGAAAAAAAATCATCATCATCTTGGGTTGGAGAGATAGCACAAAAAGCTGAGTGCCTACTTTGCACCTAGGAGGTCAGGATTTGATCCCCAAACAACGTGCTTTCATACGCACACCAGACACAACCCTGAGCGTAGAACCAGGAGTAGTCGTTAAGCCCTGCTTAGTGTCCCCCACCTCAAAAGAATCAACTTGATAGTAAACTATAATAATCATCCAAAGATCTGATTTTTCCACTTGAAGACTTATTTCAAGAAATGTTTATGGATGAATTTGCCTTGCACGTGGTCAGCATGGGTTTGATCCCCAGTACCACTTATGGTCCCTCAGGCCCCATCACCCACGATCCTATTGCCCGTGACCCCTTGAGCACAGCCAGGAGTAAGCCCTAAGCACAGCCAAAATAAACAAACAAAAAAATAAACCAAAAAGTTGTTTATCACAACAAGTATATTTCCCAGGACATATAGGAGAGACTATGAGGAACTTGCTTAGACTTTGTTAAGTAACCCCTACACTAAGATAATTGCCAAAATTCTGTTTCTGGTTGTATATTCTTTGTGGTTGTATAGAATTTAACTATGTAGTACAGTTATAGGACTCTTGGAAGTAAGTTGTAGTTCTTAATAACCAAAATAATAGGCAACCCCTTAAACTGGAATTATCACATTATCTATTTCACTAACTCTGAGATGTATGTTTTTTTCCTCAAGTTTTAACATCTTTAAGATGTTTCCTACAATCGATAGTGGGGTGTATTTGATGAAATGTAGTAGCTGTACTGTATATGTTTGCTTTCAATGTCTTTCTAGGACAGTTAGCCATACAAAACTAACTTTCCTATTCCCTCGAGGACTATTTATATTAAAATATTATTACCAGTGCACCCCCAGTGGTATGTTTATTTTGAGACTTTAAACCCATTGTTGACATTTCCCCTAATTGCATAAAAATAGTTCTCCGTGGTTAAATGAAGACTTCCCACACCCCCTTCCTGTCTTTTGACATTATGCCTGCTAAAATGATTTCCCGCGTTAGTTGCTTTATGGTTTTCCCATCTTCTTATTTCTTTCTGATAAGTTGGGTCACTGAAGGGAATAGGTGAAAACTTGAAATAATGTTGCATTTTAGACATCCTACTTCTACGCAGGATATTGTTATTTGAAGTTTTAAGTATGAAGTCTTCAGCATTTCTATCATAGACAGTAATTTAATTATTTAAAAAATGATATCATGAATTTCTGTTAATAACAGCAGAGCTCATGTCTTGCCCAAGTCTCTTCTGCATGATTTTTGGAGAAAGAAAGGAAAGTTTTGGATTCCTGCATGGAGGTTGGGAGGATATTATTAATTTATAGTTTAAGGGATTTTTAAAAAAAATTTTAAACACAGTGAACCTGGCAATTACTGATGGCTCTGCTTCTTAAAAATATAGACATGAAGTGAAAACTAAGAGCATACTGATACAAAGAAGCAGTTGCTGAGTAGATGGAGGGGGTTGGCTTTTCATTATTAGAACAGTTGATTCCACTTGATGGCATCTTTTCCAAGGGCAAATCTTTGCTGGCCTATTACCTTTAAGGAAATATATTAATCCAAACCATCTGATATGTTATACAGTCATAATATCCAACTAGACCCTCAGGGAAAACAAGAATTTCCTCATGTATTTATTATAATGGACTGGAGCGATAGCAGAGCGGGTAGGGTGTTCGCCTTGTATGCTGCCGACCAGGGTTCAATTCCTTCGTCCTTCTCGAGAGCACGGCAAGCTACCGAGAGTATCCCACCCGCACGGCAGAGCCTGGCAAGCTACCCGTGGCGTATTCCGTATGTCAAAAACAGTCACAACAAGTCTCACAATGGAGACGTTACTGGTGCCTACTCAAGCAAATCGATGAACAACGGGATGACAGTGCTATTTATTAAAATACATGTTATGTATCTATGTCTCCTATATGTGTTCTGTATAGTGCATATAACTATCTGTCTATGCCATATAGCCCACAGATATCCCCTTAGGTCTTAGTTCCATGGCCGTTTGTAATGGAGAAAATGACTGCGATACTATGGTTGGCGATTTGAATGGAATCCTAAGTCCAGGTTGTAAAGTACAATGTAAGCATTTAGTAAAAGCCTAAAAATTACTGTGCCAGGGACAAAGCCATGTAAATTACTAGGTCCTTTCAGTTTGGATTTTATTCTTTAAAAGTTCTTCAGTGGGCCAGAGCAATAGAACCAGTTTGCCTTGCATGCAGCCAATCCTGGTTTGATCCCTGGCACCACATATGGTTCTCCGAGCTTGCCAGGAGTAAGCCCTGTGCATAGTTGGATGTCCACGACCCCCCCTCCCCCCGCCTACCACCACCACCAAAATCATCACGATCATGATCACGAAATCCCGTTAATCGTCAATTTCTCGAGTGGGCTCAGTAACCTCTCCATTCGTCCTTTCCCTGAGAACTTAGAAGTCTCTCTCGGCTCGGCCCTCCCAATAATGTCGCACTGGAGGCTCTTTCAGGGTCAGGGGAATGGGATCCAGCTAGTTACTGGCTTTGGCATATGAATACACCATGGGAAGCTTGCAAGGCTGTCCCATGTGGGCAGGAAACTCTCAGAAGCTTGCCAGTTTCTCCCAGAGGGAGAAGTAGGCTACAAGAGCTTCTGGGTGCTTGCTTTTAAGTCTCTACATGTTGGCTGTTGGTGGGATTACACACACCTGGGTTCCTCTGCCGGTACCTTCATGCATGAGGCCTGTCTGAACGTGTGGAGAGGGGCCTCGAGCATGTCTGTGGCTAGGTTCCAGTGGTCTTCGGCTGCCAGGAGCTCTGCTCGGAGTGGGGAGGGAAGCTGGAGCCCATCCCCTCCAAGGGGCCCCGGGGAAGACAGCCAGGCGTGCAGGCAAGAGACTCTCTCTCTCTCTCTCTCTCTCTCTCTCTCTCTCTCTCTCTCTCTCTCTCTCTCTCTCTCTCTCTCTCTCTCTCTCATATATATATATATATTATATATATATATAATCATCCTGTTGATCATCAATTTTCTCAAGCAGTCTCAGTAACTGCTCGAGTTATGTTACCAAAAACATAAATAAATAAAATGGCTGCACTCATTTCAAACAACCACTACTTCCTAGGAACCACGTGAAGGATTTAGAAAAGCCAGCCAAGTGGCAGGACCTTGATCAGACGATGCTGTGCGGTGCTGGGAATAATCTGCCTGCCTTGCTCCTGGCTGCAGCGGACACGCTCGAGTTCTTGGGGGAGCTTTGGCCCGAAAAGGAAGACTTAAAGCATATCACAAAGAAAATTGTCATATATTTCCAGTGTCAAATCAAGTAAGCCCATAGTGGCAGCTAATTATGTGACTTGTGCAAGTGACTCATTTTCCTATGCCACCTGAGTGTTTGGGCCCCAGTGGTACTCAGGACTTGCTCCCAGTGGTGACCAGGAGACCCTGTGGTTCTAGGGCTTCCCCAAGAGAAGCACATTCTTGGCCCAGTGAACCATTCCTCTGGCCGCTCTTTGCTTCCTTCCTAGTATAGAGGGATTGGATTAGATGCACTGTGGAAAGTAAATGTTCACAAATTCAGGGAAGTCAGAATACACTTTAATGCCTTTACAGATGATTGAGCATTTGTCAAGTATTACTGGAGTTTGTGCTGATTTGCTCAGAAAATTTGTAGATATGAGGAAGAAAGGAGTGAAAATTAGAAATCAAAGTATAAAATACAAAATTGGAATCTAACCTGCCAAACACAGCCAAGCACCTACAAACATATGAACAGAGTCCATAGCACTTGTGTAATATTTAAACAGCTACATGTGGTAAATTTACATATTTTCGTCTCATTATTTTTACTGTCATGCTGTGAGACCTTAAAATTAAACGTGATCACATGTTGGTCGATTACCTCTATGTGTATTCCGCAGTGCTAGAGTTCCTCAAAAGAACAAAGGCAGAGGTGGGCCTTCCTTTCAGGAAGAAAATCCTGTCAGCCCCATGACTGTTGCCGGGGTGCTGGAATGATACATTTGACAGCTGAATTTTATTCTTGACTTTTTATTGGCACTAGATAGTTTACACAGTGTCTCCCAGTGGGCTCCGATGAGGGTCATTGCCAAGGCTGTTGACTCCAGGTTCTACCCTGAGACTGAATGAAGAAATCATTTCTTCTAAAATAACAGAAAAAGGCAACTCGGGAGAAGACCTCCCCTGGGATAAAACTGAGAGTGTGACTGCCTGCTCTTAGCCAGAACTTCGCCAAAAACGCTGCAGTGAACTCTCATGTTGTTGTTGTTGTTGTTTGTTTTTCACTCAGAGGACCATCATGTTTGACGTGGAATCAGACTTACATGTTGAGAGCTGGGAGGATCTTTTCTCCTTGCAGCCTTTTAAATGACTTTCTGCCACGCCTTGGTCCAGTCTACCCCATTTTCCTCGTATTTCTCCGAGCACCTCTGCTCCTGACACTTGTGACGACTGAGCGCCAGCCAGATAGCAGCCGGCCCCAGAGCCCAGCCGTAGCTTAAGCAGAGGCTGAGCAGAGCTGGGCTTCAGAGGCCTCTCATAAATAATGGTGTGTGCTTGTCAGTGGCTCCGGCCTCCAAGGGCCCTGACGTGCTTCCCCGGCAGATGGGTTGGCTCTTGCCTGCCATTCTGTCTTTTGAACTTCCTGCTTAAGGGTATGGTTTTCATCAACCTTAATGCTAGGGAGAACACCTACTTTATAAGATTGGATTTTTTTTTTCTTAGCCGAAAGAAAATAACAATGTTTTTGTGTAGAAAGGGTTTCTTTGGAAAAGATGAAACAGGAGTGAAGGAACCAGCCCAGAGGTCCAAATGAAAGAAGATAGAACTGTGATAGTTTTTTTTTCCTTGTAATGCATGAAAATTAAAACTGAGAAGAAGCCATCCTTTTTAAGACTCAGATTTTATTCACGGCCTTTAGAAATTAAGCCATTGGTTTTCCCTCATTTTATTTTTTATTTTTATTTGTTTATCGGGGGAGGTGGGGGTTTAGCAATCCCTGCACGTATGTGTCATTTTGACCTCTGAGGTCTACAGATCTCGTGGCAGGAAAAATAATGTCTCCTGCCTTTTCAGCATCTTGATCTCATTGTGCAAGGGACAGTCCAAACGCAATGTTTGTGGGGTAAGTAGGGTTTGGAATGCCTGGTATGCTCGCCTCATTCAGATGGTATTTATGGCTGGTGGAAAAACGTGGCACAGGTAAATTATAGGGGCTTGCTGATGAACCATGTGAGAGCCACAAGATTAGCTTTATCCAAGTAGGAGAAAATGAATCCCTTTCAAAGCTTTGTATATTTTTTTCCCAGCAACAAATAACAGATTCTGTCATGTCAGCCTGTGTTCTAGTTTAGGGAGCTCCACTGTGTGAAACTAGAAGCACTGAATGCATGCGAAGTGGATGGGACTCCTCCTGCATGTACAGATTGTTATAACTTGAAAATCAATGTTAAACTAATAGAGTCAGTAGAAACTATTTCTTTTACGAAGGTTTAATGAATCACTCCGAGTATACAAAGGGTGTTTCATAGGAACTGGGTAGTGTACTTGCATCGAATGGGTCCAACCCACGCTGGGTCTCCGGAGACCTATCGGGCGTCATACCTGAGCTCAGAGCCAGGAGACAGCCCTAGGGCACAGCCATGTGTGACACAGAAACAAACAAACAAACAAACAAAAAATGAGTGCATAATAATCTGAAGAAACAGGGTCTTTCAGAGATTGTAAGGACAAATAACTATGAGGGAAACTATAACTCCATAATTAAAATGTGATTCACATGTATTCTCCCTATGGGTTATTTTGGGGGGGGATTGGGTGAGGGAGGGGGGAACAGGTCTCTTGGCTTTATACTTGATGGGAATTTTAAAAATAATTTTTCCCAGCTGTGAGCGATAACACAGCAGGTAGGGCATTTGCCTTGCATGCAGCTGACCTGGGTTTGATTCCTCCACCCCTCTCGGAGAGCCCGGCAAGCCACTGAGAGTATCTCACCCTCACAGCAGAGCCTGGCAAGCTACCTGTGGCATATTCAATATGCCAAAAACAGTAACAACTAGTCTCAGAATGGAGACATTACTGGTGCCTACTCGAGCAAATCGATGAGCAAACGGGATGATAGTGATACAGTCAGTGACAGTATTTAAACATTGTGGTTTACAAAGTCGCTCAGTTGTTTTTACATTCAGTGTTCCAACACCACTCCCACCCCCAGTATGACCTTCCTTCTACTCTTGTCCCTAGTGACCCGTTCACCTCCAAGCCTGCCCCCTTAGCATGCTCAAAATAATTCATTTTATATTGCTTGTTACAACAAATGACAAGTGGATTTATCAAAATAGTTCAGTCAGGGCAAGAGCAATAGTACAGCATGTAGGGTGCTTCCCTTGCACGACCCAGGTTCTATCCCCAAGAGACTCCTGAGTGCAGAGCCAGGAGTAACCCTTGAGCATCCGTCGGGTGTGGCCCCCAAACAAACACAAACAAATAGGTTCTATAAAAGAAAATTTGAGAAATTTGTTATGTCTCAGTGGTGTTATTTAAGTCATTGTCTGAGGATTTACTGAAGTCTTTTGGTGCTAGTTGGGCCTTCTGTGTCATTGTTGTCATTTATTGAGTTGGCTTCTATGTTACTACCCCATCTCATTTACTGTGCTCCCACTGGACTGTCAGTATTGTTGCGTTTGGAGGCGTTGAGTATGTGGCTCTGCACTTCAGGAGCTATAGAAGCACTGGGGGAAATTCTTGGGCTTGGTGTCTCTTGAGATTAATCCTGAAGCGGTGTAGCTGGGCCGTTTGTATGGTACAGGCTATGGGGTGTGGGGTGGCGGCTGGGCTGTATGGCAGGCAGGGAAGAGAGACTCCCGCCCCAGTCTAAGAAGGACCCAGAGTTTTCAGCCCC
Source organism: Sorex araneus (assembly GCF_027595985.1). Taxonomy (NCBI): domain Eukaryota; kingdom Metazoa; phylum Chordata; class Mammalia; order Eulipotyphla; family Soricidae; genus Sorex; species Sorex araneus. The sequence continues at coordinate 180,853,502 of NC_073306.1, read as the reverse complement.
AAGACCAGTGTACTTGGGATATTCACTGGCTTGGCAGCTCTATTAGAGTGGCCGTGAAGCTGTGAAACGGGGCCGTTTAGATACAGTGGGCTGTGAGTGTAGTATGGCCGCTGGGGCTTCAACAGGCAAGGACGAGGCTGGTCCCCCTCCTGAGAAGGTCAGAGTTTTTAGCCTGAAGACCCATGCGTTTTATCCACCTGGACGTTCCATCCACTTGGCTTTCCTTCTGAGATTAGTCCACTTGTATTCTTTGAAGAAAAAAGTGTCCCTGTCCAAAGTGGTGCTCTGACACAACCACTGGGAAGTCCAGCTGTGGCTCCTGCACCTCACTGGAACCACAGTGTGGCAAGACAATGATTGCCGCAAAGTAAACTGTCCTTGCTTTTGTATCTGAAGGGCCGAGAAGCCTAAGTCCCAAGCAGTCATCCATTGAGCGTTTCCTGTGCTGTGCATTTCCTGTGTGGTAGATGTTGGGCTAAGTGTTTTAGAAAATAAAGCAGTCTTGGAGAATGGTTCAAGTAGAATTGCTGCTAGTCAGAAGAGGGGGAAACATTGGCAGTAAGACTCAGAAAGTCATCCAGACTAGACCCCATGGAAAGGGGCCAGAGTCAAAGAAAAGGTGGGAAATGTTATGGAATCCAGTTGTAAGAAGTACAGCCAAACTTCAGAGAAGCTCTAAAACCTTTCTTTCATCTCAGGGGCCCGAGTGATAGTACAGGAGGTAGGACACTTGCTTAGCAGGCAGTCGACCCAGGATCAGTCTCTGAGACCCCATATGGCTCCATGAGCCCCACCAGGAGTGATCCCTGAACACAAAGCCAGGAGTAAGCTCTGAGCACTGCCAGGTATAGCCCCCCGAAAAAAACCAAAACAAACAGAAAGACTAAAAACCTTTGATCTCAGTCAGGCAGTCTTGTTTCGTGTGGCATCTTGTTTTCCCATGAGCCTCTCCCTGTCTTCCTTGCAGACCAGTTTCCACTCCTTCTCCCTTACCTTTCATTTCTCCAGAGCTTAATCAACAAGAGCTGTGGTCTGCCATGTAGAACTTTCTACATTGTAAGATCCTTCACTTGTCTTCACTGCAGCTCACTAATTTAATCTTCACATCCCAATTAAAAATGCCCATGGAAAAAGATTCTGACCAACTCAGCCCAACCTATGAAGTCACAGGCCTTAGGACCACCTAAAACAAGATCACTTGTTGTAAGTTTTCAAATAAAAAAGAGGGCTGTGCGATGGGCATTCGTGTGTGGGAATCAGGTGGCCAAGAGCCACCTCTCCAGGCTGGACGATGGGCGAGGGACCGGAGGAATGGAGAAACAGAAGCCGGGCCCCGGGCTGGTCGGTTTATTTCTCTCTCCTCCATGGCATAGTCTAATCTCTCCCTTCACGGCACAGCCGTAGTCATAGTTTTGGTCATAGTCAAAGAGTTCCATCAGAGTTCCGTCATCCTAGTATCTTCGTAGACTTCACAGTCCTCTGCTTCCAAGTCATCGTCATCATCTGGTTCTCCTTCTAGTCCCAAAGTCTCCAAAGTCTCAGTTCTCATCTTCAGCGTCTCATCGTCAACCTACTCACCCTCAACGTCTAGTCCTCAGCATCTAGTCCCAACTCTCTCACTCCCAACATTAGTCCCAGCATCTCATCTATCTCCTTCCCAGAGTCTAGTCCCCCAGCGTCTCCTTCCTTCCTACCCCTTACAGCATAGTTACCTAGAAATCAGGAAGGTTGGTGACACAAAGGTGGCATTGAACATTATCACAACAACAAAGAGATGTAAAGCCTCTCCTTCAGGAGATTCTCGAGGACAAGAATCATCTGAGGGTTCAGCACTCCAGATTACTAGGAGATCCACACAGGGCAGAATTCCATCCACTGCATCCAGGGTGTATTGCTTTCTCCTTTCCTCAGCTAGTAATCCATTTAAACAGTCATAGGGAATTTACTTCATGTAATATTTCTAGCAATGTCATTTTGTTTAAACACAGTAAGAGGTATATTAAGCTTAAAGATTGGCTCTTCCTGGGAACATCTCGCTGTATATCCCAGACCACAGTCCTCAGGCCAGGTTAGTCTTTCCTAACCTCAGCAGTGTCCTCATTCAGTTATTTCTTTTTGGGTCATGACAGAGTTTGTTCTATGACCGTGCTCTTAACTTATAGTTAAGTACTATGGCACTTGACCTAGCCCATTTTGATGCCAGGATAGCTCACAGCTTGCCCTGGGTCCACCCAGTCCCTCCTCAGGACCTTGCTCTTGGAGTGCTAGGAACTAAAGGCAACTGAGGCTTAAGTCAAGTAAATATGGATGCCCAGGACTAATTTATTTTGGAGTCAATTAACTCCCATGTTACATAGCATAGCATCACTGTCTTCCTGTGTCTGTACAAAAAGGACATTGCTACATAAACCATGCAAATGACATAAAGGAAAGAGAAAAGCAACATAGGATTAGCAGTGCTTGATGGAATTGAGTGTGCCTCAGTTGCACTGTTGTGGGAGTGGCTCAATAAACCTTAAGCTCCCTGTGGGAGGAGCAAGGACAACCCAGTGTTATGCAACAACTTTTATTGTTTTTTTTTTCCTTCTGCCAAGTTCTGGGTTAAGCACACTATATGTATTGTCTCATGTAATTTGTGTTCCTAAGCATCCTCCCTCCAAACCTCACTTCACCTTGCAAAATCAATATAAACCTCACGGGGCTCTGGCAGAAGAGAATGAGAATTCTTATGACCTTCCTGCAAATTTCACACAAGGAGGACTTTATTAACACCAGTGCATAATCCAAGTAGTATGAATACATGAGGTCTTGCTGAAATAAACTTCCAAGGCCTGTCTTCCTAGTGTGGTTTTGCCAGCAACTAAGCATCTGAACAACGTAGATTTCTACTTCATCAGATTATGAAAAATTAATGTCAATTTTTTGGAGTAAGACAATAGTATGGCTGTGTTTTTAAAAGTCCTTATCATCTAAGGAAATATAATGAAGTATTTTTGTGGATAAAAATCACATAATAGCTGGGATTTACTTCAAAATACTTTGAAGGAGGGTGCATAGAGATGAAAAAGATTGTGCATTATAATTAGAGAAACCATGTCAGGGATTTTATTATACTGTTCTTTCTACTTTTGTATAGGTCTGAAATTTCCATAATAAAAGTTAAAAGCAAATTGGACTGGAGCAAGATCACAGAAATCTTTCTAACGCTAATATTTTTTTTAAATTCTGCTATTTGGAGCAATCGAAGTTTCATTCAGTGTTTATTCTGGATATCAAGCTTATATAACTTGTGTTTGCCTTTTCTATAGCTAGTACTTTTTTTAATTACAAGAAACTAATATGAGATAGTTTGAAGTAATATGTTTAATTATTGATTTCTGTGACCCCTTTCTATAAATTTCCTGATCTTGCAGTCATCTGGGTTTTTTTTAATGCTTTTTCCCTCTTGCAGTTATATGAATATTTATAAGCACCAATCTGCTTTGGCATTTTAACTTTGATGTTATTTACCAAATTTGTAGTACTTTATGGGGCAGAAAGATAGTACAAAGATTAAGGTACTTGCCATTAAATATGTGACTATGGCCATGACCCTGGTTCAAATCCTGGTGCTGCCTATGGTCCCCTGAGCATGCCAGGTGTGGCCCCTGAGCACAGAGCCAGGCATGTGCCCCCTTCCCTGCAAGTAATTTTTTTTGTTCTACTTATAATTTAACTACCAAGTGCATCAAAGACATTTCTCCTTCAGTAGATACGGATGTAATTCATTCTTAAAAGTAGCTGCAAAATGTTCCATTGTCTAAGTCCTAATGGGGGTGTAGATTTGATTTTATTTTTTCTAAAAGTGCCTTTAAACTGTCATAGAAACTTCTCCCTCAGCTAAGTGCTCAGGCAAGCGCAGTCAGGGTTAGATGGCAGCTCCGGTGTATTAAGGACCCCGTGTCTGCAGACTCATTGCAATGCTATGGCCGGCTATTTCCTTCATCCACGGTGTTTAGAATGCCTCACCTACATGTCACATCCTGACCAGTCCCACGGGGCAGGGGAAGCCATGACCATTCCAGTGGTCACAGCCAGATGTGAGAGAAATTACCTTCATTTTCCCATGTCTGAGAATTGGCCACAATCTTCCCTTATTGACAGGTAGTCATATTACTTCCAGGTGTTTGGGGAGCTAATTTAGCAAATGATGCTAACTGTACATTCTTACACATAGATCCTGTTCTATAGGTCAGAGTCCCCAAAGTGGAAGTGCTGTGACTGCATTTCTCCACATTATGAGCTAAAATGCTCAAAGAAAAGTTAAGAAACGTTTCTTGTTGTATTCCAACTTTAGTTTAATTAATATCTCTTATTCTTAGTGACATTATCTCATACCAAAGCAATGCTGATTTGACAATGTCACCATATTTGTTCAGCCATATTTTCACAATCATATGAGTATTTTGTATTTCATTCTTATAAAAATTAATGAATAATGGGGGAAAAGTTTTGCCAATAATGAGATGATAATTATAATTAATAGAAAATAAAGGTTTGTTGGTTTTTGCTTTTTGGGGGTCACACTTGGCAATGCACAGGGATTACTTCTGGCTCTGCACTCGGGAATTACTCCTGGCGGTGCTCAGGGGACCATATGGGGATGCTGAGAATCAAACCCAGTTCAGCCGGGTGCAAGGCAAACTCCCTACCTGCTGTGCTATTGCTCCAGCCCCAAAAATAAAGGTGTTTTTATGGGGATTTTTATTTTGTTTTGTTTCTGTTTTGGACATCCTCTGTAGTGCTCAGGGCTTACTCCTGATTCAGTGCTCAAGGACCACTCCTGTTAGGCCTTAAGTGACCTTATGGAGTACCGGGAATCGAACCTGGGTCAGCCTTGTGCAAGACAAGTACCCACTGTACTATCTCTCTGGCCCCACTACTGGTGGGAATTTTATCTTTTGTTTTGTTTTTATTTTTTGGCGGGTTTTCTTAGTTTGCTTTGGGACCACACCCAGTGGTGCTCAGGGCTGACTCCTGGCTCTGCACTCCCGGTGGGCTTGAATCGTGCAGGTACTCGGGATCAAGCCGGAGTTGGCAGTGTACAGGTGAAATACCCCACCTGCACACTGTCGCTCCAGCCCAGATTTTCTCTTTTTTATTCTTTAAACTGAAAGAGTATAATAAATAAGATATTCTCGATCACATGGTTGTAAAATAAATTAATTTTTATTGAGGCAAGTTGGAAATTATTAGACGCACTAAAAATAGTAAATCTTTAGTTTCAACTAGACACTATCCTTAAATAGACCATCTGTTGGGGGAAAAAAAAATAGGGTTCAGTATGAGGGACCCGGGACTGAAATCTCCAAGCTCGCTCAGAGCAGGAATGGGTGTCCTCCTCACACAGCCCAAGTTTACCAGTGGCTTGGGCAGTCACACTCAAAAACTGCCCTTGGCTCCATCTAATCTCATCAACGGCCATGATGCAGAGACTCAGAAATAAAGTTCCCTGAAGAGAGCAACACAGGCTCACCCAGCGTGAATCTGCTGTATAATAGTATTCCAAATTTTATAACTCCCGGGGTGAATTCATACTCCAGGACCTCTCATATTCGACATCTCGTACTCTACACCACGGATGTACCAAGAGTAGCACACAACATTTGATTGAGTTTAGTGAACATGTTAGTAATCTCTTATACAGGGGCTTAATGGTTCCAGGATGAAATACAAAAATCTTCACACACTTTCCTCTAAAGGAAACTTTGTTGGACCATTTTTAGCAGATTATTCATAACAAACGATATAAAAGTTATTGTTTCGGTTCTGCTTTGGGGGGCACCGTTTGGGATTTAAGGTGGGAACATTCGAAACATGGTGGTGGGAACGTACAATGGTGGTGGGATTGGTGTTTGAATATTAAATGTAATGAATTATTGTGAACAATTTTATGAAAATGTTTTAATTAAATTAAATTTAAAAGTTTTTTAAAAATAGGGGCTGAAGGTAAGGCACTTGTCTGCATGCAGCAGAACTGGGCTCAGTCCCTCATGCTGCATAGGGTCCCCTGAGCACTGCCTGGGCCACTCGTGAGCAAAGAGCCAGGAGTGGCCCCCAAGCAATGCTGGGTACTGTCTACCTGGAACAAAAATAAATAAAACAATAAATAAGATGTAAAATGTTAGATATCATTGGAGAAAAAAATACGTAGATTCTGTGATTGAGGGCTCTGAAAGAGCTGAATGGAGGTTTAAAAACACTCTTAATGCCATATGGAGTCACTCATCTGTGATAGATAAACAAAACAAGTGAATGAACTAAATAAAATATAAACGTTTAGATTAGAAGTTATCTCAGGGACTAAAACCAGGACCTGGATTTCTGGCAGGACACTCTTTATCTCTGTCTCTTGTCTTGGCCTCTTCTGTGCAGATAATCAGCTTTGTGTTACATGAGGTTTCCTTTAAGCATCTGAATTTTGGGCTGCATCTCGGAACAATTTACCCACTAGAGAAGAGATTTTTGTCCTTCTTGCTCCAGTTTCAAAGTTGTTGTAGAAACACTGAGACTGGCCTGGTTCGGGGTTAAACACCACTGAGCAGGTCTCTGGACAGTGGACGGGACGGAAGCTGTGGGATTAGTAAAGCATTGCACAGTAACCAGGTTGTTTTTACTATTGCTGGTTGCTTTTTATATTTTAAATAACCGTGCAGATTCTGTTATTACCTAGTACTCCCCAGAAGTGAAAACAGTTTTTAATAAATTTAGAGCTCCATAATGTTTAGAATTTGCTTTAGTTTTCTGAGAATAGAATCCCACTTTTTAGAAAAGTTTGGTTTTGTGGCAGGGAGTGGAGAGCTGGGGACATACCCAACTGTGCTCAGGCCTTACTCCTGTCTCTGTTTGGGGATCATTCCTGGCAAGACTCAGAAACCATATGTCGTGCTGAGAATTGAACCCCACATGCAAGGCAAGTGACCTAACCCCTGTATTATCTCTTGGGCTCTCCTTCTAGGTAGCTTTTATGTTTAAATTATATTTACTTAATGGTCTTCTGTATTGTTAGGAATTATTGTTCACAGAAGCAGGAGGTGCCTGTACATGTACTGTAGGCACTGGGAGGTTGATAAGGGTCTGCACTTGAAATTATTCCCCTTCATTATTGTTTTTACTTTGTTACTAATTTCAAGCAAGAGTCATACCTTGAGCCTTTTGTGTGTGTGTGCTTCCTTGTTTGTTTTGTAATCAGTTTGTGGCATGGATTGTTTTGTTTTAAAACTATAAATGAAAGGGATTAAAAACAGTATTTCCTTCCCAGGCTGATTATTAAGATCAAGAAAGATGATAGATGTGAACTTGAAAAAATTAATTACAGAGTACAATCATTAAGTGATTGTTTCCATTATAAAATGATAGTCTTAATTAGAAGTTCACAAACCCCCTCCTATGACTTTATGCAAACTTGTATGTATTTATAACTGTGTTATTTAATATTAGGTTCTGCTATGAGCTATGAGCAAAAGAGCACCAAATAACTGTGGTTTAACAAAATATAGGTTCCTTTTCCTCTCAAATTTTCAAACTCCAGAGATAAACCATCTATAACAGATTGGGCACTTTGTTGTTATTTTTTATTTTATTTTATTTTATTTTAGTAAAGTTGTTGAAAATAATTCATTACATTTAATATTCAAACACCTTCTCACCACCATAAGAGGAAAGTGTGTGAAGATTGTTGTATTTCATCCTGAGGCCTTAGGCCCTTGTATAAGAGATTACAAACATGTCTGTTAAACCCAAACAAATATGTGCTACTTTTGCTACATCACTGCAGTAGAGAAGTCATGTGCTCCAGGAATTCTGAAATTTAGAATATGATTATAGAGCACATTCACGTATGGGTAAGGTCTATGTCGCTCTCTTCTGGGGGCTTTATTTCATAGTCTCTGGATCTTGGCCATTGATGAGATTAAATGGTTCCCGGGGGGCAGTTGGTGGGTGTGACTGCTAAGCTACTGGAAAACTGGGGAGCTGGGGGGAGATGGCCCAGTCCTGCTCTAAGCGAACTTGGAGATCTCAGACACGGGTCCTGCACACCTGGGTTCTTTTGCAGGTTCCCTCGTGGGTGAGGCTTGTCCAAGCTTGTGGAGAGCGGCCTTGAGCATGGCTGAGGTTGAGTTCTGGAGGTTTTCAGCTGCTGGGGTTCTGGTGTTGTGGGGAGGGAAACTCAACCCGCCCCCCCCAAGTTGAGATTGGACACTTTGATCATCTTTAGCACCCAGTCTCCTTTCCTCTTGTTTTTTTTTTAATTGAATCACTCTGTGATACATAGTTACAAAGTTGTGGGTTTCAGTCATAAAATTTTCCAACACCTGTCCCTTCACTAGTGTACATTTTCCCTCCACCGGTGTCCCTAGTTTTCCTCCCACCACCCATACCCAGCCTGCCTCTAGAGAAGTCAGTCTTCTATCTGTCTCTCTGTCTCTGTCTCTTTCTCTTTCTCTGTCTCTCTCTGTCTCTCTGTCTCTCGCTCTTTCCTCTCTTTCCCTTTGTGCATTATGGTTTGCAATACATGTACTGGAAGATTAACATGTACATCCGTTTACCTCCTTTTAGCACTCAGTTCTTCCCCAGAGTGATCATTTCCAACTATCATTGTCACAGTGGTACCTTCTCTAGCCTAACTGACCTGCCCCCTACTCCCGATTTTGGCAAGCTCCCAATCATGGGCCAGTCTGCCTGGCCTTTGTTCTACAGTCCTTAGGTATTAGTCTCATATAGTCATTTTTTATATCTCACAAATGAATGCAATCATTCTATATTTGCCCTTCTGATTGATTTAACTCAACAAGATACTCTCCATATCTTTCCGTTATAAGCAAATTTTATGCCTTTATTTTTCCTAACAGCTGCATAGTATTCCATTGTGTAGATGTACCAAAGTTTCTTTATCCAGTCTTCTAAGGCACTCTGCTGTTTCCAGGTTCTGACTATTGTGAATAGTGCTCCACGGAGCATAGGTGTGCTCATGGCTTTTCTGCTGTGTATTCTGGTGCCCATAGGGTATATTCCCAGAAGTGGTATTGCTGGGTCAAGTGGGAGCTCGATTTCTAGATTTTTGAGCAATGTGCATATTGTTTTCCAAAAAGTCTTGACCAGTCAGCATTCTCCCCTTATCCGAGCCAGCACTGGTTGTTCTTGTTCTTTTGGATGTGCGCCAGTCTCTGTAGTGTGAGATGATATCTCGTTGTTGTTTTGATTTGCATCTCCCTTATGATTAGTCGTGTAGAGCATTTTTCATGGCCTTTGGCCATTTGTGTATATATATATGTATATATACATATATATATTGCTTTTTGCTTTTTGGGTCACACCCGGTGATGCACAGGGGTTACTTCTGGCTATGTACTCAGGAATTACTCCTGGCAGTGCTCAGGGGACCATATGGGATGCTGGGAATCAAACCAGTTTAGCCTTGTGCAAGGCAAATGCCCTACCTGCTGTGCTATCGCTTATATATCTTTGATATTAATTCCTTACCAAGTGGCTATTGGGTAAATACTTTTTTCTGTTCTGTAAACTGTCTTTATATCTTGGTCACTGTTTTTTTTGAGTTGCAGAAGATTCTTGGTTTAATGTAGTCCCATTTATTTATCTTTGCTTTAACTTGCTTGGTAGCAGTGTTTCGTCTTTGAAGATGCCTTTCGCATCACTGTCATGGAGAGTTCTGCCTACGTTTTCCTCCATGTACCTTATGGATTCAGGTCTGATATTGAGTTCTATAGTCCGTATTTTGCTTTACCAACTTCTGATTTCTATTTCAAAGACTGTCTAGAGGGACTACTTAAGCTCCAAGTATTATATCAACATTCAAGTCAGCAATAAAGATAAAGTGGGAGAGAGTGGAAGAAGTCCATAGTCCCCACCTTTAAAAGACTTTTTAGTAGTTTGCATGACTTTTTTTGTCTCAGAAGGCAAGATTTGTTTTTAATATCCCAGTAGTGTTCTTTTACAAAAAATATGAAAACACTATGATTTACAAAGTTATTACTAGTTTTATTTTTTTAATTTTTTTAATTTATTTTTTGAGTTACCATGAGAACAGTTACAGGGCTTTTAGGATCGACTCTCAGTCATACTATGCTCAAACACCCATCCCTTCACCAGTGCACATGTTCTACCACCAATAACCCCAGCATACCCCCCTCCCACTCCCTCTCTGCCTGAGTGGCAGATGATTTTCACTTTACTCTTTCCTTACTTTGATTACATTCAATTTTCGACAGGAAACTCATTATCATTATTTGGAGTTTTTCCCCCAACAGTCAGACCTGTCAGAATGGCATCATTAGATTGTATGTTTTCTATTGTTGGTAACAAAGAGCATATGATGTTGCACGGTCGTGAAAGCGGCCGCCCAGATTTGGAATTCTGGTATTAAGTCCGGAGGTATTTCTGCCAGCAGCTGCTGCATTCCGAGATTGGTTTCTATGGCGCTGGGATTATGGCTGTTCAGGAGCAGAGGAGCTGTACATGGCTGACCGCTCGGGGTCTCATTAAGGCAGGAGGCAGGGCGGTTCTGCCTCCCCCATCACAAGATTCCCCATGCATTCCATCCCATCACTGCAAACTTCTACCTCTCTGTCCAATTGGTTCTGAATGGTGGTGGTCGCCATGCTGTCGCAGGCGAGAAAAGGCCGAGGGACAGAAACCCTTCCCCTCCCAGGGCTGCACGGGGCTGTAGCTTAGTTCAGAGACCAGGAGTATATCTGCCAGCAGCCGCTGCATTCTGAGATTGGTTTCTGTGCCTCTGGGATAATGGATGCTCAGGGGTGGTGGAGCCATTCCTGAGCATATATTTTGTATATCAGGAAAAGTCGTGCGGCCACTTGCGCAGTTTGGAGATGTCCTATTCCCGCATACTGGAGCCGTGTTAGTAGAGGCTCAGTGTCGCCGGGGTTCCATCTGGAGAAGGTGTGCTGGCTGTACCTTCTCCGTCTGGCACCCCGGTGTTGTTGGCCTGGTCTGGGGTCCGGAGCAATCTCCAGCTTGTGGTGCTGCTGGAACAGACTGGATATGTCACTGCTGGTTGTGGCAAGATGGCACCGAGGGCGGGTCAAGGGCATGACTCCCGGAGGCCGCGGCCGGAGTGAATTGGAAACTGGGCTGGTGCCGCCCCGTTCCAATGCCCCCCGAAGTTTGGAAATGTCCCAGTCCCGCATACCGGAGCCGTGTTAGTAGAGGCTCAGTGTCTCCGGGGCTCCATCTGGAGAAGGCTTGCTGGCTGTACCTTCTCCATCTGGCACCCTGGTGTTGTTGGCCTGGTCTGGGGTCTGGAGCAATCTCCGGCTTGCAGTGCTGCCGGAATGGCCCGGATACTTCACTGCTGGTTGTGGTACTAGTTGAGTTTTAGACATACAATATAGTAGCAATAATCCCACCACCAGTGTCAGCTTCCCTCCACCAGTGTTCCCAGGTTCCCTCCCATATTCTACGTATCCCACCCCCCACCATCCCCCTCTAGCCTGCCCTCTTGACAGATACCCAGATACCTTTTATAAGTTTGGTGGTTTAGGCCGGATTTTTTTTTTTTTTAAACATGACTCATCTCTGGCTGGAGCGATAGCACAGCGGGTAAGGTGTTTGCCTTGCACACGGCCAACCCAGTTTCAATTCCTCCGCCCCTCTCAGAGAGCCCAGCAAGCTACCGAGAATATGTAACCCACACGGCAGAGCCTGGCAAGCTACCCGTGGCATATTCGATATGCCAAAAACAATAACAAGTCTCAGAATGGAGACGTTACTGGTGCCCGCTCGAGCAAATCGATGAGCAGTGGGATGACAGTGACAGTGACTCATCTCATTGGCCAGAACTGAGTTATATGGCCACACCTAGAGCAAGTGTGATATTGCAATCATTTGTTCTGGGGATTCCGTGAAGCAAAGAGTGAGCATATCTCATGGCAGAATCTTGTACATCTCCAACGATGTGGATATATAGTTTTTATGTAAGGAAGAATAACAGCTTTCACCAAAATTTAAATATTTTTTAAACTTGCAAAAAAGCAAAGTGATCTTGAGGACATTGTGTTAAATGAAGTCCGTCAGGAAAGGCAAATACCAAATGATAGCATTCACATTTGCAATGTGAACAAATTAATCTTGAAACCTGAATTCAGAGGGATAGTACAGTAGGTCAGGCACTTGCGTTGCATGCAACCAACCCAGGTTTGAATCCTAGCAACACGTACAGTCCCCCAAACCCCTCTGGGAATGATGCCTGTGCACAGAGGCAGGAATAAGCCCAGAGGGAGGGAAAGAAGACAGGAAGGGAGGGAGGGAGGGAGGGAAGGAAGGAGAGAAGGAAGTCCAAACCCAAAACTAAATTGGTGGATACCAGGGAAGTCAAGGTGGAGCAATTAAGGTGGCAAGGAGCACTCACTCACAAGTCCTGGGAGTAAGGTACAGAAACAGGGAGGAAAAGAAGACCCTGAACAAGCATCTTTACTTTGGAAATCTGGTTTAAGCACTGTTTTCTGTTTGTTTGTTTTTTAATGCTGTGAACAGGCAGATGGAAAACAACCAGTCAGCATAGATCTGGGCTGTTGTGTATACTGACCGTATAGATGCCATTTGATGATAGATTGTTATTTCAATTTGCTGTCTTAGATCAATCACTTTACCACATTGAAGTCAGACTTCGTTTGTCTACATTCTGTTTATGATGTATTATTTTAAAAATTCTTCAGCAATTTAAATGTTTATCTGCAGTCTTTTATTCTTTCATCATTTTTAGGGCTAATCAGGAATTTTTTGAGAAATAATTGGCTTTAGATTTTCATAATTAATTTAATTTTAAGTTAATGAAACCTAGTGAATCCTTTCTTGGTTTAATTAAATTTTTGTATTTAATGCTTTTGCTTTGTACAAATCATGTGATCTTTTAACTTTTTCTCTCATTTTAAGTAACACATGTTGAGCAACACATAAAATGTCAAACAATCTAATTTAATTTATTTCAAAAGTAAGCAACTGATAAGATCAACTCTAAGTGAGTAAACAATTTTTAGACGTTTTAAAGGATTTATTTTTGTTTTTATTGTTCATATCTTTGCTTATGCAGAAATTTGTAGCTATAAATGGCTGGGTTATTTATTTTAAGCAATCTCCACTAAGAAGTTTCCCTCTTTTAGACAAAAAGTCAGATGTCAACACTGAACCACTGAACATAGGACCCAGAAAAATAATCTTAATAATTTAACTGTCAAAGAAAAATATGCAAGGACTTTTTTTAAAGAGTTAAAAATGTTAATTATGTAGCCATTTAAAAAATCAATCTTGATTAATACCAAAGGATGCATATTTATATTGTTAAAGTGGAAAGAAAAATTACAAAGCAAGTATGTCAAGTGTTTTTTAAAAATACATTTAAATGCCAGCAAGGAAATGCTCTCTCATAGTACATTCACCATCTATCCAACCATTTTTTGTGGAAGATGGAATTGAAGGTAACTTACTTTCTAGGGCATTCTTTTCTGTATTGTGTGGCTACTTATGGCATGTTATATTACTTTTGTTACTGGGGAAAATAACTAGCAAACTTTTTCCATCTTGGAGAAATCTTGGTTATAAGGAAAGGGATTAAGGACGTATCATTTCTTCATATCCTAAAGCCCTAGTAGAGAGAAAGAAGAAAAGTGCCTGCCACAGAGGCAGGCTGGGGCGGGGGCTGGGGCGGGGGTGGGGATGGTGAGGAGAGGGAAAGTGGGAACATTGGTCCTGAGAAATGTACACTGGTGAAAGAAAGAATATTCAAACATTCTGTGACTAAAACCCAATCATGAACAGCTTTGTAACTATGTATCTCATGGTGATTCAATTAAAAAAAAAAGTTAAACTTTTAAAAATTTAGAAAATAAAAATTTAGAAAACCTTAACTTTAAAAATAAAAATCCACTTGGAAGGTAAAATTATATATCCCCTTGGCTGGCTCCTGTGATTCTGCAGCAGAGCTCTGGCGAAATTTGATATATCGCTGCTTCTATTGAAGAGGCTTCTTTGGAAGTCGGCTGTGGGCTGATAGTGACCGTGAATTGCAATGAGATCTGCAAGTATAGTAACTCGGTGTGAATTGGAAATGCCGTCCGCCGGAGAGCCTGTGCTTCAGAGCGGCTGGGCCCATGTGAATGAGGATGTATGTGTGTATGTGTCTCTTATCGCAAGGTGGGAGATTAGCAGAGGGCTGCTGGGCAAATCAGTAAAGCTTTTGTGCCCTGTGAGAACAAGAATAAGCCCGCTCTTTGAGCCCAGCCCAGGCACCCTCTTCTCTGGATTCCCTAGCGGATCCTTCAGCTGACTCTGAGCCTTGAAAATAAAGCCACTTTCTGTGCTCCTCTGTGCTCACTGAGCATCTTGCCAAAGCCTTCTATGAGGTATCTGTGAATTTGCCCTGGGAGAACACCACACAGTGTCCCCAGCTTCCTGCCCTAAATGGTCCACACCAATGACCCACTGTAATGCTGCTCAAGGTAGAGAAGGAGCTGCCAAAACCTATTTATCACTCTGCTGGCCTTGAACTGTGCACATCCGTCGAAAGTTAAACAAGGGTCATAGGAAGAGCTTTTCTTCCCCGGTGCCTTTCCAACACTGGTATCTTGTATAAAGATTAAGATAAATCGTCTAGTGTTTCACTGAATTGGTTTTTCCACCCTACAGAGTGCCATTCTTGAAAGTTGTATAGGACAGTGAATTTGGGCAAAGAGACACTTGCCATTTCACAAATTGAAAAACAGGAATATCCAAAGCTAGAAAACATTGGTTAAATAGAGGATAGCTTATAGATGATAGCCATTCATAAAATAGAAAATGATACTGCCATTAATAATAATATTGAAGAACATTTAATGACCTGCAAGGCAGTAAGGCTGTTCTGTTGTATAGATTAAATCATCTCTCATACCCAAGTACTAGAAGAATATACCAGTTTTATTTCTAAAAATTAAAAATATATATACAGTTTAAAATGTACATTTATTGACTTTTTATAGTTACCTTTGGTAGAGCATTTTGTTTTAATGTTTCTCTCTTTTCTCTGTATTTAATTTTTCTACTTCTTAATGAACTAAAATTTAAAGTTGTTTAAAATAAGTTAGTAAAAAAAAAAAGCTAGTGTTGATCTTTATCCTTATATAGAATAGATAATTTTCCTGTTAGCATGAAACAAAAGATAGTGCTTGCAGGGTATTTTATTCCTGGCACTTGATTTAAATTAAAAATACTTAAAAATACTTGAGAAATTATGGAGGGGGTAGGTAATAGGAAGTAATAGAAACTCTGTATTTATCTGCCTAATTTCCTCTAAATTTAAAACTTTTCTAAATGGCTCTAAATGTTTTTAATGGTTCTAAATCGTTCTAAATTCTTTTCTTAATGGTTCTAAAGGAAAAACCATTGATTAGAATCCAAAAATTCCCTTTGCACCATCCAGCCACCTTCTTTCCAATGCAAGTGATATGTGTGAGCATATGACGGTTATCCTTGAGTTTTCTGCTCAAATGCAGAATACAAAGAAACAAATCAAGCAAACAGACCGTTGCCAGTGGTTATAAACCCGGAGGTATTGCCCTGAGAACAGTGAGGTGGAGAGTGCTTGCTAGGGGCCAAAGGGGACCTTGGGACAACAGCAGAGGGATGGCGACTCTGATGGCAGGGTGGTGGCTTAGCACTGCAGGGATAAAGGAATCATGGTCCTGCTATTGCAAAGCACAGTGCCGTGATAAACACAGCTGACTCCAACAATAACAAGTCCGGTTCCTCCAGGCCCCGGGACAGAGCCGTGCGCTGTGCTCGTGCCCAGGCTGGCTGTGGACACTCTGAGTCCCCTGAAGCCTGTTGCAACCTGCCGTCGAAAGCTTCTTCTCCCTCTGTGTAACACTCTCGCTCTTTTCTTTATTTGTTCATTTTTGCCTCCTGGACCTTAAACTCTTATCAGTCCTTTCTCTGCCCTAATCGTGGACCAAGGCTAATTATTTACCCTCAGTCCCTATACAAAGTGGTGAGGGTGGCTGTCCCCAGACCCTGTCATCAGTGGCTTGGCTGTGAAGTCCAGTGCACATGCCACTTGAGAAGGGTTCCACGGGGCCCTTCCCTGCACTCCTCTGGTTCAGATCCCCCTGCAGTTCAGTTAGAAAGCCCCGTGAATGCAGCCACGTTAACCGGAGAGAGGTACGAAATCCAGGATTAGGAAGCGCGTTTGACAGAAGCTGGAAAGCCAAGCATATCGGATGATCTGTTTCGCTGTTTCCCTGTAGTTTGATGCGTCCTGGAGAAGCAGGGAGAAAGGAGCCGTGATGGATGACGGAGCTCTCACTCTGCTGTTTGGATTGGGGCTGGGGAGGGGTGGAGGAGGTATTTGGAAGCCACACACAGCAGTGCTTGGGACTGCTTCCCTGCTCTGTACTCAGGGGTCACTCCCTGTGGCGCTTAGGGGATCGCGATTTCTGGGAATCGAATTCAGCCTTCCACTGCAAAGCAGGGCTCTGTGGCACTGAGCTATCTCCCAGCCCTCCCGCTGATCAGCTCATCATTTTTACCTAGGCTGTGTGTAGCAACACCCTTTTCAACTAATTGTAATTACTTTTGTCACTCCATAACAGGCCTTAGCTCTTCACCCTGTGGCCTAGCTCTCAGTTAGGTCTGTGGCTGTAGGCCTCAGTTAGGTCTAGGTGTCACTGTCACTGTCACTGCCATCCTGTTGCACATCGATTTGCTTGAGCGGGCACCAGTAACGTCTCCATTGTGAGACTTGTTGTTACTGTTTTTGGCATATTGAATACACCACAGGGAGCTTGCCAGGCTCTGCCTTGCGGGCGTGATACTCTCAGTAGTTTGCCGGGCTCTCCGAGAGGGGCAGAAGAATCCAACCCGGGTTGGCCGTGAGCAAGGCAAATGCCCTACCTGCTATAGATCTAGGCATGCAGAAAACAAACATCCCTGACTCCTTTCCCTAAGGAGGCTCAAAGTCCAGTTGGGAGAGCACTGATTAAATAACCACCCAGCGCAACATCAAGTGGCAATTGTGACAAGGGGAGGAGAGGTACAGTGGCTGTAAAGGGAGGGGAAACACCTGGACGGGGGACCGTTAGCTGAGATCTGGAGCATAGGTGAACGGGGCAGGGAGGGTGGAAGGTTTCCAGACAGAGGGCATGGCATGTGCTAAAGCGGTGGCTAGTATTGCTCTTTGGGTGAGGGTTGCTGAGGCCCTGAGGAAGCCTTTGATTGTTAATGTTCCAGCATCGCACAGGGCTTGTCTAGGTACAAGCGAGTGTTCTTCTAAACCTATGATAATGTGTTTTGCATCAGCTGTAAAATCTGTTTTCACAGCTGCACTTTCCGGTACAGAATTCAACTGTGTATCATTAAATGATCACAAGGAAATCACACACCTATTGATGGTTCTGATTTTGATTGCATGGAGCATGGCTGTCCCTCCCACCCCCCACTCCCAACTTTCCTCATCACCTCAATAACTGTGAAATAAGCGCCAAGGGGCAGGCTCTCCCCAATTTACTTTTTTTTTGCTTTTTTTTTGGGTCACACCCAGCAATGCACAGGTTTTGCACTCCTGGCTTTGCACTCAGGAATTACTGCTGGCGGTGCTCAGGGGACCATATGGGATGCTGGGAATCAAACCTGGGTCAGTCGCGTGCAAGGCAAATGCCCTACCCGCTGTGCTATCACTCCAGCCCCTCAATTTGCTTTTATTAATGATATGATTTTCATAGACTTTTAAATTTTGCTTTATGTTGCAGCTTTGATTTTAGATACCAACCAAATTAAATTGAGCCTTGCCCGCAAGTTGTTTTCTTTGTAATATTTTTTTATAATGTAAAAGAGGTTTGACAAGCACTGTTTATAATGCTCTCATCTAGGGAACTTCAAAGACAGTCCTGGTCAGAGCCTTCCTCTATGATTATTTTCATGAGGAAATAGTAGTATTAAATCTCCTGATGTGAAGAGAATGATTTTACTTCAAAGTCTAGTTCCAAAATACTCTGTCCTGTGTTGCCACAAGTTTAACAATTCTTAAAGGTTTATTCTTGTAAGAGCTACTTGCTGAATACGGTAGCAAGAAAAGTGGATGAAAAACATATGATAGTTGCTTCAAGAGCTCAGCTGATCACTTGCTCTCTTAAATCTTTAGTCAGCAATCTTATTCACTTCTCCAGTGTATAGGATTGTACTGTGCTTGTGTTGAAATTGTTGCGAATGATAAAGCAGAAAGTGGCAACAGGAAGTATTATGTGTATTCATTTTTTTATTATTAGAAACCACTCTTATTTTGAGAGATACGGTAACAGAGACTAAATGTAAAGAGCAAGTTATTAAGACAAAAATAATTTTTTAACAGAATGGTTCTGAATAATATTTACCTAAAAGGTACAGTGAGATGACGTGCTTTGTAGTGTAATATTACTGAGAGACGAGTACCAGCAAATGTCCTTAAGCTAAGCGTAGTTTAAGAAAAATAATAAAATCTGTTTGCTGAACTGGAATAATGATGGATGGCTTGCTAGGATCTGTACAGTTGAAGTACTCCTTTTCTTTCTAGAGTTTTCTTTCATATTGACATCAGAGTTCGTTTCTGTTACCTTCCTGGTTCACCTATATAAACTCATTTACGTGTGGCAGAATATTCTTAATTCTTAAGAGCCATGATGTTCACCAGTTATATGCCTGTCCTTTATGCAATGATTATTCTACTAGGATGGTCACTAAACTTCCCTCCCCTTCCTTCCCCCCTCCTCTTCCTTCCCTCTTCCCCTTCCTTCACCCCTTTCCTCCCCTCCCCTTTCTTCCCTTCCCTTCTCTTCCCTCCACTTCCCTTCCTTTCCCTTCCCTCCCCCCTTTCCTTCACTTCTCTGTTTTTATTTTTTTTTGTCTTGGGGTCACACCTTGATGTGCTCAGAGCATATTCCTGACACTGTACTCAAGAATCACTCCCGGCAGGTGCCAGGGATCAAACCCAGGTTGGCCGTGTGCAGTGCAAGCTCCTTACCTTCTGCACCATCGCTCCAGCCCTATTCATTTTGTATTTCTTTTTAATTTTAGCCACCATATATATCAGTGTTATAATTCTGTCAGTGCTAGAGTTTTATGCACACAACATTCTACTACCAGACCCCCCACCATAGTGCTCGCCTTCCCTTGCTCCCCCTCTGCCTCCCATCCACACCCCACTCACTGCATATCACTGTCCTGATAAGTCTGTTCTGTAGGCCAGTTGTTTGATTCAGTTGCTTTTGACCATATTTCGTTCCTTACTATGGGTTTTTTGCTTTTTTGGGTCACACACGGTGATGCTCAGGGTTTACTCCTGGCACTGCACTCAGGAATCACTCCTGGCAGTGCTCGAAGGACCATATGGGATGCTGGGAATTGAACCCGGGTCGGCCGTGTGCAAGGCAAATGCCCTACCCGCTGTGCTGTTGCTTTTTTTTCTGGACTGCAGTGATAGAACAGTGGTAGGGCATTTGCCTTGCACACGGCCGACCCGGGTTTGATTCCTCCACCCCTCTCGGAGAGCCTGGCAAGCTACTGAGAGTGTCTCGCCTGCACAGCAGAGCCTGGCAAGCTACCTATGGCATATTTGATATGCAAAAAAACAGTAACAACAAGTCTCACAATGGAGATGTTACTGGTGCCCATTTGAGCAAATTGATGAACAGGACGACAGTGCTACAGTGCTACTATGGGTTTTTATATTCCACATATGAGAAATCATTCTGTATCGGTCTCTCTCCTTCTGTCTCACTTCACAAAGCATGATCCCCTCCAGTCCAACCATGTAGCAGCAAGTTGCATGATTTTGTCTTTCCTTATACCTGAATAGTTTCCCATTATATATAAGCACCAGAGTTTCTTTATTCAGTCATCTGTTCTTGGACACTTGGATTATTTCTAAATTTTAGCTGTGGTGAATAGTGCTACAATGTACATAGGAACACAGATGTCTTTTCTGAGTAGAGTTTTTGGAACAACTAGTTGGTTGTAGATGTGAGAGGAAAGGGGCCCCTGCTTGTACGAATCTCAACTAGTTTGGCCTTTCTAGGAAACAATATGGACATTTCAAAATTTCTATTCTTAAGGTATCATCTTTCATGACTAGAATTTTCTCCTCTCTTTTAATCTATATTTTCCTTTATATTTCTCCATATTTTTCTGATTATTCCTCACCCACCCACCTTTTTATAGCTATAGAGAAAAAAATTAGGGTATTTTCCAAAAGGAAATATGCTTGCACAAGCTAAAAATACTTCTAGAAGTATTTATCCTAATAGAAAATTATAGATGATCCACAAGAAAATACCAACACTATTAACCATAAGTCATACTTGATTGACCACTTTGTGCCCAGCATTAAGTTAACAATTTACATGGATTCTCCCCTGCATCCAAAGAAATCAGTGTCTTTTTGTTAATTAGTTTGGGAGTACACATGGTGGTGCTCGGAGCTTATTCTTGGCTCTGTGCTCAGGGGTCATGCCTTGGTGGTACCCAGTAAACCGTATGTAGTACCCAGCACAAAACCCGGGCTGCCAAGTGTGCAAGACAAGTGCCTGACCCCCTTACTATCTTCCTGGCTCCACTTTTCAGTACCAATTTTGTAGACAGATATTGAAGCTCAAGTAAATTAAGGAACTTACCTGGGGTTTTGTAAATAGTTAGTTAGTGGCAGGACTAGATTCCCAACTTTCTAGCACTATTTTAAGACTGCAGTTACTCCCCCCCCATCCTCTCCCCGCCCCCGCATAAAGAGCCTCCTACATCATTGCACATGGTGTCTTCTGAAAAAGTGAGCTTCCTGGGCCATTACCAGCAACCTCTCTGCCTCCTCCTCAGTGCCTGCTTCTAGGGATCCCCGCCTTTCTTCCCTATTGTGCCTGAGATAGATGTAGAAAGTAAATGATGTTGCCTGTTGTTGTGAAAATGAGTTGTAAGTGGGTTCTTTAGGATATCTGCTCAAGTAAGAAATCTACGCCCAATCGCTTCTCGGCCGTTTGGCTAAGATCAAGTGTAGAAATCCACACCCCCTCCCCCCTTCCAAACACACTAATAATTTCTGCAAGTTCATTTGCATTACCAGGATATTATTAGAGGTTTCATTTTCGCCTTTGGCCACACCTGGCAGTGCTCAGGGCTTCTCCTGGCTCTGTGCTCAGGGATCTGAGCTCCTGGCAGGGCTAGGGACCTCTGTGGATGTTTGAAGCTTCTTAACAGCACCTGCCCCATAGCTTTCAGCATTTGGTCAAAATGGATGCACTGGGGGCTGTGGCCCAAAGACTGAAGGGTAACTTGATTTAACCAGGAAATTGTATATAAAGACATAGTTTAGGAGAGGAAGGCAAGAATTCAAACAGTCATCCACAAATAATTCTTAAAAGATCCTGATAACGGCTATCTTGAGTTTAGCTAAAATGACACTACCTTAAGCATAGAATACCCCATAGGCACCTTTTTCCAAGAACTGTTTTTATTCATCTGAGATGATTCTAGCAGCCTAATTGGATACATAAATCTATTTTTAGAGAAGGAGAAAGTCCCAAGGGGTAAGGAGACCTTAAACAAGCTCTGCAAACCTTCATTAAATAACTGAACCTCTGAAAGGGGTCTTTCACTTTTCTTCTTTGAGGAGAGAGAGGCGATTGTTGTAGGGTGAGACAGACGTGCGTTGGAATTCTAACTTGTTCAGCATCTTGTTGAAGCTTTGGGCAAATAACCTAAGCTCTCTGAGCTTCATTTTTTTTTAATCTGTTAAAGACAATAATAGTATCTACTCCTGGGTCTAGGAATGAAGGAATGAAGCTCAGTGGTAGAGCATCTACCTCGCATCTAGAAAGCTCTGGGTTTCACCCTCAGTTCACTAAAATGACAAAAAACAGCACAAAGAAAAGGCAAAACACAAAGAGTGTTTGCTCCTTAGGATCACCAAATGAATTTATGAAAGCAAAGTAGACACCTCTCTTTTCTTTCCTTTTTACCTCTTTGTTAAATGGGAAATATTATTTTAAATATGTTGTTTGGCACTTTCTCTCTTTAAACACTTTCCAGCTTTGGAAAATTGTTATGTTGAGGAGGAAATTAATACAAAGTAGTTCTTTTTTTAAAAAAAATAGCTTCTAATATATTCATCATGTAGTTTATACATTTAAAATTTAAAATCTAAAAACATAAAACTGAAAGTTATAAAACCAGATTTTTTACAAACAATAAACATAAAATAATTTGCTTTTCGTAGCCAGATTATGAATAAAGCATACCAAAAACATGAGTTTAAATACCGTTTCTGTGAGGAGAATGAAACCATTTATTCTTACTGTTATAAATAAGATGGTGGTAAAGTCCTATGCAGAGTTTTCCCTTACATATTTTGAGTAGAAATATATATTTTTATAAGTGAAGTTCCTGTTTTGTCATTTCAGTGTGAGACGAACTTAGGAAATTGCTCAGTGGATGCTCTTTTTCTCAAGACAAGGTCATCTCACATTTGTAATTGTCTTTTCTTGTCATGGTGCACCTATTAAATTATATGGGCACCGTGACATGATACCAGTCTTGTTCTCCAGAGGCTAATTCCCTGGAAGGTACTAGAAAGCCAGTTTCCTTGCATCTCATTATTCAGGTGGTTTCACTTGTTGTACTTTTTTTTTATGTGTCCCTGTTGAGTCATAACTGTCTTGAGGTTAGGTTTATATCACAGCAAAATCAGAGTTGTAACATTTAAGTAAAAAAAGAACAAAAAGTTTAAAACCAGGTGTGAAAACTCCTGATTTTGATTACCAGTCAAAATGCTTTTCTCCCCTCCACTGAATCCCCCAAATGATTAGGAATAATAGTTTTGATGATACTCGAGAAAATATCTCGACTCCCAAATGAATCCCGAAAAAGAGACATAAGCTGCAGAGATGCCTCCAGACACGCGCCAGGCTGAACTTATCTCCAGGCACCTCAGATGGGAGCGGGTGGGCCCAGCACCAGCCCCAGTAGAACCCCGGAAGCCGAAAACCTCCAAAACCCAATCCTGCCATGCTCACAGCCCATCTCCACGGGCTCGGGACGAGCCCCTCACGTTAGAAGAATAAATCTGCTGAAAAGCTCAGGTATGCGGCTTTTGTGACCGAAGTCCCCAGGTTGTCGCAGACTTGGGAATGGGCGACCTCCCCAAATTTCCCTGTCTTTTCTGGAGCCTGATGGTCACACCCACAAACTGGCTCATTAATAGCCATGATCCAGAGACTCATAAATGAATCTCAGAAGAGAGCCACCAAGCTGCAGAGATACTTCTGAATCCTAAAGGCATTTCCAGTTTGTATCAGCCTATTTAAAAGTTTAGTGCAGGCACGTTTGCAGCCACGCAGAATTTCATACTCTCCTCCACTGATGCACCACATTTTATGGTAGAAGGCAGTGGATATCCATCCAAAGATAAATAAATAAATATTAGCACACAAGGCTCCCCCTGTAACAACATGTTAGTAATCTCTCATATAAGGGCTTAGTGATCCTAGAGTGAGATACACAGTTTTCACACATTCTCTTCGGAGGAAACTTTTTGGGATTATCTTGAATGCATTATTCATAACAAGCCATACAAAAGAAATTATTTAGGACCTACTTTGCGGGCAGGCGTGGGTGGTGGTGGTAAAATTCTAAATAATGGTGGTGGGAAGGTATATTGGTGGTGGGATTGGTGTTGGAATATTTAATGTAATAAATTATTGTGGAAAAACAAAGAAAAAGAAAAATATCTTAAGTTTTTTCTTTTCTGATAGTTAATATTTGTGCCGCAAACTATTTCATATAATTCCCAGTAATGCAAAGATGGCTTTTGTGGGGGAAAGGGCTGGGGGAACGGGGAAGAGGCACACTCCCAACAGTGCTCGGGATCATTCCTTGCAGTGCTGGAGAGGCTATAAGTGGTGCTGGGGATTTGAACCTGGGTTGACAGCTGAAGGCAAGTGCCTTAGTGCTTGCACTGTCTCTTGGCTCCAGCAAAAACAGTTCTTCTTGCGAGATGATGCCAAGGATTACACCACTATTATGTTCTCTTGCAGCTTTTGTTCTGTAATATAATAGTAAGAATAGATTTTAAAACCACCTAATAACATCTTGTTGCCTCCCTGGACTGAAAAGCTTGCAACCACATCTGGATATAATAACGTCAGGCCAGCTGGTACTTTAGCCCTCTGTCCAACTGCGGGTTTGGGAAAAGTGACTTATTGTTTCTCTCCATCCACTTGTCTGCTAGCGTCATGTTTCCTTTCAAAGTGCTCAAGGAAGACCGAGTACGGCAATCAGATTTGCATAATGGAAATAAGGGGACATATTGTCTTGATGAGAATTTCTTGTGGCTCACCTCCCCAGGGGAAAATGCCCTTAAAAACTACCATCTGATGTCCCAGCCCTGAAGCACTTCACACATAGGGTGTTAATTTCTGAGTGAATAAATAACGCAATTGCTGCACGCAGAGCTGTGCCCTGAAGGAGCCCCGGATGTAAAGGCAGCAGGAGGCAGAGCTGGACCCTCATCTGCAACCTGTCACACCCTTCACTGCCTGTCTGATGATGATTTCTCCTTCGCACATGTGCGCTTGAAAGGCCTTTTCCAGCAAGCAGCGGGGGTGGGGTTCCTAGGAGAGGCCTGGGCTCTGGGGTCTTGGTAGCCCCTTGGAAGCCTAGAGCAGAGACTCAAGACAGACTCCCTGGTCCGAGTCCCAGCTCTCCACTTGCCAGCAGTCTGGCCCTGGACAAGCTGTCCTCTGAGCACTTGGTGAGGACTCGGCGGGCGAGCAAGTGGAGAGCATTTAGAGATGCCTCTGGGAGAGGAAGAACCCAGACATAGACCCATTAGTACTGGCAGTGGCAGTGTGCAAGAGTTCAGTTCAAAACAGGTCTGGTGTATTCTTAAAGCTCTCGGCACATGCCACATAGAGAAATGTCTGAGGCTGGGCACCAGTTCAGGTGTCAGGGGGCACATGCCTTGCTTGCATCAGAAGGCCCCTAGGAGGACCCTCTCGGGTTGAAAGCTGCGTGCCGAAAGTAGACTGTAGACTGAACATGAAGGCCACTCAGTACCTCTATTGCAAACCACAACACCCAAAAGAAGAAAGAACAAAAGGGAATGCCCTGCCTCAGAGGCAGGGTGGGGTGGTGGGGGATGGGGTGGGGGTGGTGGGAGGGATACTGGGAACATTGGTGGAGGAGAATGGGCACTGGTGGAGGGATGTAAACGATCACTGTATGACTGACATGCAAACATGAAAGTTCATAAGTTTGTGACTGTGCCTCATGGTGATTCACTAATAAAAAACTGTTTTTTAAAAAAGGCCCCAAGACGAATCCCTTGGCATCGTATGGTCCATCTCTCAGCACTGCTGGACGTGGTCCTGCTGGCCCCCAGCACTGCCAGATCAGAGCAGACTCAAGATTGAACTCTGTGGCCAGTTGACTTGGTATTGACCTGTAGGCCCCCTGAACAGTACTTGGAGCCTCTGAAAAATAAGGGAATGTCACAACACACATACCAGAAATATCAAAAGTTTTTAGATTCTGTCATGTTTTACCAAGAGTATCCCGCCCACATGGCAGAACCTGGCAAGCTACCCGTGGCATATTCGATATGCCAAAAACCAGGAGCAACAAGCCTCACAATGGAGACGTTACTGGTGCCCGCTCGAGCAAATCAATGAGCAACAGGATTAAGAATATCATAAGAGGTCACACACTTCTGTGAAATTCTAAAATTGTAAATGGTTGGGATCCAGACACATCTCTGTAGGGAGCTAATCCATTTTGAGAATCATTTGGGGGTCTCTGGATCAAGGCCATTGATGTGCTGAGATGGCGCCCAGAGGCAGATAGTGGGTGTGACATCCAGGACCCCAAGCAGACGGGAGACTGGGAGGGACGGCCCGTCTCAGCTGTCACCATGTGGCCTGGAGTCTTTTTTTTTTTTTTGCTTTTTTTTTTTTTTGGATCACACCTGGCAATGCACAGGGGTTACTCCTGGCTCTGCACTCAGGAATTGCTCCTGGCGGTGCTCAGGGGACCATATGGGATACTGGGAATCGAACCAGGGTCGGCCGCATGCAAGGCAAATGCCCTACCCGCTGTGCTATTGCTCCAGCCCTCATGTGGCCTAGAGTCTTAATCCCTGATCCCCCGTACTCAAGTTTTTCTTCTGGAAGCATGTGGCCACTGGGGTTCCATCTGGAGTGGGTCGAGAGGGCACGCCTGCTCCATCTGAGGTGCCCTGGTGGGATTGGCTGGGTACGGGGTCCGGAGAGATCTCCTGCGAGCTGCTGTCTTCCGGGACTCACTGCTGAGTCTCAGGTTCAAGGCCGTTAATGCCCCGGAATGGCGCCCATTTGTGGAAGGCCTGTACATTTGCAGAACTGCTAAAGTCACTCCCCCACCCACCTGGATGGCAAGGAGGGCGGCTGCGATTAAACGATGATAATCCAGTGGTGCTAGATATACTTGGCTCTGTGGAACTCATGGGCCCCTTGTATAACTTGACTGGACAGAGGAAAAGGCCTGCAGATCCTTCCTGTCAGTCCCAGAAGAAGGGAGACTGTATCCACAGTCAAATGGTTTTTAAGTGTTTCTTTGAGATTGTGTTTAAGTTCTCGCCTCTGAAGTTAGAGGTAGCTGGAATTCAAAATGACAAGCAGAGTTAGGATCCGCATGTATGCCTCATAATCCACAAAACCGGATGTGTACCCTAACTCTGCTACCTACAGGGCTTTGGAGGTGCTGTTTATATTTCCTAACCTCGTTCTCCTTATTTCTAAAGTGGACCTAGACTATCTTCTTTCAAGATGGAGTGAGAAAGATACTATCATGCAGTTCTAAATGCTCATTCATCCTTTGCTAGGTTTCTCCATCTGTAAAATGAGGCTGATGATACCTCCTCACACTTGTGGCAGGACTTAACCAGCATGAGGTCAGACACAGAGTTCAAGCAACAATTATTATTACTACTACTCTTCCTTACACAAGTACTCTGAATCTGTTGTGCCATTGTGCAAAGCAAAAGATGCTTAGCTTTTTTAAAAAAATGTGAAATAAAAGGCCTTGGGCTGGAGCGATAGTACAGTGGGTAGGGCTTTTGCCTTGCACGCGGCTGACCCAAGTTCAATCCCCCAGCATCCCATACGATCCCCTGGGTACTGCCAGAAGTAATTCCTGAGTGCAAAACTGGGAGTAACCCCTGTGCATTGCCAGGTGTGACCCAAAAAGCAAAATAAAAATAAAACAAAATAAAAGGCCTTTTGTTTTATAATAAAATAAAGCAAACACAGCTTGGTTTGCTTTGAGAGAGAAATGTGCAAACAGAGGTGGGATAGGTCCCACCTGCTAAAGGCAAGTGGAGCTCTCTGTGCCAGAGTCTGACCGTGTCTGTACAGGGGTCGCACTGTTGGAAGCCCACCTGTGTTGCCTGTAGTGTTCACCAGGGGTAGGACTTCCTGACTGTGGCCACACCGCCGTTGTGACGGTTAGACACACATGGCTACAGTGCTGCCAGAAGTCACGCAAAGGGCATCACAGACAGCAGAGCTGCCCGAATCCCGCTGGGCGCCGAATCCCGCTGGTCACCCGTACAGTGACCTGGCTGGGTGACTGTACGCGTGCAAGACAGGTGCTCTGAGCCATTGCTCTCTACATCCAGGTCCAGATCATTTCCTAAAATGAATGAGCCTCCTGCTTGACTTCTCACAACGACAAGAAAACATGCGAGCGTATGTTACTTACAAATGAAATAGGACGTGGGCTGTTAAAGTAACTGCTTAGGAGCATGACATCATAAAATTACCATCTCCGCTTAGGCACCGTCGTGCCAAGCAGAACCAATCATGTTTGCAGTGAGACACGTTAGATGTATTAGATGTATTAGACCACCTACTGAATAGTCCGTTTTTATCAAGGAGTTTTAGTATGCCAGGAAATCACTTGCGGAAGATGAAGGAGAGAGTTCCTCTGCCTGGTGGCCGGGATGCTTGTACCATGAGGACTGGATTGTTTTTCATTCAGCTTAGAGCTGTGTCCACTCTGAACTGGGCTTGAGCTGGGCTCAGTTGCTATGGTCCCTGCATTGCCCTTTGCCTGCTTATCACCAGTGTGAATAGCTACATTTTAAGTTTAAATTTCTAAAAGGATATGAGGAATTAATGACTTTAGTTGGTATATTTGAAGGGAGGTCTCCCATATACCAGTGGGGCTCAGGAGGGGGCCCCACTCCCGATGATATCTGGTCAACCCCAGGGTCCCCTCGGCAACACTCCGCGGCTCCCAGAGCTATGCCCGTTATGCTCAGAGGGGCATGTGGTGCCAGACCGAGGTGGGTCCCAATCAAAGTTGGGTCCTTGGGCATACAAGACATGCACCCTTACCCCGAGCACCCATGAGCTCGTGCCCTGATTTCTTTTGCACTTTGTGTTCCTCCTCTTCCCAGTATCGCCTTCATTATTCCTCTTCCTGTTCCATCCTTCAGTTTCACCGTGCTCATCACCGTGCTCCACTAGATCCAAGAATCTAAAAGCGAAGGTGATGAAGAGTATAGACACATACATTACTGTTGCTTCAAGCGGGCCCTTCCCTAGAGACACAATTAGATAGAAACGGGGATTGGCTGTAGGAAGTTTGGTCTCTAAGAGCAGTCCCAGTGATTCAGGCGTCTGTCACGATTCACGATGCGTTTCATGGATGGTTCTCCGGTTTCCTGGATACTATCCCTGTTGGGTGCAAGTCCCCCTGTGGTGGATGAAATAGAATCAGCGCTTTCCTAGAGATTAAAAACCTACTATTGGCACCTTCCATTTTGGAATCTCCCACATCCTGACCCAGGGTATGTCAGTCCATTTTATGGGGTCCCCTCTCTTCCTCTCTCTCCTACTTCCAAAAATAAACTATTTTATGTCTCCTGCCCCCCTCCAAAGGAGAAATAAATAAAGAAAAATCTGCTCCGTGTCTGTGCCTTAAGTCCAGGCTCTGTCACTCCTTTGCAGGCGAGAACATCCACTTCAAGGTTGTAGAGAGGTTGAGGGGGTCCAGGGCTATACTGTGGCCGGGGGCTACCAGCAGAGGACTGGCTGTGAGAACGGACATCCCCTGGGTCCTCACCTGGGGTCACCACAGTGATTTAGTCTGGGCCCACTGGCGGAATTTCAGTGCAACATAGCTGTAAAAATACAAGGCCCCATTTGTGAAATACAGGCCACACATTGTTATTTCTCAGGGCCTGTCAGTATAAGAAATGTGACTGTTTGCCTTCCCTGTGGCCTGACACAAACTGCTGGGGCTACATTGCGGAGTAGCAGGACACCCTGGAAAATGTTGCTTTTGGAAAGGGACCTTGAAGGCTAACAGAAAAAATTCTGGCAGCAGGATTAGGTGAAGATACTAACATGTTCCTGGGGTGGGCCTGTTCTCCTACCCTGCCTTCTCTCAGGGCCGGGACAGGAGTGAGCCGTTCAGAGTCTGAGCAGGCAGCCGGTTCTCCTGCCAGAGAGACCCTGGGCCCGGGAGGCGGTTTTCACCATAGCCAGGAGAGAGACCAGTCGCTCGGCCCCCACCCTAACCCCCAGAGCACTAGGGAGAAGCACAAAAAATGCTGTGCCCAGATTTGCCCAAAATAACCAGTTGGCATTGGCCATTGGCCTTGTTGGGGGGGACAATAGAACGGGGTGGGGAAGGGGGGCGGGGAGGGGGCAGAGGGACAGCTCTACTGACTGAGTACATGCTCTTCAAGCCAGAAGGCCTGAGTTCAAATCCTAGCACCACGTGGTCACCTAAGCACCTCCAGGAGCTGGCCCTGAGCATCACTGGGTGTGAGCCCCCCTCAAAAAACAAACAAACAGCATCGGGCCAGGGATCTGGTACAGGGGTTAAGTGTTCGCCTTGCAGGAGCTGACCCCTGTTTTGTTTTGTTTTTTTGGCTTTTTTGGGGTCACACCCTGCAATGTTCAGGGGATACGCCTAGCTCTGCACTCAGGAATTACTCCTGGCAGTGCTTGGAGGACCATGTGGGGTGCTAGCGATTGACACAGGTGGGCTGTGTGCAAGGCAAACACTGTACTATCCCTCCAGTCCCCGGCTGACCCCTATCTCATCCCCAGCATCATGTATGGTTCCCCTGAGCTGGATGTGTGCCCCCCCCACCAAAAAAAAAAAAAACTTAAGACGTTTATTTTGGGTTGTTGCTGGACCATGAGTCTTAAGATCCTCGTGAGTGATAAGTCCTAGTGTTCTGTGTCTCTGTCTCTCTCCGCCTCTCCTCTCTCTTTCCCTCCCTCTCCTCCTTTCTCTCTTCCCCTATTTTCTCTCCCTCTCCTTTCCATCGCTCTCCTTTCTCTCTTCTTGCCTGTGGTTCCCACATGGCCATATCCTCAAACTCGTCACCCATGGGTTCCACGTGGGGTTGTTTTATCCTAGTAGCCACTGGGGTGAACCCCTGGCAGGGCATCACCTGCCCCTTCTGGTATGTTTGTGATGGGCTATTTTGAAGCTGCTTCCTGCACCTCTGGGGCGCCCAGCCAGGGTGACCTTCCCACACATGCTGCCCGTGGCTGTGTGTTCTGAGTGGCTTTCTGGGGGTATGTTGTGGCGCAGCCCCACGGTCACGACGCCGAAAATTCTCCTTCTCGACTTTCATTTTTTCCCCCTCTTTATAAAATGCTCACTTGTGTGCATGTTTGGGCTTTACATTGGGCACTGTGCCACTGCCCCACCCATCGGACCAACTGCCTCGTAAACACCTCAGGGGAAGGTGAGAGGTGAGCTCGGGGGTGTTTGAGTTTGAAAAGTAAGGCCTTTGTGCTCCTGATCTTCTTTCTTGACCCTTTTTCCTTTATGGTTTACGGGTTCAAATGGGTACTGAGACCCGGCTGGACCCAGGCGCCGGGACACCTGACCGGAAGTGTGGCTTGAGCAGGCAGCTTGCATTCTGCCCTCGGAGGGAGGATGGGAAAGGGCGAATCAGAGAACCAAGAGGTGAGCTTAAACTTCTGGGGGGAAGGACAAGAAACAGTGGATGCACGCGCCATGGACAGGAGGAAATCTCCACACTAAAGGAACCCTATCAGGTGTATGGGGACCAGAGAGGAGATCCAGCGATCCAGTCTGCTGAGTGCTTGTGGCCCCTAAGGCTTTATTACAAAATCTATGTAAAGCCCTCGAAAGCTTTTGTTTCTTCTTTCTTTTCCCCATTGTACAACTTTTTTTAAAAAATCAATTTTAATTGTAATTTAGGTAGCTTGTTTACAATAGTGTTCATGTCTGTGGTTTTGATGTGCCAATTTGCTGTCTCTTCTTCGAAATCTTTTTATTTTTTTAAAGAAGCAGACCAATGAGATATCTGTTTTACATTTAAAAAGTAATTATATTCCTAGTTGTACTTTTTTGTTTCTTTTGTTTTGTTTGGGGGTGTCACGCCCAGTGATGCTCATACTTTGTTCTGGCTCTGTGCTCAGGGATCACTTCTGGTGAGGCTTTGGAGATCGTGGGTGGTGCTGGGGATAGAACCCAGGCTGGGTGTGTGTAATGCAAGTGCCCTACCTGCTGCACTATCTGTTCCCGTACTTTTATTTAAGAGGACAGCAGGAGCAGAGGGGATCTGCTGCTGAGTGTGCAGACTCCCAAGTTGTAGGGAAATGAGCTCTCGTTTTCCTACAGTGGACGACTCATACACTGATCACCTCATTCATTGCTAACACGTCTGGATCTTTTCCATCATTTTTCTTTTCTTCCCTGCATCCTGGACTTTTAGAGATTCCTTCCCTTTGATGGAGCTCTGGAAGGAGGGGAAGCACTCCGCAGAACTGATTATAAAATCCCAACTTTCCCTTATTTATTTATTTATTTATTTATTATTGAATCATTGTGAGATAGACCCTTACAAAGCTGTTCATGATTGGATTTCAGTCATACAGTGTTCCAGCACCCATCCCTCCATCAGTGCACATTTCCCAGCACCAATATCCTCAGGTTGTTCCCTCCCATCACCCCCAACCCCCACCACTGCCTGCCTCTATGGCAGGCGCTTTTCCTCTCTCTCTCTCTCTCTCTCTCTCTCTCTCTCTCTCTCTCTCTCACATGTTCACTCTCTCTCTTCTTTTGGGCTCAAATTGTGGTTTGCAATATTGATACTGAAAGGTTATCATGAATATCCCTTTAGCTACTTTTAACCCTCAGATATTATCCAGCATGATCATTTCCAGTTATTATTGTCATAGCAGTCTCTTCTTTTTCTTACCTACCCTCGGCCCCACACACACTTGTGGTTAGTTCCAACCACTGATGAGTCCTCCTAACCCCTGTTTTCCCTGGCCATGAATATTATTCTTCTACTAGATGTATTTTTACATGCCACAAATGAATGCAGTCATTCTATATCTGTCCCTTTCCTTCTGGCTCATTTCTCTCAGCATGATGCTCTCAATGTCCATCCATTTATAGGCAAATTTCATGACTTCATTTTCCCTGACAGCTGCATAGTATTCCATTATGTAGATGTGCCATAGTTTCTGTATCCATTCATGTATTCTTGGGCACTCAGGTTGTTGCCAGATTCTGGCTATGGTGAATAGGGCTGCAATGAACATAGGAGTGCGGATGGTGTTTCTACTGTGTGTTTTAGGGCCTCCAGGGTATATTCCCAGAAGTGATATTGCTGGGTCAAATGGGAGCTCAATATGTAGTTTTTTGAGAAACGTCCATATTGTTTTCCAAAAAGGCTGGACCAGTCGTCATTCCCACCAACAGTGAAGGAGAGTCTCTTTCCCCCACATCTACACCAACACTGGTTGCTTTTGTTCTTTTGGATGTGTGCCAGTCTCTGTGGGGTGAGATGATATCTAATTGTTGTTTTGGCCTACATCTCCCTGATGATTAATGATAAAGAACATTTTTTTCATGTGCCTTTTGGTCATTTGAATTTCTTCTTTGAGAAAGTTTCTGTTCATTTCATTGCCCCACTTTCTGATGGAGTTGGATGTTTGTTTTTTTTTTCTTGTAGAGTTCAACCAGTGCCTGTGTATCCTTGATATCCTTTATCAGAAGGGTATTGGGTGCATATCCTTTGCCATTCCGTAGGCTGTCTTTGAATTGTGGTCACTGTTTCTTTTGAAATTCAGAAGCTTCTGAGTTTAAGATAGTGCCATTTGTTTATCTTTGCTTCCACTTGCTTGATCAGTGGTATTTCATCTTTGAAGATACCTTTAGCTCGAATGTCATGGAGAGTTTTGCTGACCTTTTCTTCAATGTACTTTATGGATTCTGGTCTGATGTTGAGGTCTTTAATTCATTTTGATCTGACTTTGGTGCATGGTGTTAGGTAGAGGTGTGAGCCCATTTTTCTGCATGTAACTGTCCAGTTTTGCTGGCACCATTTGTTAGAGGCTTTCCTTACTCCACTTTGTATTTCTTTTTTTTTTTTTTTGCTTTTTGGGTCACACCTGGCGATGCACAGGGGTTACTCCTGACTCTGCACTCAGGAATTACCCCTGGCCGTGCTCAGGGGACCATATGGGATGCTGGGAATCGAACCCGGGTCGACCGCGTGCAAGGCAAATGCCCTACCCGCTGTGCTATCTCTCCAGCCCCTGTATTTCTTGCTCCATTATCAAAGATTAGATGATTATATATGTGAGAGTGTGTGTAAGGATATTCAACCCTATTCCATTGGTCTGCAGGTCTGTCTTTCCAATATCTACTTTTCCTTTTCATTGAAGTCTTTTCCCAGGGGTGAACCCCAGGAATCTGACTTCAGGTTGATGTCACTTTGAGGCATCCATCATTGACTGCAGCATCATTAGCTAATAAACTCAGCCCAGACTGAGAAGCAGTATGTGGTGATGTAAACAACTGTCTTCATCAGAGTAATCAACCATAGCTTCTATGGTTTTAAAAAAAAAGGCAATTGAATCTCATAAAGTAAGTCTCTTGCTCTTGTGCCAGGCTGCTAGGGTGTCCAAGGGCCCCTGTCCAAGGGAGCTCAGGGACCTGGCACCTACCTCTGAGAACTCCCATCAGCAGGAAGTCTTTAGCTTCCAGCCTCACTGCTGTGGACAAAAGTTGCGCAGAGGTTGTGTGTGCTATCCAATTCTTCTAAGAAGGACAAGTCTCCTAACAGCCATGTAGTATTCCATTGTGTAGATGTACCATAGTTTCTTTACCCATGCCTCTGTTCTCGGGCTCTTGGGTTGCTTCCCGATTCTGGCTATTGTGAACAATGCTGCAATGAACATAGGAGTGCAGATGGCTTTTCTGCATTGTGCTTTGGAGTTGCTAGGCTGTTAGGAAAAATTATGTCATGAAATTTGCTTATATATGGATGAACATGGAGAGTATCACGCTGAGTAAAATCAGACAGAAGGAGAGGGACAAATACAGAATGATTGCATTCATTTTCAGGACATAAAAATAAAACAGAGTGTGTGAATAATAGCCAAAGACAACAGAAACAAGGGCCAGGAGGACAGGTGCATGGTAGGAAGCTGGCCGCCAAGTAGGGGAGGGAGGCAATTAGGACAGAGAAGGGACCACTCTGACAATCACAGTTGGAAATGATCACTCTGGACACAAACAGTGCTTAAGGGAGGTAAAGTAATATGCATGCTACCCTTTCGGTAACAGTATTCAGAAAAGTATTGCAAACCACAGTGCCCATAAGGAAAATAAGAGGGGAAGGGGGCAGTGGGGGGGGAGAGAGAGAGAGAGAGAGAGAGAGAGAGAGAGAGAGAGAGAGAGAGAGAGAGTATCTGCCATAGAGGAAGGCTGCAGGGTTGGTGTAGGGAGAGGCAGGCAAGAGGAAGGACAAGAACAAGTCTCACTTCTGCACAAGTTCTGTTGTGCTCCCAGAACCCAGCCAGATGGGAAGCTGCTGCTTTTTCCGAAGTGCCCTGAGGCAAAGATCTAAGGCCCTAGTCTGTGTGCCACAGTGGCGTAACCTGGGCTAAATCTTGTGTCACTCTTTGTAAGCTCCATTTATCCATGCTTTCATTCACCAAGTGCCCTCAACATCTGCCCGGTGCCAGGCACCCCGACAACTTGAAAAATAGCACAAGAGTCATAGTGCTGGTCACATCGAGGCTGTAGTGAAGGCAAAAGAGGAACAGAAATCAGACCATCACACAAGAGACTAATTATGGCCTTGTTACATGGTTCTGAGGGAACGAACTGACCTTGTCAGGAAGAGTTCAGGGAGGGTCTCCCCGAGGAAGCAACAGTCAGCTACCACCTGACAGATGACAGGAAATGGAGGGCAGAAGTGGGCAGCCTTCGGAGTGAGTCAGAAGGATCACCAAGTGCTCAGGAAACTAAAGAAGGTTGAAATCTGAAGAGAATGGGGAGGCAGGAACTGGGCAGCCCAGTGCCTTGTGGGCCATGAAAGAAAATCATGTGGAAGAAATCAGGTGATGGGGCACCACTGAGGAGTGAAGTGAGCTACCTCTGTTTCATAAAACACTGGCTCCAGTGAGAATGGATTACAGCAGGGCCAGGGATGGTGCCAACCCTCAGTGCATGTCTGTGTGGCTGTTTTGTTTTTCTTGGTTTCTGTTTTTTATAAGCCCCCTCCACTAAATGTAAGACCATCAGGCTCCCATTTTCAGTGGACAAGCTGTAATTTTTCAGTGCCAGACAGGGAGATGGTATCTGTGTTAGTGGAGGAGAACGATCTAACCCCATTCTGAACTCTTTGTCATCTTGAAATATCCCTCATGGCCTCTCCTGTCTCCATACAGATAATCACGGCAGCTATTTAGCCAGACCCCTCCTGGCAGGGTTTGCTGCCACTTAATCCAGAGCTGGTGGAGGCAGCGATGTGGCTGCCTGTCTGCCATTTTGAAAACATCTAATCAACACCTCATTTGTCCAGCATTATTGAGGGATAAGCTGTCCCTCATAGCATCTTGTCTTTCTCATCCAATATACCCATGTGTGTGTATACATATGTGTGTATATTATATATATATATGTGTTTGTATATATATATATATTCAAAAATACCTCTGGATATATGTATATATCCAGAGGTATTTTTAAGTTTATTTTCTGATTGCTAAAGTGAACACAGAGGCTATCTTTCTTTTTAAAAAATGATTGTATTTTAGGTTTGGGGTTTTGTTTGTGTGTTTGTTTTTGTTTTGTTGGTTGAGGTGGGCTATCGCCAGCTTTGCTCATGACTTACTCCTGGCTCTGCACTCAGGGTGCACATCTGGTGGTGCCCGGGAATGATCCCCTATTAGCTGCACGTAAGACAAGTACTTTATTTGCTGAATTCTCTCAGGTTCCAGAAGCAATATTATAGATAGAGTTTAAAACATTTGCCTTCACTGGTTGAACTCTACAAGAGAAAAACATCCAACCTCATCAGAAGATGGGGTGATGAAATGGACAGAAACTTTCTCGAAGAAGAATTTCGAATGAAAAAGGCGCATGAAAAAATGCTCTACATCTCTCATCATCAGAGAGATGCAGTTCAAAACAACAATGAGATATCATCTCACGCCACAGAGACTGGCCCACATCCAAAAGAACAAGAGCAACCAGTGCCGGTGAGGATAAGGGGAGGAAGCGACTCTCCTTCATTATTGGTGGGAATGCTGAGTGGTCCAGCCTTTTTGGAAAACAATATGGACGTTTCTCAAAAAACTAGAAATTGAGCTCCCATTTGACTCAGCAATACCATTTCTGGGAATATATCCTGGAGGCCCCAAAACACAAGGCAGAAACACCATCTGCATTGCTATGTTCACTGCAGCACTGTTCATAATTGCCAGAAACTGGGAACAACCTGAGTGCCCGAGAACAGATGAATGGATAAAGAAACTACAGCACATCTACACAGTGGAGTACTAATCAGCTGTTAGGAAAAATGAAGGCATGAAATTTGCCGATAAGTGGATGGGCATTGAGAGTATCATACAGAGAAATGAGTCCGAAAGAGGGACAGACATAGAATGGTTATTGCTTTTTTAATGGTTTGCCTTGCAATATCAGAACGATTTTCAATTAAACACTAGGAATAACTATTTTTTGTGTAACTCGTATTGGTGTCTGTGTCTTACTGAATTCCAGTTTATATGGAATACATATAAGTATGTTTTGTCTTTCCTAGATTTTAATTTTCAGTATCATAAATCTGATAGTGGGGGTTCTGTTCCAAGTCCAAACCTACAGAGGAGACTGAAGGGACCAGGTTCTTCCACCAATCTTTTTCCTTTCTTTTCTGTCCTAACTCTCAGACACGTTTATACATCAGTGGCATACTCAAAACAATCATGGCATCTTGGTTTTCTACAGATATGGAAAGCATCAGAGTATCGAAGGACTGTGGCTGTGCCTCTTACCCTCCACTCGACAGAGCTGGCAAACTCAGTGCTTGTGGAGACCCAAACAGGGAGTGAAAAAGTGAAAGGGGGTCTTGAATGCTACCACGGGGTCGACACACTTGCTGGGCTGTAGATGACAGTGCCCTTGTGGAAATGAGAACCCAGGTTTTTCAGGTGTTTTTAAAGAGAAGCCTTGGACTGCCCTCTAGAAATATATGTCTTTAATAACAGGATCATTGAACCCAGGCAGTGATTTCATATACTTTTAGATATGGATTGAGGACTGGATTGCATCTCCACTGCTGTGGCACATAAAGAATGAGAAAAATTCATGTAGCAGCTTCAACCAAGACCAGCTTTGTAAACCATGGCAAGATTATTAAGAACCTAAGGACACAGAAGTCATGGAGAGCATTCTCCAGCTTATCAGAGAAGAGTGTGTCTTTGACTATACTAGACCCGTAAGACACAGATAAGTATATTTGACGCACATTTTGACAATCTGTTTGCCCCTTAGCTTGTTTCAACAAAATGGGGATGTTTGTATTCTGTGCTGTTATATTGGAAAGAAGACCATTGTAGGAGTCGTAATACGGAAGCTTGGAGGTAAAGGTGATAGAAATGGAAGACTGGCAAGGCCTGGGAAATAGAGCCGTGTTACAGAACACTTGACAAATAAAACTCACATATGTTGGCAACACCAATTCTAAGTAACTTTATTACCATAGAGACAGTGGAGCAGTTTTTGAAGCAACCATTTGTGCGTTTCTTTAAGAAATGCCACATCAAACCAGCCCTAAACCACATGTACAGAATGACCTCTTCCATTTTCAGGGCTATGACTTGTTCTCTTTGTTCCTGTCATCTTCACTCACTCAATAAAGCTTTTACACAAGTTCTAATACATTCCAAAGTTCTGATTAGGGGTGTGCAAGTTAGTCATTGAGTTATTCACACAAGGTATCTTATCTCTTGGATGCTGTTCTATAGTGCACAGATGTTATGGGTGAATTATATTGTGTTTAATATTGAATTGCACTGTGTTGTTCTTAGAGCTACTTGACTCCACAGAAACCCATTAATTCTACCAAATTATTTGTAATGATTGTAAACCCCTATTTAGTGTAAAACACGCTGCTAGAATCCACCAGGTTCATCCACACCTTACCATCATCAGTGAGAATGTCTCAGGCGACTGTAAAACTACTGAAGACAACATCAGATGCAGCAACACTAAAGATTCTAGAAAAAATAAATAAATAAAAGCAACTGCCATTGGGGATCCCACAGATGGTTGCACAAGTCCTTTTTAATTAGCATATTATTGACCCAGTAATAGCTTCTTCTGAGAGATGTGTTTTTTGCATTGCAGTCTACCCAGCTGGCATGGATCTGCTGCTTAAGGCCCACAATAATAAAAGTCTTTATGAAAATACTCACAGCATGTGTCTACTAGCAGATTTATACACTGAATAGTCCCTGTGGTCTTTCTTCCTCCCCTCCCAACCCCCATATTGTGGGAAATGAATAAACATCCCCAAACCAAATAATTATTTAGGTACAGCAAGGGTTTTAGCTCATATGTCAACAAATTTAAAACCTCATTTTCAAACAAGGTTATTTCCATTCTATAAAGACCCCTTACTGAATTCCATCGGTGGATATGAACCAGTGGGAAAGCACAGTGCTCGTTAGTAGTGCTGGGAGTTCCATAATGAAACTACTTGTAGGAGGCAGTAATAAGTATTCATTGGAAGAAGTTAATGGGGTTTGCAGGGAAAAATAGAAAACATAAAGAGCAGAAAGATGTCTCATTGCACAAGGTTCTAAAGATATTTTCAGCCAAAGTAGTCAAAGTCTTTGCATTAAACGGGGCTATATATTCTTTCCAATTTTTACAAAAGCAAGATTCCATAATGAAACATGATAGAATATCAAATTATTTGTTTAATTATTGCCTTGCGATAAAATTTGGTTTGAAAGAACCCACCATAGCTCAATGAAATTGAATATCTAATTCCATGTGGATTGTTTATAAAGATGCTTAAGATGATTTACTCCGTTCAATATTTCAGCAATTTTGGAAATGGATGGCATCAACATAAAAAAGGAAGAGGATGGTTTTAAGGTCATACATTCTAGAGAAGAAAATCTTGTCTTTACTGTTCTGTAATCCACAGTGGTCTGAAGCCAATGCCACTGAGCTTTGATTCCCTGATCTGTCAAATAAGGAACAAAAGGCTTTCTTTTCAAGTTGTTATGATGAAGGGAGATTGGTGGGAAATGCGTGACTTACAGGAGGCACCAGTTACATGACAGCTATTCCTCTTGCTCTTGTGATCCAGCAGAAGTAGGAAAAGCAGCTAGTCTGGCAAAAGACACACGAGAACTTGAGGACAGCAAAGGGATTGCTTAGAATCACTATTTAGAGACAGAAATCATCGAGGTGGCTGGCCAACTAGGCAATTTGTATTAACAACATGCTAGAGAATTTTTAAGTAAATTGGAGTCAGATTATAGAGAGCCATGAAGGCTAGTCAGAGAAGGTCAGATTACAGACCATAAACATGAGAGAACTACTAGAAGATTACTAACAAAGTTTTTTTAACCTGATGGAATTGGTGTTGTAAGCCGCTTATTTGGTTGCATCTGAGAATTGGAGCTGCGGACTGGAAACGAGAAAGGCCAGAACAAAAGGTGACAAAGAAAGGGAGGATGAACATTGATTGACCATCTGTAGCGTGCGTTTCCGCTGTCTATGGTGTATGACTGAAAGCCAATCTCGTTCCAAATGAGATTCCCACTGAAGAGGAATCAGTGCACTACTCTTCTTTAATGAAGTGAAAAGCGAAAAAACAGGAGAGTTTCCTAAAGGAAAAGAAGGACGAGACTGAGGCAGTCAAGCAGCCAATTATTCTAGGATGAGAGAAAAATATTGCTGAGAAGGCAATATCAAAATGCAAAATCTGAAAGAATGTTTTTTCTCCCCCCAGTATGAATTAAGTACTAGTACTATGCATATGCACATTTATTATTTCTATTTCTTTTTTTCTGTTAACAACCTGATAATATTTCCTACGACCATTTCATCCCCTTGTATTCAGAGCACATAAAACTCATAAGGGAGAAGATTTAGAGATTTCAGATGTAAGGTGGGATTGCTACATAAATTTCTCTATTCAGCCCATTCTTATTAAAGCCAGATTGTTTTAAAGAAAGAAAGTCAATCTGATTCCAAAACAAGCTTTCAGAATTTGAAACAAGCTTTTCTGTAAAAGCTTGAACATCTGTAAGGAAATATACAGGAGACCAATGATCAATCTGAAAAGTTCTATCCAAAAAAAAAAAAAAACCACCCCAAAACCCCCAGTATCTTTACTGCTTAAGTATGGTCCAAGGAAAGGTGATTTCATTTTGGCCCTAATCTGTGGGATAGTCTTCAGATGGCAAAGATCTGCCAGTCCCCAGGGCAGGGGTGGAGCAACCACAAGTACAGCTCCAGAATTCTCTTATTGGATTCCAGGGAATGCCAGTGTGAAGAGCTTGGAATTTCAGAAAATGGGAGCTTTTCTAAACTTGGATTCATTTCTCATTTCAGAAGTATCTCTTCAGCATGCTGTTCTTATTAAGGGAAATTCTGAGCACCATGTGACTCTCCAAGAGTTAATTTGTGTTTCAAATTAATTTTCAAAAAAAAAAGATTATGCTTTAAAGCCCAACATGGGCCAACACTTTTAAAAAATAATCTGTAGCACCACGGTTTTATTTTCACTGGATGTGCTCTTAATAAGAACGTCTGTATCCTGGCTTCCATGGAAAGGGATTGTTCCAAGAAACTCTCCTGAGCGGTATTTCCCAGGATGGGTTTGAACCGTGACATGATGGTCATGGTTGGATTGTTGTCACGGTTGTCAGGGAGTTTCTTACCTGCTTTGGCCAAGAAGAATTACTATAACTGATAGGTGGCTTGCAAACAATTCAGTAATTATTTCGAGGGGGAAAAAAACTTCAGGTCTGAGAGAGCATTAGCATAGTGTTTAAGAAGAGAGCAGTAGAGATATTTGCAGCGAATCAGGCACTTGACTTGCATCCCACCAACCCGGGTTCGAATCCCTGGCACTGCATATGGAGCAACACCAGGGGTCACTCCTGAGCTCCTGAGCACTACAGGGTGTACCCTAACCCCCCCACCCCCCAGCTTTCCCACCCCCTCACAGGAGACTTCATGAAGGTTTGGAGGCTTCCAATAGCTTACTCTTACATGCACCTGTGCATTGTCTTTTCATTGGTTCTTCATTTTGATTGGGTACATGAAATGTTCTCTTTAAACCTGGCAGGCAGTGGCTGATTGGTAACACATATGTAGGCTCCAGGGCACACTCTCAATCTTACTTTCAAATCTGACTCTAAGATCTGAATCAAGTTTCCATTCCAAATTATTACTAAGACCTATTTTTAAGCTCCTGCAGGAATTCGCATAGAGTCTATGCTTATAAAAGAGGAAAATGCATGCATATCTTTAGCGTAAGGCAGAAAATATTTTGTCTATATACTTCTGTACTATGAAAAATATATTTGTCTAAAATTCTCTGTATTTGTATAATGTATGTCGCAGAAAATGAGAGTGTCTGACCACAGAACTGAGGCTGTCAGGGAGGTAGGTGTGTTGGGAAGGTGGAGGGTGGCCAGGAGACTATGGGGGAGCAGTAGTGACGCTTTGGTGACAGGCATGATGTGGAAGCCCTGAAACATAAACATAGTCTTGGAGAAAAAACTCAAAAAGAACCAAATGAGTCTCCCAGAGAAGACGTCGGGATGTTTAAAAAATTAGCGAGAGGGCCAGA
Organism: Sorex araneus; assembly: GCF_027595985.1. Classification (NCBI taxonomy): domain Eukaryota; kingdom Metazoa; phylum Chordata; class Mammalia; order Eulipotyphla; family Soricidae; genus Sorex; species Sorex araneus. The sequence continues at coordinate 180,811,285 of NC_073306.1, read as the reverse complement.
GGGATAGTACAGCAGGTGAGGCACTTTCCTTGCATGTGGCCAATCTGGGTTTGATCCCCAGCACCCATATGGTCCCTGTGGGCTGGCAAGAGTGGTGCCTGAGTGCAGAGGCAGGAGTCAGGCCTGAGCATTGCTGCGTGTGGCAGAAAGGGAGGAAGGAAGGCAGGGAGGGAGGGAGGGAGGGAGGAAGGGAGGGAGGGAGGGAGGGAGGGAGGGAGGGAGGGAGGGAGGGAGGAAGGAAGGAAGGAAGGAAGGAAGGAAGGAAGGAAGGAAGGAAGGAAGGAAGGAAGGAAGGAAGGAAGGAAGGAAGGAGAGAAGGAAGGAAGGAAGGAAGGAAGGAAGGAAGGAAGGAAGGAAGGAAGGAAGGAAGGAAGGAAGGAAGGAAGGAAGGAAGGAAGGAAATTAACAAAGGACACATCAGTCCAAAAAAAAAGTATTTTTGGAGCCAGAGTGATAGGACAGGGGTTGCGGCGTTTGCCTTGCAATGCGGCTGATCCGGGTTCAGTCCCTGGTACCTCATATGATCCCAGAGCCCAGGTGGGAGTGATCTCTGATACTGGTGTGATGGGCTTGAGATCTGAGATCTGAGGTCGGGAAAACTGTACACATGGAATTTGATCATGGCTGATTATAAAGTTGGGTGCTGTGAATGACTTTGTAAATTACAGTGCCTCAATAAAAAGATATATTTTTAAAAAATGTATTTTCAAAAGGAGAATTTTTAATTCTCCAACTTCTCAGAAGCTCTCTCATACTGCCCAGGGGGTTATTTCTCTGTATTGGTTTGGTTTGGTTTGGGGACCAGACCCAATGCTGCCTGCAAGCTGCTCCCTCAGCTCTCCGGCCCTGTGAGTGAGCTCTGGGGCATCTCCTATCGTCAGTGATGTGTGTACGCACACACACACACACACACACACACACACACACACACACACATTCAGCCAAACAGTTGCCATAAGCCTCCACTCTACAACTTGCTTTTCTCTCAGACAAACCCACCTTCCCCTTTCTTGGGAGAGAAACGTTTTATTCCTTTTATCAGGTAGCCCACAATAGACTTGGACTGTTCTCTGCAAATGGACATTTACATGAAATATCACGAACTCGCTTTTTTTATTTACAGAAGAACTTGACATTTTGAAAAGTGAAGCACTGTATGTTTTAATGAATGAGTGCACACACTCCTAAATCACTACCACAGTTGAGATACAAAACAGCGCTATCCCACTCGCCCTTGCCCCATCCTCTCCCTGGATAGTCAGTTCCTTCCCCACCACTGGCCGTCAGCAATCAGTGATGATTTTCAGTTCCTTTGGTCTTGCCATTTTCCCAGTAGCATAAAATGAAACCATGCAGGATAAGCCTTTTGAATACAGTGCTTTCATATAGCACAAAGGTCCCCAAATTTATTTGGCCTATTATCACCTTTGCAGAAAAAAAATTTTTCACTCTGCATTTCCTGGAAGTCTACTTCTTGAATAAACAAACAGAAAGCAGTTGCCCCTCATCAAGGGGCAGGATTGCCACTTTGGGAAGACTGATAACAGGTTTAACATAAGGTGTCTGAAACTCAAGAGTGTTGTGGCAATAGTTTGTTTGTTTGTTTTTTATAGAACCATCTCCAGCAGTGTTTGTGGGGGGAGGAGCTGAGGCACAGGACAGAGCGTGCCAGTGATGCTGGACCCGGTGAGGGGATGCCTGAGGGGGCGGGGAAAGGGACAGAGCTCAGGCCTTGTCCAGCCTAGGTAGATGTTCTACCAAGTTGTTCATTTTTATCATTGCATGCCCTCTATTGTATGAAATGACCTGTTTGTTTATTGATATGCCATGGGTGAAGGGCACGTGGGTTGTTATCAGGTTTGAGGGTGGGGGATGGGGGTCTTTGTTTATTATGATAAAGAAACTGGAGAGATAAATCCAGGAGGTAAGTCACTTGCAAGTGACAGACCCTTCTTCGATCTCCAGCACTATGCAGAACCCCTCAAGCACTGCCAGGAGCAACCCCTGGGCACAGAGCCAGGAATAGCACCTGAACTACTGGATATGACCAATGCCCTCCAAATTATAAAGCCACTATGAGTATTCAGGGATAGGTTTATGAGTTAATACAAACTTCCATTTCACTTGGGCAGATGAATGCTCTGGTGAGAGATTGCTGGGTCTCCCTGGTACGTAGACCTTTCACTTTATAGGAAATGGCCAGGTTGTTTCCAAAGTATCAGTGATATTTTCACCAGCAGTGTGCACGGAACCACTTTTCATTTTCCCACCAACACCTAGCATTGTGAGATTTTTAGCTTTTGATCGTTTTCATAGCTAGGCAGTAATATCTCATTTCAGTTGACGTTTTTATGGTGACTAATGATGTTAGTATCTTTTTCTGTGCTCATTTGCTATTCATACATCTTCTTAAAGTGTCAGCATCTTTTTCCCCCACTTTTTCATTGGATTCTATTCTTGAGTTTTGATAGCTCTTTGTATTTTATTTCCTTTAGTTCCTGTAGTTTCTTGTATTTGCAAGTTCTTTATCGGATGTTATTTGGTAAATCTTCTTCCCAGACTATTTGTCTCGTCATTCTCATAACTGTGTATTTTACAGAATTTGATGATGCTCAGTTTATCATCTGTAGTAGATTGTGATTTTGGTGTCATATCTGAATATTTGCCTTAGCTGAGACTTCAAAGATGTTCTGCTGTTTTCTTCTCCAAATTTTACCTGTTGACTCTTACATTCAGCAGTGTGATCCATTAATGATTTTTTATCTAAGGTACACGATATTAGCTAAGATTCTTTTATTTTATTTTATTTATTTTGGTTTTGGGGCCACACCCAGTGGTGCTCAAGGCTTTCTCCTGGCTATGTGCTCAGAGATCACTCCTCACGAGGGTTGGGTCTATTTAGGGTGCTGGGGATTGAACTCTGATCACCCACATGCAAGGTAAGCACCTTCTCCCCTGTACTACCTCTCCGACCTTGAGGTTCTTTTAGTTTTTATGGATGCCCAATAGTTTCTGCACTACTTACTGAGAATATTATTCTTTCTCTGTTGAAATGATTTGCACATTTACCAAAATAAATTGATTATATGAATGTGGATATATTTCTGAACATTTTTATTTCGGGGGGGGGGGTGTTGCGGGCTGGACCATGTATGCTTGGATTAGTTGCTACTTCCAGCTTCTGGCACTGTGCATTTTCCAGGGACCAAACCTGAGGATTCCTGCATGTAAAACATGGGTCCCGGCCCTGAAAGCTATCTCCCTGTCCCTATTTCTAGAGACTGTTCCAGAGTTATGGCTTTGAAAGGTTTACCATATGGTTGCTAAATTCATCCCAAGAAATGAAGCTACCAAACCCCTTTTAGACCAGACATTTGTTTAAAACTTAATGAATTCAGAGTGAATGCATTTCATAGTTAAAACGTGGCCCATAAAACTTGCATTGTTTAAGGAAGGCAGCGTTGGGCAGGGCAGAGAACAAAGTTAATGAAAAACAATATGTGTGCCCTTTGGTTTAAGCATTTTGGTAGGGTTTTTCCAAAGATGAAATTTGGTGTTAAACTTTTACAGATTCTTCCTAATAGGGAAAGTGAAATTGCAAAATGATCTCCCCTTATGTTCAAATACACACAGCCCTGTGTGTGCCCATACACCACTCATCAAAAGGAAAAATTTATAGCTCAGAAAATACTAGATACTTCTGTAGGCCCAAAATAATTGAATTTTAAAAACACTAAAAAGTTTGCTTTTTCTTATATTGGAACAATATTAGAAACTGCTAAAGTGTACAAAACGTGTATCATACACATTTCTTTACGACATGGTTCGGAAAATAACCTCCCGCCTACCTGCCTGTCATTACCACATGCTAGTCGACCTCATCCTCACAGGCCCTGAGAACATTTCCTCAAGTGAATAAAGTCTGTGGCAAAGACATTGAGGGGAAAAAAATCGGCCAACTTGGAAAGAGTCAGACAAGGGTTTGGCTTCTTATTTAACCTGTGAAATATTTTTGTTCTGGGAAGATTTTTTTCTTCCTTCTAATTCTTCTCAAATCACGTTTTACTGACTTCTCATTGGTTAACCACTACCAAATTTGGGGAGCACAGCTTCTCACCTCCCTAAGTCTCACTCCACCTACCCCCCAACTTCCATTGTCACTCTCCACACTACCAAAGTGGCCTCTCTGCCATTCCTCTCAGCACCCCTTTCCCTTCCCTTTAACAATCACTGTGTGAAGGACTGCACTCACTTGTGGAGTATAGAAGAACATCACATGATGCTGATACCCAAGGACAGCAGATACAAGGGCCAGGGGGATTGCCCCATATCTGGAAGACTGCTTCATGAGCAGAGGGGAGAAGGCAGATGGAATAGAGAAGGGATCACTAAGAAAATGATGGCTGGAGGAGCCAGTTGGGATGGGAGATGCATGCCGAAAGTAGATAATGGACCAAACATGATGACCTCTCAGTGTCTGTGCTGCAAGACATAATGCAAGTAGAGAGAGAGTATGGGGAATATTGTCTGCCATAGAGGCAGGAGGAGGGTGGGAAAGGGGGGGTATACTGGGGATATTGGTGGTGGGGAATGTGCACTGGTGGAGGGATGGGTGTTTGATCATTGTGAGATTATAAACAAACATGAAAGCTTGTAACTATCTCACGGTGATTCTATAAAGTTTAAAAAATAAAAAAATCACTACATTTGTCACAAACCCTAGGAGCTAATTTTGTTGTTTGTTTAGTTATTGTTCACATATAACTGAAGCCATGCAGTAATTTTATTTCACTTCCTGACTCAATTAATATACTCACCACTATCCAAGTAACCCCATCCATATTGTCCCAAAATACAGGATTTTATCTTTTTTTAATGGCAAAGTAGGGGCTGGAGTGATAGCAGAGCAGGTAGGGCATTGGGCTTGCACATGGCCAACCCGGGGTTCGATTCCCAGCATCCCATATGGTCCCCTGAGCACTGCCAGGAGTAATTCCTGAGTGCAGAGCAAGGAGTAACCCCTGAGTATTGCCAGGTGTGACCCAAAAAGCAAATAAATAAATAAATATTTTAAAATTTAAAAATTAAATAAATGGCAAAGTAGTATTGCATTGAGTACAAAGACCACAGTTTCTTTATTCTCTCATCAGCTGATAGGAATTTAGGTTGATCCCATAGTCAGAATGTTGCTTATAGTGCTACTGTAAATAAAAGGTAAAAATACTCTTTTAAATTAGCATTTTCATTGTATAACTGAGACTTTAACCTGAATGCTTTGTAACTTTCCACATGGTGAATTAATAAAAGAATTAAAAATAAATAAATAAATAAATTAGCATTTTCATATACTTCAGATTAAATATCTGAGAGTCATATTTCTGGATCATCTATCATTTCTGCATTTATTGGTTTTTACTTTATTTAATCCCTTCCACTTTTCTCCTTTCTTCATACCACTCTGCTTTCTTTTCTCCCAGCGGTATTGAGCTGGTAGCTTTGAGCAACATGAGGAAGGAACAAGACGCAGGGGACACCCTCCCTCTGCCCTGTATTTGGGTTGGAGAAGGAGCACCCACCCTCGGAACATATGAGTAATACCGTATGGGGGTTCACAAAGAATCGTCCTGCAGAACCACGTCTTACTAAGGTGTATTACGTGTTTAAACATTACTGTAGGGGCCACACCCAACACTGCAAGAGCCCAGGGATGCACCCTGCAGAGCTGGGCCCGTGTGGCCCTCGCTGATGGTGGTGGAGCATGGGAGCTACCAGCGCTGCGTCCCACGGTGCCTGAGGAGGCCTCCTGGTCCCGGGGATGAACTTCAGGGCCTCGAAACATCCTGGACTTGTGCTCTCCCACCTCCTGATCTCCCTGACCCCCATATTGATGTGTGTGTGTGTGTGTATGTGTGTGTGTGGACAGTGATATAGATTGCCAATGAAATAAATTAGTAGGAGACCTTTGTCTACCCTAATTTTCCCCAAAATAAACAGAGAATGCTTCTCCCATGTAGTTTTCTTGAAACATTAACATGCATGAGCAACTGGTCTGTCCTAAAAAGGAAAAAAAAATCTGAATTAGCACAAAATTGTGCATATAGTATTAAATATGTACACATCAGTTTTTTATGCTCTTCTTTGAATCATCTCTAGATTTCCAGATAAAAAATTTAAAGAATTGGGGCTAGAGCAATAGCATAGCAGGTAAGACATTTGCCTTGCATGCAGCCGACCCGGGTTCAATTCCCAGCATCCTATATGGTCCCCCGAACATCACCAGGAGTAATTCCTGAGGGCATGAGCTAGGAGTAACTTCGGTGCATCACTGGATGTGACCCAAAATGCAAAAAAAAAAGGAATTTAAAGAACTGCCAAAGTGACAAAGGCAGATTATGTGCTTTTGTAATGTCACTCTAGTTACCAGCACAGGGTGCGTTAGCCCATTTTCCCCAGGTCACTGCACATCAGAGGTGACGGGTTCTTTCCTGTGAGTAGCTGCATAAAGAGAGCTGTAAAGGAGACGCGTGTGGGCTGGTGTCCAGAAAGGGCCCCTGAAGGAGACAGACATCTGTCCAGCTTGGTTGGAAGAGGGAAGAGCACGGGAGGCCGAGGGGGTATGTGTGCAGAGTGGTGGTGTTCAGGCCTCCCAGGCCAGCCTATCCCTGGATCCGGACCACGCGGCTCCACCAGGCGCCCACCCTCTCGCTGGCCGGGAGCCAGTCTGTACTGTATGGAAGTGGCGGTGCTCCCGCCGGCCCTGCCAGGTCATCAGGCTGAGAGCCCGGGCCGTTTCAGAAGCAGAAAACCGGCATTCTCTCTGGTCAGAAAAGTCCTTTTATAAGCTCACACTTTTACTAGGAGAGAAAATCTGGAAGATGTTAGTAATCATTCTTGACTTTGGAATTTGTCATTGTCCTTTCCATTGCATTTTTTTTCTTCTTTTCTTAAAAAAAAGAAATAATGGCTTAAGTTGGAAAGTTTGCTTTTCATTAAGGTTCTTGTCGTGCCCAGGACCGCTCCCTGTCCCAGGGACCGTGATGGAGCAGTCACTGCTACTCTGGTGGCCTGCGAGTCATGCAGTGGTCCAGATTTGCAGGCGACCTGGCTCCCGGAGTGTTGGCCTAAAACTTTAGATTACAAAATGGCAAATGTGATGGGAAGCCAGGATGGATTTCTTTGGCTTCCGGGCTAGAGTTTCACACATAATAAACCACAGTGTTCCGTTCCATCCCCCGGCGCCATGTCCTACAAAAGAGCCCCAGGGTCCCTTTGGCTCTGTCCTTTACCACTGAATAATCATACTAAGGCCCAGCTCTTCCCCACCCAAAGATTTGAAGAGAGCGAACCTCAGGAACTCAGAGAGACACGATGCGATGCCGCTCCTTTCCTTGCTCGTAGGACGGGCCAACTTGTGTGAACCTGGCGAGAAGGGTCCATCAGGTCACACTTGTACCTTCTTTCCCCTGGCTGAGCAGGGAACTGGGATTCATCGCGTCCATGAGCATCTCCACCACCTGTGCTCTTGCCCTGCTGATGCGAGTTTGGAATGGCAGGGAGAGAGGACTGGAGGTAACCAAAACTGGAAGAGACTAGTCTCAAGGAGGTTCAGCTCCAGGTCCAGTCTTGCTCACTTTACTTCCCACGCAGAGCAGCCCTGCAAAGCGTCAGCGGCTCATCCACGGGACTGGACAGGGAACTCTGTAGGTGGTATTTTTAGGCCTGGGCAAGGCATCTGCTTCTCCAGAGAGTGTCTACTGATTGTATTCGCTGGCTCAGTGCTCGTTACTGTCCTTCTTGTGGCACTTGAGTTATGCCTCTAAGTAGCAGTGGGCTCTGGGCAAGTTTGGATTGGATGTCCTCAGAAGAACCTTGACGACTTTAAAGCAAAGAGCACGCAGTGTTTCTGAGGGGAATGGAGGCGCAACTGAAGTTATGCAAGAAGTAGCTCTTAGTGCAACAGAAGAATGAAGAATGAGGGGAGGGGTTTGTTTGGGTGACAATAGTTTAACCTTTTGGAAAATTTTATGGAATTTTCCTGAGAAGGAGAAAAAATAAAATGGAAAACTTGGGTAGTTCATGCCATTCATTCAAGCAGATGTTAAGAACTTAACTAATTTAGGTGCAGGAGTGATAGTATAGTCGGTAGACATTTGCCTTGCACGTGATTGACCTGGAATCAATCCCGAGCATTTCATATGGTCCCCTAAGCACCGCCAGGGGTAATTCCTGAGTGCAGAGCCAGAAGTAACCCCTGAGCACTGCCAGGTGGGGCCCCAGTTACCCCTCCCCCACTAAAAAAATGCCTCAGTTCAGTCTTTTTCGGTTTTGGGTTTTGTTGTATGTCGTCATTGTTTAAGTTTTTGACCTCCACCCGCTGGTGCTCAGGCACCAATCCTGGCTCTGTGGTTCAGGAGTTAACACTGGTGGTGCTCGGGGATTCATGTGCTGTGCCAAGGACTGATGCCAGGGTTGAACACATGCAAGCAGGCATCTTAAGCCCTGTACTGTCCCCCTGGCCCAGATCGCAATCCAATCTTAAGTAAAAAGATTTCTTCAACTTTTTAATCTATTTCAATATTTAAAATGTCCTTACATGTCAGCTGACTATGTTTAATTTACAGAGGTTTATAACAGAGTATAGATTTGACTGGCTTTTACTTGAGCATGAACTTGATCAACTCAGAAATGGGACTCCAGCTACTGAGAGTTCTGTCTGCTGTGCGGCAGAGCCACACGGACCTTGTGAGCTGAGAGGGGAGGAAGAAGAGATGGTCTTATCTTCAAGGAGCTCTGCATGGCGTTCCCCCTGCACGAGTGGGGCCAGATTTAGAAATATTCTTGATGATACCCTTGGATAACAGAGAGAGGGGCCTGATATTACAATAGAACATGCTTTGTTTTGTTTTGGAGTCATACCCGGTGGCACTCAGGGTTTACACTTGGCTCTGTGCTCAAGGATCACTCCTAGAGGGTGCAGAGTAGTACCAGATGGGGTGCCAGGAACCAGATTTTTGCTGTTTGGCATCAGTTAAACTGAAAGTAACTTTCATGTGTTAACAGAAATATTGTGTTGATTTTCTAACTGTTGTGAAATAGATATTTTCATCCATGCCTCTATTACAACAATTTGGGATTTTTTGGCTTTTGTTTTTGGAGTTGTTTGTTTGTGTTTTTTTTTTTGGGGGGGGGGGTTGGTTGTGTGTGTGTGTCTGTCCATGTGTGTATGGATCACACCTGGCAATTTGGAGGTTACTCCTGGCTCTGCACTCAGGAATTATTGTCTACTGGCAGTGCTTGGGTGACCACATGGGATTCCGGGGATCAAACCCAGGTGGGCCGCCTGTAAGGCGAGCATCTTACCCACTCTACTCACACTCTGGTGTCCATTTGTCAATGTCTGGTAGCCATTTGTCAAAACAGGCCAAAGCAAAAGTTTGTCAACAATGTATAGTATCCTATAGCCTGCAAGTTATTCAGTCAAACATTTATTCATAATGATTGTGGAGAGTGGGCGAAGGAGGGTGCTGGGGATAGAACAAAGAACACCATACATGCAATTGAGCTACACTTCTGACCTTTCAAATACCAATTTTTTATTTTGCTTTTCGGAGAGGGAGGAGTTTCAAAAGGTGCTCAGCTCCTGGCAGTTCTCAGCTAACCAGACAAGCAGTTCATTGCAAGCATCCAGGAAGTGTTGTTGCTCAGGCTCTTTGGTTCGGGAGATTCCCCCAGCCATCCTGGTGGTAGTTGGAGGGCCTCCAGGCTACACTGGTGATGCTGGGAGACCTATGAGAGAGATTATTCTGTATCTATCCCTTTTCTTCTGACTCATTTGATATCCTCAGCATGATATCCTCCAGTTTCATGCATGTTACAGCTATTTGCGTGATTTTCCTTTCTTACAGCTGCATAGTATTCCATTGTATTCTGCAGCATTTTAAGTACAACTTCTTGATCCATTCATCTGTCATTGAGCACTTGGGTTGTTTCTATGTCTTGGCTATTATACTAAGTGCTGTGATGAACATAAATGTGTATATAATTTCAGAATTAATGATCTTGTGTTTGGAGATAAGGGGTTAGATGCCAAGAAGTGCTATTACATGGTCATATGGGACTTCTCATCTTACTTTTTTTTGCGAAATCTCCATATTGCTTTCCAAAGAGGGTGAGTCAAATGGCATTCCTAACAGTGAATGAAGATTCCTTTCTTACCACATCCCCAGAAACACTGGCTCTTTCCAGACTTTTTTGATAAATGCTATGCTCATTGGTTTCAAACGGCATCTCGTTGTCATTTTAATTTGAATTCCTCTGATAATGAGTGGTGATGAGAACTTTCATGTTTCTATTAGCCATCCGTTTGTCTTCCTTCGTGTCTGTTCATCTCCTTTCCTCATTTTGGGATGGGGTTGTTAGGCTTTCGTTGTTGTTGTTGAGCTTTGTGAGTGCTTTATAGATATTGATGATTTCGTCCCTGAAGCCTAGTTTTATATTTAGTCCTATGCATGCACGAGCCTATATTTTTATTGGGGCTTTCAGTGCACAGAAGTCTCTGGAAAATACAAGTCTGCATGTGTACCACAAACGAAATATGTCGCCTGTGTTGTACTAAAGAAGTTTTAAATCTATCTTTAGCTTCTTGGATCATTTTCCAAAAAGCCTATAGAATCTCTGCTTGACCTATAGACTTACCCCATGCAAATCAGCCATTTATTTGATTTGAAATAATTCTCACCTTCCAACTTAGTAGCAGGCATCGTGCCAATTACTAGAACTCAAGCAGTGTGTACAAATGTGAAAATCTCCACTCACATCCAGTTTAACATCATAATTATTATTTTGCTGTGATTACTTCATGTTGGGAAGAAAAACTCAAGTCTTCTTGAATTTATTTTTCTAGCTGACCAGTCAGTTTCTAAAGTATTATCTCATTTTGGTTTTGATCTCTAAATTACCCTGTGAGATAGTTTGGCAAGAATTCCCTCTTTAGAGATCAGGAAGAGGTCTGAACTTGCCAGGGTCACACGGTGGGATTCCAAACCAAGTCTCCAAATTCTAAGTCCCAACTTTCTTACTCTTTGGCCATTCTCTCACTTAGGTACATTATTTTATTTTTCATTTATTTGTTTGTTAGGGGTCACACTTGGCAGTGCTGGAGGCTTACTCCTGGCTTTGCACTCAGGGATCACTCCTGATCCCTCAGGGGACCATATGGGATGCTCAGGATTGAACCCAGATTTGGCTGAGTGCAAGGCAAGTGCCTTACCTGCTGTACTAACTCTTCGACCCTAGCACTTTGTTTTTTGACCTCCAGTTTGCTAGATAGAAAAGGTAAGGACTTCTTGATGACACTATACACAGAGACAAAGAGATTTTTCAGTGGGGCTGGAGAGAGATGCAGGAGATAAGGCATTTAGCCTTGCAGTACAGCCAAACCCAATTTGATTTCCAGCACCACATATGGTTCCCAGTTACCATCTGGAGTGACTCCTGAGCACAGAGCCAAGAGCCTGATTATCCCTGTGCGTGCTCCTACCCCTCAAAAAGAGAGAGAGAGAGTGAGAGAGAGAGAGAGATTTCTCAAAAATCAAAGCAAATAGGAATCATTTGAATACAGGATTTTTTAAAGACCTACAGCCTGGTTTAATATCTGCTTCCATTCACCTTGGGGACCTGGAATTGCTGGCTCAGTCCTATACTAAGTGCAACCTTATAAATAGAAGGATATTGTGTTCTTGTTCCTCATTGCTACCAATTAAATGTATTTTAGTCCCCTAGTATAAGAAAGTAACATTCTCCCTTGTTTGCTCCTTTGTCTGTGTATCTTTCCATAGAGAACTTGCCCTTCTCCCCCCCCCCCCCCCCCCGTCCATCTTCCCCTCTCGAAGCTTATCTCGAAGTTTAAGGAATAGGACAGTATAGCAGGAGAAGGGTTTGTGACACCTTCTCAATCACTCAGCAATGTCCCCAGTGCATTAACTGCTCTGGGACCAGTGGGCCTTCCTCACCTTGCACATGGGGAGGCTGGCATCCAATCTTTGGAGTAGAATTGTCCCAGGAATGTTTTTCATCTGCTGGCTTGATGCCAGGCACCGTTGGCTGTCACCTGGCCCCGGGTCTCCAGGGCCAAGGCTAGGGCACTCCAGAACAACGACTGTAGGCATGAGTCAGCAGGGTTTGCTTTAGATTAAAACCCACTTCCACAAGACTTGCTGAAATATGTGGTGGAAATTTACTGAAAAAGAAAATTCTTACCAGAAGGATTTTAGGTGCTTTCCCCCACCGCCTCTTTTTCTCTCCACCACTTCTTCAGATTCTGGTGCAGGGCTGGAGAGATGATACAGGGATTAAGGCATTTGCCTTGCAAGCTGCCAACCAACCCCAGTTCAATCCGCAGCACCCAGTGATCCTCCAAACACCACCATTGAACACAGAGCCTGGAGTAAGTCCTAAACACCACCAACGTTCCCCCCTCCAGATAAATAAACAAACCAAATACTGATGAATCTCAAGTGCTACTTTCTCTAAGGAGCTTCTCCCAGCACCCTCTCCCACCCCCGTGTGCCTTTAGAGAACTTAGTGCACACCACACTGAATATCTATGTTTTTCTTTCTCCTACTAGACCGCAAACTCTCCAAAGGTGAACAAGCACTATGTATGTAAACGTTCAATGCCATGTACGTTGTTTCCATGCAAGGGAATGAATTGCACGATGTGGGGCTAGGGGAGTGATAATCTGCTCATTCTAGACCTACAGGAATATAATACGTTAGAAGTTGCTATTATTTTATTTATTTATTTATTTATTTTTTTGCTTTTTGGGTCACACCCAGCGATGCTCAGGAACTCCTGGCTTTGCACTCAGGAATTACTCCTGGCAGTGCTTGGGGGACCATATGGGATGCCGGGGATCAAACCCGGGTCGGCCGCATGCAAAGCAAACACCCTACCCGCTGTGCTATCGCTCCGGCCCCAAAAGTTGCTATTATTTTTAATAAATGAACTAAAATCATTCCACCTTTTATAAAAAGTTAGGAATAGAGGGCCAGAGTGATGGTACAGCGGCTAAGACATCATGCTCCTGAGTACATGGAGTGCACCTTGTATGCAGCTGACCCAGGTTCAATCCCAGCATCCCATATGCCCCCTGAGCACTGCCAGGAGTGATTCCTGAGTACTGAGTCAGGAGTAAACCAAAAAAAAAGATAGGAATAGAAAGTTTAGCCTTTTGAGCTTTGCAATACCCTTTTAAAGACAGGGGTTTTTTTTTCAGTTGTTTTTTGGGGGCAGTGGGGGGCATACCTGCCAATGCTCAGGGCTTACTCCTGGCCCTGCACTCAGGATTCGCTCTGGCAGTGCTCGTATAAGCACTGCCATATGAGATACTGGGGATCCGGCACACGGCTGTAGTATCTCTTCAGCCTCCAGTTTTTCTTTTTTTAAGTGACTTTCCTTTAAACCCGTGAAATGATTCAACATCATTTAAAGTTGACCTCGCATGTTTGATGGAATGTAACAGTCCAGTAAGGCCATGCTTGTGGTTCTATCATGGGTTTCTGCTTGAACTAAAAAGTTTCACTATTATTCTTTTATCATCTAAATGCTTGTCTATGCCAGTCATCATAAAATTGTTTCTAAAGGACGTAAAAGTGAATCATTTTGCTGTTAGCTTGGACAGAGAGGATGAAGAGGCAGATACAGGAACAGATCCGGAAGGGGGAAGGTCTGGGACATGAGAATTCCAAGGCAGGGGATGAGGGTAGTAAGGAGTTGAACTAACGATGACGCAAAGGCACTGGTCAAGGGTCTTGGACATTTTGGTCATGCAGAGGTGAGGTAACTTTATATACCAAAATACCTAAGAGTCAAAAATAGTGCTAATATGTGACAAAAATGATAACAAAAATTCTGGGGAGGGTACTCTGCGTGTTCACAGCTTACCCCTGGCTCTGTGTTCAGGGGTCACTCCTGGCAGTTCTCTGGGGACCACACGTAGTGCCAGGGATTGAACCAGGGTCAGCTGCATGTGAGGCAAGTGCCTTGGCCCCCAGACTAGCTCTCTGACCCCAGGGGAGGAGAATTTAAAAAAAAAAAAGAGTTTGTAAAGACGATGGAGTGGGGATATGGAGATGGAGGGACCTAGGGTCTTTGGTGGAGGGACACTGACAGCAGTGGTGGGTTTGGAACATTTGAATGCCCAAAACCCTGTTATTAGCAGCTTTGTGAAATCAAGGAGACTAAAAAAAGAAAAAAAAATTTTTGATTCCAATAAAAACCAAATCATCGTCTTGACCTTAAGCCCCTTCACATCCAGTTTTCATCAAAGGGCAGAGAAAGCTTCTGATGACTGGTTCTTTCCAAGCCGTCAGCCAGACACTCAGCTTCCTCTTCTCCAGAGCATGGTTACGGGTCCACATCTGGGACCAAACAGAGCTACGACGATGTCCCCACAGGGCAGGTGGGTGAGGCAGCCTGGAAGCAGGAAGGAGGAGGCCTCTTGCCCTCTTTGAGACCTGAAGCCGGCTCTCAGGAAGTCTAGTCCCAGGCACGAAGTGAAGGAAGCCAGTTCACACACTAACGCTGTTTGGATGCAAATGAGTGGGATTGAGAGACTGGGTGGCGAAATGGCCAACGGAATGGTACTGACGGTTTCCTAACTTCACCCTGTGTCTGTCCTTATTTATTTATTGGCCCTCCGGAAATCATATTGGAGTATTTTATTGGGATGTTGGTTCATAAATAATCTCCCATGAAGTCTCCCAACTGGGCATTAACTGGCTTTTCAGAACTACTCTAGACCATAGGGATTTTTGGGAGAGGAACCACCATTTGATTTTGAAAGTAAATAGCCTCTAATTAATGTAAATTAGCTTTAGCAAGCCCAGATACTTTAGAAGGCTTTTCGGCCAAGGGAGTCTTGAAATGGTTCACCAGGTTAGCGTACCAGCACCGGAAGAACCATGATCTCTTCCAAACTGGCTCTGAACGAAGAGAATCAACGAGGACAGGCTGGTTGCAGAGGGTTGGGGCAGGGGAGGAGACCCTGTGACTCTTGGCTCGAAGGTGGGGTCAGGAAGGTCCCTAGCCCAGGGCTGACCTCAGTGTTTGGACTCCGTCGTATCTGCTCACCAGACTCTTGTCACTTGGTGAGCCACAGAGCACAAATGTCGACAGTGGTCTGTGCGCCTGAGCCCTGAGCCCCCATGGCCTCTTGTCCTTTCGGGAAGGAATGAGCGGTGTCAAGCATCCAAAGCAGAGTGGCCGCCTCAGACCTGCCCTATTCATCTAAATTCAGTTGATGCTCCTGGTAGGAATCTAGGGGTGTGGTCAGCTGAGGAGCAGAGCCGCAGAGCTTTGCATTATTTGCCAGGAAGACTCCTTGAGGACTTTTCAATCCCACCAGAGTGATAAGTCTATAGAAAAAAAGAGGATTGTGTTTGATAATGGTAATGGTGATAATGTCGATAATGATGACGGACTAGCAAGGCAAGAGTCTCCAATCCTTTTACATCCCAGTGGGATTTGTACTCCTTATTTCTTCTGAGGGTGAAATGATAAAATTCCTTTTGATCATCAGAGCCAGAGATGTTTTCCAGAATTGAGTAATATCTGTTTGCGGCAGAAACCTATGAAGCAAAAATCACCTCAAGATAGCCGCTGTGTTTTGTACACCTTTCAGTTCAGAGGCATGAGCCTTTTTTTGAGTTCTTCTCAAGGTATTTTCTGGAATTTACTTTTAATAGTTGCATTATATTCTAAGAGCTACAGTTATTTAAGCACTTTCCTATTTGGGGACATTCCAGCAGTTTCCAGATTTCAGACATCCTTGTGCATAAAACCCTTCTCGCTGATGACTTCCTTAGGATAAAGTCCCTAGAAATGGAATTACTAGGTTAAAGGTCACAGTTTGTTTTAAGACTCCTAGTGACCCTGGGTTACTCCTGACCATAAGAAATTTGCTATAGTTTTTGTCCTTTCACTCAGTTATTAGAGTCTGTATTGAACAAAATCACTTCAGTGTTGAGGATTTTTCTTTCCTCATCAAGTGAAAATTTGAACAGTCAACTGCATTATCCCTCCTGTAATTTTACCTCTTTTCAGGAAAAAAGAACTGCCCTAGATGTGGCCATCGCACACACTATCAGAGTTGATCACAACCTACTTCATTATGGCCTCTCTCCTAAAAACCATTAAGAACTCACATATCTCTAAGATATATTGGCATGAATGCAAGTGTGTTCTCAGTGTGCAAAGGCAGGCGGGTACAAATTCTATGTCCCTAGCATCCTTGGGAGGGCTCCAGAGTAGAGGTGGCGGGCACCTTCTCTCCAAATGTCTACCTCACCAAGAAGGAAATCCCAGGCATGAAAATAAAACATCCTGGGCCCGGTGGAGTTATCTTGCTGTCAGAAAATTGATGGACTGAATACAAATCACCCTGGCTTGAGTGATTCTGTCCACTCCGGGTGAATTGGGGAGAAACCACCAGAAGGAAATTGGCCTCTGAAGTGTGAGCACATCGGATTATTCCCGTCAGGAGTAATGCTCGTCAGGAGCACTGCGTCCATGCCGCATTTTGCATCCCAGGTTCTTCCAGCCAGATGGGAAAGCTGTAAAATTGACATCTCCCTTGCTCTCCATAGCCATGTTCTATTTTTTACCTTTTTTTCATTTTAGTAGCCCGTGTGCCGCAGATAGCTCACAGCTTCTCTGCATTTATTCTGCTACAATATCAAGTCTCACCTACTTTTTCTTGAATGCTCAGGCATCCCCAGAAGGGATGAAATCAGTAACTCTTGTGTCTTATCCCCCAACCTGGGGTCAGAACACTGAACAAAGTTTGCCAATCTCTGCCACTGTGGAGCTGACGCTCGGGTGTGGGAAAACAATAGATGCATGAGCTTGTCGTGTGCTGATTGTCACTTGGGAGCAAACAGAGCAGGGTCGTGGAACAGGGAGGGTGCAGAGCGGGCGAGGGGTGTTCTGTCAGGAGCTGTTTGGGAACAGGGGGTCACTAGACCCAGTGGAGGGCGCCACAGTGCAGAGGCCTGGAAGGGTGGGCCTTGGTGGTCCGAGCCAGGTGAGGGGAAGGAGCCACTGAGGCTGACAGAGCTCAAGTAAGAGACATTGACTTGGGCCTCCTGGGAGATGGGGGAGCACAGAAGGGTTTGATCTGAGAAGTGGCCTCATTTGACCACGGGCCTGGGTTCTCATTGGCAGAGGAGGAACTTTACTAACCCAAACCAGGAAGAGAACAAGAGCACGGGCACAAGGGCCCAGCTTAAAGAGAGAAACTGGGGCTGCGTGCACAGGTCAGCTGGCGGTGCCCAGGCGTGAGGAGAGCTGCCCAGGCGAGGTTGGGACAGGAGCCAGGGAGGGCTGGGGAGAGGCGAGGGAGAGAGGTGGGAGACCGAATGGAGGAAGGCAGGAGGAATAGGATATCTTGGCCACTGGTGCCGCGGTAATTTGAGTCAAGGACCATTTGCATCGAATTTATTTTGGAAATGGTTTTTCACATTTTCCTTGATCCACACCTGCCTTCATCCTTATAGCTCTTGGCGGAGTTTCTTTGCCAGTCTTGATGCATTTATGACTCTAAGAACTTAGGTATAATAATCCAAGCCTTGGGCTGACAGAACAGGAAAAGGCCTGGGATATGAGGTAGTCTAACATTTTCATTTTTCAGATCAGCTCACCGGTGAATTACAGTAGCCGGACAAGGACACCGTTCTCGTAGAGAGCAGCCCTGGCTTCTGATCCCAGCCTAGGGCTCTTTCTACTATAATAACTTGCTCTTTACTTTCTCAAAAAAGGTTTTAAGAGGCACTCATTCTTACTAGTGATGGATAGCATGTGGCACTGTCGTCCCGGTGCTCATCAATTTGCTCAAGTGGGCACCAGTAATGTCTCCATTGTGAGACTTGTTGTTACTGTTTTTGGCATATCAAATACCCCATGGGTAGCTTGCCAGGCTCTGCCGTTCGGGCAGGATACTCTCAGTAGCTTGCCGGGCTTTCTGAGAGGGACGGAGGAATCGAACCCGGGTCAGCCAGGTGCAAGGCAAATGCCCTACCTGCTATGCTATCGCTTCAGTCCTACTAGTGATAGATATGTATATATATTTATTCTCTCTGGTACTCAGGGATCACTCCTGCCAGTGCTGACCACGTGCAAGTCAAGCACCTAAACCGCACTACCATCTCTCCAGCCACCAGTGGTGGATATTTTAAGGCCCATATTCTAGTGAAACTGAAATGGTCCAACTGTAAAAGGCAAAACTGGTCACATGCTTCTGAAAGACTTGTTGTTTATAAAACCCACATAGCGCTTACTAGTTTAGTTCCCATGTTAGGGATATAGAACAGGTGGCATCATTCTCAGCAATATGGGCAAATTACCTTATTATTCTATATCTTTTTAACTAGTTTTTAAAATTTTTTTTCTCTCTTGTTTTCCACTTTTATTTCCAGTGGGTGAGTGTGGTCTCTGTGGTCCCGTTGCATAACCAGCCCTACCCCTGGATAATTGCCCTCCTTATTTTTAGGAAGCAGAAAAAAATGGCTTATTGTGTTATAATTAGCTAATGGTGCCCACCCAAACATGAGTATTATGCAAGAAATTTTGCTTTTTCTCTCTTTCAGGGAAGTTTGGAATGAGGTTGGGGGCAAGAGAAAGGATAAAATTTCAGTCATTTTTTGAATGCCCTTAATTACCATCTGGGGAAAATTCATGGCTTTTCAACTGCCCCAAGAGACTTTAAAGTGCGTGTGCTCTCTCTCTCCCTCTCTCTCTCCCTCTCCCTCTCTCTCTCCCTCTCTCCCTCTCTCTCTCCCTCTCTCCGTCTCTCTCTCTCCCTCCCTCCCTCTCTCTCTAACTTAAAACCAAATGTTCACAAAAGTGACAGCTAAGTTTTCTTCCAGCTATCTTATACTTAGAAACTTCTGCTCCCCCGAATTTAACTGCTTTATTTTGTGTAGTCCAGAGAAGATTTGGGACACTTGCTCATGGAGTGAAGCTCAGGAGCTGCCTGAAAGTTTTGTATTGTGAAGTCCTGAATTTTGAAAGATCTTGAATGTTTTTTACGGTCTAGAGCCATATATCATTCGTGTAGGCTTTCTTGGTCTGCTTGGCCACTGAACAATAAAGAGTTTGCACTGACTACATATGATTTTCTTGCTTTCTGCTCCTGTGTGAGCCAGGAGTGGGCAACTGAAAGGCAAAATGTGTGACATCAGATTGGTTCCCATGGCAGCGGACTGGAATACTACAAACACAGGGCTTATGGATGGGTCCAGAACGAGGGTTCAGGAAGATTCCTGTGAGGACAGGACAATCCAAAACCAGCACCAGGAGAATATTGTCAGAGCTGCTTCCAGAAACATATCTCGGTCTGTTCTCATTATCCTCATTACTCTGAGAGCTTTGTCTCAGGGACTTCATTTTTGAAGCATTGCTATTGCCTAATGTCTTTGTTTCTGTTTTCTGTATCCGTCTATCAGAGGTGACGGGGCAGGAAAACAGTTATTTTTATATTAGAAGTTCCTTTCTCTTATGAAGTGGTTTGTGCCCGTCATCTAATTTTTCCGCATAAATAAGATATATTTTGAACTTAAGACTAAAACATCTGTGCTTAGGGCTGCAGCAGCATCTGTCTCCCGACCAGGGTTGTTGGCCTTCCCCAAACTAGACACACCCACTTTGCGCTCTGAAAGCCCGAGACGGGGATGGAAGGCAGACGAGCTCATTCTTTAGCCCAGAGCGCCTCTTAGTGGCCAGAATGAGTCGCTACAGAAGGAAAGTGAAAACCGCCTTCAAACCTTTCCCCTTCCCCCACCTTAAACACAATTCCACCGGCAAAACCTATTATTTGAATCCCCATAGGATTTCACGAAGCTGTCCGGCTCCAAAGCTCCCGACGACGCGCAGAGCCCAGGCAGGGGGCACCCGGCTTCTCTAGCTGTGCCCCGTAAGAATCCTCCCTGGACCACCTTCTGACTCACCAGTCCCAGCTGGGCAGGGCCCTTGCTGTCCTTTTGCCCGGAGTGTGAGTCCGCTGTTGTCTGGCGGAGCCCACGCTGCCTCCCTCCCTGGGTCACCCCTATCCTTCCCGTCAGAGCCTCTCCCGGCCTGACCTCTGCTATCCTTCCACATAGCCCTGTGGCCAGCACACAGTAGGTCTTCAGTCAGTGCTGAGTGAGTGCATTTAGGGACTCATTGGGATGGAGCAGAGGTCCAAGTCCCATCATTGCATAAATGGTTAGTCTTTTGGTGTTTGGTGTGTTGTGTTGTTGTTGTTGTTGTTCTAGGGCCTACTCCAGGCTCTGCACCCAGGGATCACTCCTGGCACCATATGGGATGCCGGGGATCAAACCTGGGTCAGCTGCATGCAAGGCGAGCTCCTTACCTGCTGTATTATCTTTCTGGTCCCCAGATGGTTGGACTTGGGGCGTGGGGGGAGGCGTACCAGCAGTGTTGGGGGGTTGCTCATTCAGGGCTCACTCAGAGTACGAGCAAAGCATGTGCTTAGTGCTTTGAGCTAGCTCCCTGGCCCCATGGTTAGTGCGTGTGTGTGTGTGTGTGTGTGTGTGTGTGTGTGTGTGTGTGTGTGTGTGTGTGTGTTCTGGACCTCGCCTTTGAAACTTGCCTTAAATATAGTGCGCTTTGCTTAATGAGAAACTGAGGTAGCAAATAGCAGCCCTGTGATTAAAGCTGGACATTGTGACAGAGTGCCGCTTCCCGCTCCCGACTCACTGGCTTGGGGCTTGTTTTGCTAAGTCATTAGCTCGCAATGTCTGCTTTTCATTCGGAACATCTGCCCCCAGCCCTGCCCCCGCCAGGCTCGCTAGTAGCTGCTCTGTGCTCAGAGCCAGGAGAGACCCAGGGGCCCTAACCAGACATGTGCGAGGGCTGAGGCCATTTTTCATACCATGAAGACCACCCCCACCCCCCCACCCCCAAATCATTTTTTGCCCATCCACTTGCCCTCCCGAGACGCTCTGTGGGAGACACTCATTTATTGGACTACATACTTAACTGCGTTTTGGAAACGCAGCTCACATCCACAAAACACATGTGTCATTCACCAAACACATTTTGATCTCCTAACGGGTACCTGACATGGGGCCAGGGTTTCCGACGTGACTGGGACTGCCCTCCCTGGGCCCCCTGGAGAGGCTGAGCCCCAGCCATGGGAGAGGTGTGCTCTAGAATACCCCAGTCAGTGCTGTGAGAAGCCCGAGAGCCAGCCCGCGGCTGACCCTGGTTCCATTCCGTCTGGGCCCCAGAGCGCTGGCGGGCTTGACCCCTGAGCACAGAGCCAGGAAAGCCCAGAGCACAGCCGGGTGTGGCCCCAGACCAAGGCTCTAACTCACGCCTTCCTAAAGTTGGATGGAGACGCCCCTGCGCGGTGAAGACAAACAGAATGATGCAGGGTGGCGGCCCGGAGGAGCTGGGAGGGGGAATAGTATGACATTGCGCAATCCGGAAGCGTTCTTGTGGGCGAGTGGGGGGGGGGGGGACACTTGGATTGGGGTGTGGCCACCTCGGGCTCTTCCTCCCTCCTCACCCCGCCCCCCAGGTCAGAGCCTCTGCCTGCCCCAGGACTCTCAGACTTGCCTACAAGTTGTTCCCTCCTTCTGGAACGACTGCCCCACTTCTTCCCAGCTTTGAGTCCCCTCCCACCCAGCTGCCTTGCCCGCTACATCAGCACCCGCACACCAGCACGCAGGCAGAGTGCCCCCACCCCGAGCCCACCTCTCTCCCCTTCATGACCATTCTCCCGTGGCAGGGGAGGTGGGGGCAGGGGGGGTGTTTTTTCTCCAGGATCAAGCCTTTGCCTGCACTTGAAGCCTCAACACAGAGGTCTTGGTGAGGCAGGGCCTGTGGTCCAGCCTTGCGTGTGGGGGCCCCTGGGCTTGACCCCGGCACTGCAGAAGAAAAAAGAAACGTGCTGGTCACAGTAGTGATGTCCTTCCGGGGCTCTGATACTGTGTCCTTAAGAAGGAGTTTTGGGGGGCTGGAGCGATAGCATAGCCGGTAGGGTGTTTGCCTTGCACACGGCCGACCTGGGTTCAAATCCCAGCATCCCATATGGTCCCCCGAGCACCGCCAGGAGTAATTCCTGAGTGCAGAGCCAGGAGTAACCCCTGTGCATCGCCGGGTGTGACCCAAAAACCGAAAAAAAAAGGGGGGAGTTTTTGTTTTTGTTGTTGATCCTTTTTTTTTTTTTAAGCTTGTTTTAAGGACCACACCCGGCTCAGGGCTCTCTCCTGGCAGGGCTCAGGGACTCTGTGGTGCCGGGTCTAACCAGGCTCAGCCACAGGCAAGGCTAAGCCTTGTACTCTCTCTCGGGGCCCCTGTGGACCCTTTTTGACTTTTGCTGGGGGAAGAGGCAAGCTCTTCTCCAGAGATTAAGGAAATATTTACCACCTGCTTGCATAGACGCTAAACAATGTCTTTTCCAGCAGTGCTAAGCATGGGAAGTTCCTTGGAACATAGAAAAGTACACATTAAATTTTTAAAGATATCATGGACCCGAGAGATACTGCAGCAGGCAGGGCATTCGCCTTGCATGCAGACGATCTAGTCCTGAGCACCCAGTATGGTCCCCAAACACTGCCAGGAGTGATCCCTGAGCACCGAGCAGGAGTAAGCCCTGAACATCACCAAGTGCTCAAAAACCAAACAAAGAGAAAAACGTTTTTGAAGTTCCCCTTGATACGCATATATAGATGAGGGGCGGGCCCTTAGGATCTGAGAAAACTTCCGGAGGGGGGGATTTGTTGTCGGGAGTCATTCTGCAAATGCAATAAAACCGTCTGTTCCTGCAGACTTCCACTTCATATTTGCTAAGCGGCTTGCAGAAAGTGCTCCTGAGCAGGCTAGCAGGGAGAAGAGGTGAGCACCTCATACCCCGACTGCCTCTAGCATGGAAGACCTACCTGAGTTTTGTGGGTTTACTGAATGGGGTGTGGCGGGGACCATGTGGGGGGAACCCTGATAGTAGCTCCATGGTTGATCTACTTACTGTGGATGGGCTTTCCCAGAAGAAAGGGCTGGATTGTCCCCAAGGGCCCCCGTGGACGGTCACTGTGAAAATGTGGGGTTCACAGGCTCCCATTGCTTCTGGCAGAAGCTGGCCCGGCACAGGGGCAGAAACCCTCCCATCACGGGGCCAGCGCTGCTCATCTCACAGGCCAGTCCCTGATACAGGCCATGTACTAAGGGGTCCAGCCAAGTACCATTTTAAAGTCAAACCCCAAGGAGTCCCTGGCAGGGAGCAGGCGGTGAGAGGGAGGGACGGGTCTGTGTACACAGCCCGACAGGCCGTTTCTCCGGGGCTTGCAGCCGTTGGCAGGCACAGAGCTGCAAACGCGCGTGTGTAGCGAGAGAAGCCTCAGCTTTTCTGCACACGGTTTCAGTGATGTGGCTCGGTTCAGCCAGGGCCCCTTCCTGTCATAAATAAGATTACTTTCATTTCACTTGTGGAGTGTGCTATTCCTCCGAGTAATGAATTTCCTCTGTGCCTCTCGAGCACACAAACATGGTTTTCATTATTAGCTTTCTCTCCCTTAAAGAAGGGGAGGGGCGGAGGACGGGGAGGGGGGGAGGAAAGGAGGAGAAAGAGCAAAATTAATAGATTGTCAATTAACTCCATAAGTGCAGATGGATTTTTTTTTTCTTTTTGGTCCTATCTGGTTGGAGCAAGCTTGCAAGCAGTACGAGAAAGGCATTCATTTCTATCTCGGGCAAAGCTGTGAAGATGAAGTGGGACAGAGAGAGGGAGACGGATTTTATCCTATATACACCAAGAGAGGAGAGAGAGCGCAAAGGAGGGGGAAAAAAAAACCACATTCATTTCCAAACCTTAAGAACTGTGTGAGCGCGCGCACACACACGCACACACACACACACACACACACACACACACACAGAGCCGCGGGTTCCTCTGGAATCACTGAGCACATCACAAGACCATCTACTTGGACAGAAACGTACCACAATCTGTGTCTGTGAGTGTGTGAATGTGCGGGTGTGACTGTGTGTCTGTGTGGATGTGTAGGGAGTGTGTGTGGGTGTGGGGGGAGTGAAAGTGTGGGTTCGAGGATGTGTGTGAGCATCTGTCTGTGTATGAGTGTGGGGGCTTTGGGGGGGTGTTGGAGATATTTGTATTTATAAGAGATCCCAACTCTTCTCAATTGCACGTGTATCCCCCGGGAGTGCTAAAGACACGATTGTTCAGTTTTATGGTTTGGAATCTCTTGTCCAGGGGGCAACTTGTTATTTCACAGCTGGACTTCTTCTTGCTGGTGTTCATGCACATTTGAACCTCAGAGCTCTGTGGGGCCGACCGGTGACTCTGCCGAGATCTTTTCTGCTGTTGATTTTGGAAACAGGGGCGGGCTCCAAGGGCACGGAGTCTTCTCACATCTTCCCAGAGGAGATCATCTTTCCGAATGACTTGTCCAAAATGGAAAGTTGTTCAGATTGCTCATTCCAGACTCGTGTTCCTCTCCCGAAAGTGGGTGTCGGTTTCAGCCTCCCAGTTCCTGGCTGTGGTGCACTGTCTCTACCTTTGGGGAGCAAGATGCGAGAGCATGCCTCACATCAGGGCAAGGAATTGACTCTCGGACCCTCTTGTCCCCTGGCAGTTCACTGGCAACAGACTTTCACCCAGACAGAAGAAGTTGGATGCATTTTACAGCCAGGACTTGTCAGCCTCAGTGTAACCTCCTGGCCGGTGTGCAGGGCACAGTTCTGAAGGACAGCTGGCTCCCATTGGTGCTGAGGAGACGGATTTGGGGATTTGGGTACAGGGTCTGCATCTCACGCAGGTGAAGGCTGCTTTGCTGAAATGTGTACAGCACATAAGGGACTCTAACAGTAAGCTTCTCTGTCACTTAGCCGTGGCACAGGAAATTATTTCTGGCTCGTTTGTTGTGTGCAACAAGAGCCGTGCATATTTTTAAATACCCTCTGATTTAATATCTGTCCCAAGTGTGCTGGTGGCTGGTCCCTAGACAGGCCCTTATATGCAGTAAACCCTGTCAGCTCCGTCCGTGTTTTGATTGGAAGCATGGCTTGTAACAGCGAATGTCTCCCAAGACTGTGAACGTCTGCAGCTGTGGAAGGCTGGGGCTAGTTACTGGTCTTATGAAGAGAACCTGAGTGATTTCGTGGAGGGGGGAAAAATGAAGGATGGATTGCAACCCATAAGGTGCATGGAGATTTAACATGAAGGTTTCCATTGTGAGCACAGCTGCCTAACAGTATCCTTGCAGAGAGAAATTCATTTCAGTTACCACTATTGCACGACTTGACAAACATATTACCCCACTGTCTTTTTGCCTTGGATAGCGGGGGAAGAGGGAGGGATAGAGTCCAAAGTGTAAGAGATGAAATTAGACTAACTTCAGGCTTAGAGCGAGTTGGAATTGAATGCTTCCTGTCAATACTTCGTAGAAACAGATGTCCCTTTCACACTCTGAAGGCATTCTGCTGTTTTCTATAGCCTTACTTTCCCTGGGAATGAAAATGGTGAGAATTTTTTACATTTTAATTTAAGGATAGGAGTACCAGATTCTCTTCCGCTGTTACATGAAAAGCTCCCTGTGAGCATGAAGGATGCACTGGTGGATGGGGGGAGGGGGGCTGAACAGGAGGCTGGACCCCAGAGGACAGAGAGTTTCAGATGCTATTGCTGCGAGCTGAGACCAGTACCAATGCCTGTGACATTCCTCTGTGCCATGTTTATTCCTTTGCTCAGCCACAAATTGATGAAATATTTATTGAGCATCTACTCTGAGCCCAGGACTACACCAGGATTAGGGGGTGGGAGTTCTACTTGGGAGCCTGCTTGCTTCCCCACCCAGTTGGTCCACATGCCAGAATGTTTTTGTCCTGTAGGAGCTGAAACCGCCAGGAGACCCCAGCTGGGTCCTGGCATTGAGCAGAACTCAGGGTGTCTGCATCTCCAAGCACAAACCTGCTGGCTCTGAGACTGATCTCTTCGTGGCCAGCACCTTTGCTGGTGCCCGAAGCTGTCGATTCATTGTAAACCCTCTTCTAATTGGGCATAAATCTCCGTTGTATCTGGTAGAAGCAGCCCAAGGCCGCAAGGAACAGTTTACATACATATATATATATATATATATATATATATATATATATTTACATATAAATATATTTCACAAATCACGAAATCCCATTAATCACCGATTTCTCAGGCGGGCTCAGTAACATCTCATTTTGTCCTTTCCCTGAGATATTAGAAGTCTATCTCGACTCAGCCCTCCTAAGGATGTTGCACTGGGGGCTCTTCAGGGTCAGGGGAATGAGATCCAGCTTGTTACTGGATTTTGTATATGAATACACCATGGGAAGCTTGCAAGGCTGTCCCATGGGGGCAGGAAACTCTCAGAAGATTGCCAGTTTCTCCCAGAGGGAGAAGTAGGCTAAAGATATCGCTTCTGGGAGCTTGCTTTTAAATCTCTCTCTGGATGGTGGCCGTTGATGGGATTACACACACCTGGGTTCCCCTGCCGGTAACTTCATGCATGAGGCCTGTCTGAACGTTGGAGAGGGGCCTCCAGCATGGCTGTAGGTAGGTTCCAGTGGTCTTCGGCTGCCAGGAGCTCTGCTCGGAGTGGGGAGGGAAGCTGGAGCCCATCCCCTCTGAGGGGTCCCGGGGAAGACAGCCAGGCGTGCGGGCAAGAGAATATATATATTCTTTAAATCATTTAAGGAAATTATAGCTATAAATTTGGAGCAGTTCCTAAGTGAACTGTCAGGGCTAGCCTTCGAGAAGACCTTAGGAAACGACAGAAACGGAGTGAATGTGTTTGCTTTGGAGCAAGGGCAGGATAATGATTAGGGAAGTTACAAAATAGCAGCTCTGGAGAGCAGAAGCAAGGCCTTGGGGGTTTGGGCTCCATGTGGGAGGTTGGACAGAAGGTAGGGTAATGGTTGCTGGCCACTCTGGGGCAGGAGACGAAACCCAAGTCCTTGACTTAGCAGAGGATGCCCTCAACCCTATCCCTGCCCCTCAAGGACTACATCGAGCACCAAGGACTACAGCAGCTGCCCAAGGGCCAGTGAAACGGGGTTCCTGGGACCAGCAGAGGAGGTCAGACTGCACACACGTCCAGAGCCATCCCGTGTTCTCACCTGGAATGTGTTTGCTGGCCTTGGCCCCAGGCCTCCAAAAGCATAGTTTAGAGTTGGGCGATGTCTGAGCAACACAATTGAGATGATAAAGGGGAGCAAACGCAGTGGGGAGGGAGGACTCTGCTCCGGAAAGGGGAAAACAGACAAACTCTTCAGTCTTCAGGAGGGATGGCTGGGACTAGTTGTGCCTACAAAGGTCCCATGTAAGGTTGACCCAAGGTCTCGGTATTGCGAGATGGTGAGGAGAGGACTACTCAGTTGAGATGCTGTGAGACTTTTCCTTTCTCTGCACCCGTTTTTTTCCCCTGTTTAATCCTCCTCCCAGAATGTTTAACCTATTGGGGCTGGAGCAGTAGCACAGCGGGGAGGGCCTTTGCTTTGCACGCAGCCAACCCGGGTTCAAGTCCCAGCATCCCATATGGTCCCCTGAGCACCACCAGGGGTGATTCCTGAGTGCAGAGCCAGGAGTAACCCCTGTGCATCGCCAGGTGTGACCCCCCCCAAAAAAAAAAAAACCAAAATGTTTAACCTATCCTGCAAGATGCTTGCTAGAGAAAAGTTGTTCTTGAGGGGCCAGAGCCATTAGTAGTGTGGGTAGGGGGCTCGGCTTGCAAGCGGCTGACCCATGTTTAATCCCCAGCATCCCATCAGGTCTCCTGAGCCCACCAGGACTGGGGCCCCAAAACCAAACAGACATTGTAAAATAAACTCATTTTATTTCTGCCTTTGCAGCCTGACCTATACTTTACAAATTCAGACTAAAATCCATCTCGTTCCGGGGCTGGAGAGATAGCAGAGTGGGTAGGGCATTTGCCTTGCACGAGGCTGACCCGAGTTCAATTCCCAGCATCCCATATGGTCCCCTGAGCACTGCCAGGGGTAATTCCTGAGTGCAAAACCAGGAGTAACCCCTGAGCATCACTAGGTGTGACCCAAAAAGCAAAAAAAAAAAAAAAAAAAAAAATCCATCTCGTTCCTTCCATGCTTCCTGGCCTATAATAATTTTATTTTTAAATTTCACACCTGCAACCAGGGTGGGCACTAGGACAATTCTTGGTGACAAGGTGCAGCCGCACCGACACCCGAGGGCCGAGTTGTTCGCCCACAGCGGTGTGTCTGAGCAGCGTGCCTGAGGACTGGAACTGGAGAGCGTGCATGTGCGGCTGGGGAGACAGCGAGGGGGTGGAGGGGAGGGTCCACACTGGCCCATTCTGCTGGAGCCCTTCCTGGAAACTTCTCGGGGTGGGCAGTCTGGGAAGCTGTCACCGCTTGGGGGGGACATGTTCACGTCTTCGGGATCCCTGTGCCCCGTGGAAGCTCGGGTGTTGGGAGAGAGGGGCCGTTTCTGCAGCACAGACAGCCCTCTCTCACCCCCGGATCCACAGAGACTAAAGCTGTCGGCAAAGGCTGGGCTTCCCGTGAAGTCTGTCGGGCAGCGTTCCTGGTGGTGCTTGGGGGACCATGTGGGGCATTGTTGTGCCCAAATTTCAGATCCCCAGTTGCGGAGAGACCAAGTCCATACAACGATAATGCAAAAGCAAAGGAACTTTATCGTTAGCTCGAGCTAGGGTCCGTCTCATCCAACACGGTGGAGTCTTGACGAGGACCCTAACTCCCAATCCCAAGCAGTTGATATAGGATTCAAAGTTAAGCAAGCACTAGGGTAACAGTGGTCAGGGAACAGTTAAACAATAGTTTCCAGTAACAGTTTGTGATTACATAAACTGTATCATGGTATCACTGTCACCCCGTTGCTCATCGATTTGCTCAAGCGGGCACCAGTAACATCTCCATTGTGAGACTTGTTGTTACTGTTTTTGGCATATCGAATACGCCACGGGTAGCTTGCCAGGCTCTGCCATGTGGGCGGGATAGTCTCAGTAGCTTGCCAGACTCTCCGAGAGGGGCGGAGGAATTGAACCCGGTTCCGCCGCATGCAAGGTAAACACCTTATCCGCTGTGCTATTGCTCCAGCCTGGAGCTGGTTACATAAGCTACTTTCTTTATTTTTATTTATTTAGTTTTTTGCTTTTTGGGTCACACCCAGCAATGCTCAGGGGTCAGCCGTAGACAAGGCAAATGCCCTACCCGCTGTGCTATCGCTCCAGCCCAAGCCACTTATTCTTTATGATTAACAAAAGATAATTTGGGGGGGAATAGTGATTGAGCCCACTTGTTGGGCCCAGGAACTTTCCAGGTGGGTTCAAGTTGGCTAGTTACACATTGTTTGATTTCTGGGAAACGGTTTCAGTTGCAGCAACTGAACCTGAGGCCTCCTTGCTTTTGCTCATTTCTGCCACCTGTCATGGCATCAGTTTCGCCCTTACAGCACCAATGACCAAACTCAAGTCAACTGCATGCAGGCCTTGCCCTCATACTAGCTCTCCAGCCCAATTTTTAATTTTTCTTTTTTTTTTTGTCATAAGTCAGGTAGCATGGTGGGAATGACATGACTTTGAAACCGTCTGACCCGTGGAAAGGGGCTGCCCTCTGCAGCTCTGGGAAGCAGTGGAGGGTGATGGAGGTGGTGAGGGACCTGAGCAGGGGTCCCGACCACACTCCCCCATCCTTCGGGTCTTTCCCAGAGATGCCCCGGGGCCGACTTGCCCCACCAGGCGCTTCTGAACTCGACCCCCAGAGGCCTGGACCTCTGCCCGCTCGCCGTGCGCGCGCTGTTATTCCATTTCCTGCGGTGGTCAAGGCGGGGACACCTAAGTACGGCTTCTTTTTATAGAGGGGCCTGCCTCACGCCAGTGCAGATTAGAAGGGCGCCCGCGCAGAGCCCTCATTTCGAAGAACATAGTAATCCTTAGAACCAGGATATTTCAGGCACTCAGGGCAAACTGTTGATTTCCTAAAATAAGAGAGGGTTTCACTTTTTTTGTTGTTGACATTTTCCTAATGAGAATGCCTCAAGCATTTAAGCGCTCCGGCTGTGCCCTTTTCCTGCTCTTCTCGGGGTGCCCCTTGAAGACAAGTCGCTCGGTAAAGTCATCAGGCACTCGGAGAGGACCCGGCTTCCTCCTTCTGCTTGGAATGGGAGCACAGAGTTTCTTAATATGCCTCAAACCCTAGCCCCAATTCTTTGCTTCTCTGGCAGGTCACCCTTGATGCCTTCTACGTAAGACTTTTTTCTTTTTTTGGGTCACACCCAGTAATGCTCAGGGGTTACTCCTGCCTCTGCACTCAGGAATCACTCCTGGTGGTGCTGGGGGGACCATATGGGATGCTGGGGATTGAACTCGGGTCGGCCACGCAAGGCAAATGCCCTACCCGCTGTGCTCTTGCTCCGGCCCTACATAGGTCTTTCTCCTCCACGCTTTTCCCATTTCATCTGCCACACGGCTCGAACGGGAGCTGCTGTTTGATAGAACCTCCTGTGGACCAAGCGTAGGGCCAGCCAGAAGCTGCAGCCGCAAATCAGGCTCCAGAGCAGAGCTGTCTAGTAGAACCCTTGGTGCTGAGGGGATGTTCAGTACCGGCCACCCTCGGTCCACTGTGGGAACCCCTCAACCGCCCGTGACTGCTGAGCTCTTGGTGTGTGACTAAGAAACTCTGGGATTCCTTCACATGTAAGAATGGCTACACACAGCTAGGGGTGAGGTGACTGACCCTCTGCCCGGCTTTCTGCTTGAGGTCTGTTTTCTCCAGCGCTGGAGGCTGTCGTCATCTTTCCTAACGCAGAGGTGGGGGCAGAGGGGGGCAAGGAAAATCCCTCCTCAGAGCGCCTCCCTCTGAAGGCCGGACCTGGGCTGCCTGCTGGGTCCACCCCATGCCGCCTTTCCCCTCCTTACACTCCCAGGGGGGTCCCGCGCCTGCAGGCGGCTTGCCTTTCCACACCAGAACCCCCGAGGAGCCCGAGTTCCACTGAGGCTTTTCATCTTTCATTCCAACTGTCCCTGCCACCAGAGCTGTTACTCCTTGTCTCAACCCCAGGGTCCTCTAGAGGGGGCTCGAGTGGCAGGAGCGAGCAGAACGCCAGGTGGAGCCAATAATGACACCTGGACACAAGGCAAGAACCTGAGAGGGTTCTGGCTGGGGGTGGGTACGTTGGACCACATTCGGTGGTGCTCGGGGGTCACTTCCCCGCAGGGCTACAGGGGAGCTCTAGGCCGTGCTGGGTGGGGGCTGAATCCAGGTCAGCTACATGCAAGGCAAGCGCCTTGCCCCCTGCGCTATCTCTGGCGGCAGGAGGGAGTGGGCGCGGGGTCACAGTCCTATGGCAAAACGGGCTTGAACCCGTCGCAGTGCCCTGAAGGAGAACAGCTCGCCCCTTGGAGATGTGCAACTACAAAAGGCAACAAAGTGTCCCCTTTGGGTTTGAACTTAAAAAAAAAAAAAGTTGACGCGGCGTGCAAGGCGGAATGTTCCCAAGAGGAGCCCTGGAATGTGGCCGTATCTTCTCCAGGACTGAGCCTTTGTCCTGGCAGCTGACCACCTCCTTCCTCACCCGGGGGCGCTCGCCTGAGCGGCTAGAGCTGAGGGTATAGCAGCCTCATTTGCTCTTGGCAGGAGCCCCGGCGCGCGTGCGTGGGGTCGGGTCAGAGCAGGCAGGAATCCCTGGGGCTTGGATCTTCCCCAAGGAGACGGAACCAATGAGCCTTCCGTCCCGTCCCTCCCCTGGGGACCCCCGGGGGGGCTGATCCCCGGGAGGAGGGAAACAGCGCACTGGGCTCCCAGTCTGGTGCGGGCGCCCCCAGCAGCGCCGCCTGCAGGCTGCCCCGTCTGGGGGTGTCCCAAAGCTCTGACCTTGGTCCCCAAGCCTGGCTGACTCCAAGCGGTCCTTCAGAGCACACTTCCGCTCTTGTCCATCGGGGGTTCTTTTTACAAGTGGGGCAGCCTTCAGAAAACTTCCCGGTGGCTAGGATCTGTTGAGGCACAGACGGGGCCACGTGGGAGTAGCGCGGGCCCCGCCCCTGAGGGCCTTTCTGCCTTCCCTACCATCCCCCGCCCCTCTTGCCTCATCTGTTAGGGTTCCGTGTCGATAATTTCCCCCTCTCCCAATTCGCACAAAGAGTTCAGCCAGTCATGCAACACACAAGCGGAGTTTATTATGCCAGCTAGCTGGAGTCAAGCTTCTAGGCACACAGGCCCAAGCAAGACCCCAAACAAGGGAAAAGCCGCAAATTTTATAGTCAGTGCTGGCATCCCCTCCCGCACGTACGCATTTTAACAAAAGCATAAGTGAAAATTCAAGTTTCATGATTCAGAAAACACTTTCAGACAGTACAAACAAGCAGCTGCAGATAGGTGATCTAGACATGTTTCCAGAACATTCTGGCGGCTACCCACCCTGCTTGTGTCTGGGTGGCTTCTATGGATGGTGAATAGCGGTTATGAAACTATTTGCCAAGGCCGAGTTTTCAGCCCAAATGACCTTCCCTCACAGATGGCGGGGGGCGGGGGGGGGGGGGAGAAACGGGGGTTTTAAGAAAAACAAAAAGGTTTAAGTAAAACAGGACATGGAGCAGGAACCGGGCATGATGGAGTCGCTCCTGCATGGCTCTGTGCCCAACACCTCCCGACCCGCCCACACCTTTGCTCTGCTCTCCGCTCCCTGCCCACCCGGAGGAACACCCGAAGGCAGACAGTCCTGTGCAGATTCCAGCAGAGACCCTGGGGCTCGCAAGGCAAACGCCCCACCCGCTGTGCTATCCCTCCGGCCCCCTGAACTGTATTTCTGTCTCTCTTAGCAATGCTGGTCATGCTCGGAAAGGTGGTCCCTGATGGAGCCACGTTCAGGGCCGGGGACATAACCCCTTTGCTAAACATGCTAGAGTAGATGCCCCGAGCTCAGTCCCCAGAGCGACACTGTCCCCTTCTGGCCCCGCAGGTTGGCTCTGGGCCAAGCAGAGCACTATCCAGGGAGCTCCTGTAAGGAGAGAGCAGCTGAAATCTGGAAGGGAGCAAACCAGATGTCCATCTGTCAGCTGACTTAGTAACAAGCGGTGATGGCCGCGGGGGGCCCCCGGGAAGGCACTTTCACAAGGACGCCGACTGCGGCCACCGCACAGATGCCCTCGCAGCATCAGGCACTCACAATTGCAGCCATGGAGCCAGCCAGCTGCAAGCACCCGGCCCAGGACCGCAGCACCTCTGCCGCCTCAGCCCGGGATCCCTCGGCCCAGGCCCAGACACACACACCCCAGACAGTCCTGTCCTAAGGACAATCACCTTCAAGAAGTAAATGAAAAAGATAAGGTCACACCAGCAGTGACACTGGAAAGAGAAGGACTGAAGTCGAAACATTCAAAACTATAGAATATAAGATGGAAATTCTAGAGAGAACAACAGCTACATCACTGTCACTGTCATCCCATCATCCCGTCACTCATCGATTTGCTCGAGCGGGCACCAGTAATGTCTCCATTGTGAGACGTGTTTGCTACTGTTTTTGGCATGTTGAATACGCCCCTGGCTAGCTCGCCAGGCTCTGCTACATATGAAGAAAACCGCAGTCTGCAATAGGAACTTGACACGATGTATCAAGAAATTAAGACATGGCTTCCCGAAAGTGAGATGTTCCAGGCAGGTTGCAAGACCTGGTTACAGAAACATCTATAAATGGAGATTAAAAAGCAGAGCACTGTCCGGGGAGCTCCCGTAAGGAGAGAGCAGCTGAAATCTGGAAGGGAGCAAACCAGATGTCCATCTGTCAGCTGACTTAGTAACAAGCGGTGATGGCGTTTCCCCGTCTCCCCCGCGGGGGCCCCTTGGAAGGCGCTTTCGCAAGGACGCCGACTGTCACCACAGCATGGTTGCCCTCGCGGCATCAGGCAGTTCGTTCTCTCCCGGTCAGCGTGTGAGCTGCCCAGCCTGCAACCGTGAGCGCCGGCACAGTGGGGCAGGTGCTGCTCCCAGGTGCTGCTCTGTGGGTCGGGTCACAGGGGGGCAGACGGGACACCCGCTGTTGAGGATGCGGTTGCACAGAGAGCCAGAGTGGAGGAAGGGGCAGTCTGGGCACGCACCCCTGCCCTCCGCCCCCGAGATCTGGGGACCGCAGGCTGTGTGGCATCTGGGATGACCATCCCTGAGAGTCCTGTGTTGGTGGCCGGCTGACGTACCCGCCGAGTGCGGGCTCTGGAGCCCTCCCTCCTGCCGAGGGAAGGACGAAGAGGCCATGAGAGGGGGGTCAGCTCACCAGGGTCCGTCCTGGCGTCACTGCAGGTAGAATCCTGCTCTCCCGCAGCACTCCAAGGGTCTTCCTCTTGGCCTCCTGTGGTTCCAGGGCGGGGCTCTGAGCACTGTGAGGAGGTACTGAAGTGCTTGCAGGCAAGCAGAAGTAGCAAAACTCTGTGGGGGAAAAAAAAATCAAAATCTGGGGCTGGAACGATTGCACAACGGGTAGGGCGTTTGCCTTGTACGCAGCCGACCTGGGTTCGGTTCCCAGCATCCCATCTGGTCCCCTGAGCACCGCCAGGGGTAATTCCTGAGTGCAGAGCCAGGAGTGACCCCTGTGCATCGTCAGGTGTGACCCAAAAAGAAAAAAAAAATCAGATTTTTCCCAGACTGCCTGAGCTCCCTCGAGCCCTTCTCATACTGACTTGGGGGTGTCTTGTCAGATCCCTTCCCGGGCCACTCAGGGAGACCCCAGTCCGGGGGGCCTGCATCACCTCCTCTCCTACAGCCCGTCGCCTGGAGCGGCGTTTCTCAGCCTTCCTCCCACCGTGGCCCGCTTACCCCCGCCTGGCCCCCCTTCCTGCCTGATAGTCCCCATTCTCATATGTAGTTTTCACCTGTAGCCCCTTGCAAGAGCCTAAGGACCCGTGGGGGTGGGGGTGGGGGCAATCCCTGGTGAGAAACGCTGATCGAGGGCCCTTGCCCACGTGTGGGTCTCTGCTGCTGGTGCAAGAAAAAGCTGTGGGCTCTTAACAGTGATGTTTCAACCTCAGTCCATGCCCCAGGAAGCTGGCCAGCCTTACAACCAGCCTTACAACAAGGAGGAGGGGGAGGGGAGGTGGTCCACCTCCAAGGCCCCGCTCCCAGGGCTCTCCAGCACTGACTCCTGGCTGGGACAATGTTCCTTGTCAGATAGGAAAGAAAGCAGCCCGGGAATAATTCTAATGTCAGAGGAGTCCCACAGCCTCTGTCCCATGGCCTCCAGAGCCGGGGTGGAATCCTGGATCTGGCAGACGGTCACCAGCTCACATGCCACAGTGTTTTGTTTCCCCCAAGCCACCCCCCACCTGGTGCCATGTCGCGTCCCTGCCTCTGTGTCTCTGGCTTTCTCGAAGCAGTCATGTTGAGGGGAGAGACAACATGTGTGAGGAATTACGCAGAGCCTGTAAACACCCCGGAGGCCAAACCTCGAGCTGCTTTTAGATGTGCAGCCCAGCGAGCCACTGGCATATTTTTTATGATTTCATTGCAGCACACAAAAGAGCCAGTTAAAGAAAATAAACATGCCGAAGAAAGCCCACATGCACAGATCCACTTAAGGTTGGTTTGGGAAGATGTATCACTAAGCAGATGCGCTTTTAAAGGTTTATATCCCACCCGCCAACATCCCCCCACCCAACACACACACACACAGACACACACAGAGACACAGACACACACACAGAGACACAGACACACACACAGAGACACAGACACACACACAGAGACACAGACACACACACACAGAGACACAGACACACACACACACAGAGACACAGACACACACACACAGACACACAGACACACACACCCCTTGCTTCAGACAGATTTCAAAGAGCTTTGGGGTAAATCTTGGCAGATTTTTTTATTTTTCCGTTTGGGGGCCACACCTGGCGATGCTTAAGGGTTCCTCCTAGCTTTGCACTCAGGAATCACTCCTGGTGGTGCTTAGTGGACCATATGGGATGCCTGGGATAGAACCCAGGTTGGCACATGCAAGGCAATCGCCCTCCCTGCCGTACTATCTCCCCAGCCCCTTTTGTTTGTCTTCTTTTGGACAGCTAGAACTTCTGAACTCACAGTGCCAATGCCAGGATGATTTCCACTTCTGTGGCTGCCACTTCCCCAGCCTGCATTCTAGAAGCACAGAGATGAAAGGTGTTTCTTTACCTGGAAAGGAGTGGGGGGTGGGGGAGGGGGCCAGGTGCATGCGCCATGCTGAGCCTATTCTCCTCCATCCTAGGGTCCTTTCCGTAACAAGGTTCTTGATCTGTCCTTGCTGGCTCTGCACCCAGTAAGTGCCGCTGCTCTGTCGTCTGTCGGCCACCCTGGCTGCTGGCCTGCAGCCTCCTGCGTCTCCTCGGTGCCTTTCAACCAACGTCCCGGGCTTCCCGCTGGCTCCCTGGCTTCCTTTATCTGCCCCCAAGGGACCACCCATTACCCTCCTCCAATCCCGAGCAGCTTTCCCTTGCATCTTCCCCTCGCTCCACACCTGTGCCCGTGGCTGCGTCTGGCTTTCCCCCATCCCCCCTCCGCTCTATCCTGTTTCTGCTGGAATTGAAGAGGGAACCAGGGCCAGGACTTAGACACTGGCATTTTCCCCCTGGGCCACTGTCCATGTCTCCAGTTGGAAAAGCCAATCTTTTAGGGTGTCCGCAGCTTTGATTCTTTGTTTGTTCATTTTTTAAATCAGTAGCTCCTGGGGCTGGAGGCAGGACACTGGGTAGGGCGCTTGCCTTGCATGCAATCAACCCAGGTTCAATGCCTGGCACCTGAGTCCCCGAATCCCGCCAGGAGTGACCCCTGAGCACAGAGCCAGGAATGAGCCCTAAAGACAGGTCCTGACGCCCCTGCCCCCAAACACACCAAAACCAGCTGCAGGATAGACACTTGGAGAAGCCAGAGTGAGAATACAGAAGATAGGGCCCCTTCCTTATGCACGGCCAGCCTGGGTTTGATCCCCAGCACCCTTTGTGGACCCCCGTGCCTGCCAGAAATGATCCTGGAGTGCAGAGCCAGTGGCAAACCTGAACACAACTGACTGGAGCCCAGAAGGGCCCCCGCCCCCGGCCAAAAAAAAAAATATATATATATAGGCACTTTTCCTGCCTTCAGATTGCACAGGGTGTATTAAGGGAATAGTATACATAATGGTTTTCAGATGGGAACCACAGGGCACCTGTGTGCCTGTCTGTCCGGAGATTACGGGAGAGCCTGGAGATCGGGGATGGAGTACCTCGGGGGCACTTTCTGCGTGCAGCAGTTGAAAGGAAAAGCTGATGGAGGCCAGGAGGGAGGCTGGACCAGTGAGACAGGGGAGACTGGGAGAAGGAAAACACCAGGGGGCGGCAAGAGGCTGGGCCTGGAGCCCTGCTCACGGGCTGGAAAGGCGGAGGGAGAAGGCAGAGAGACGCTACTCGGGAAAGGACTGATCGCTGAGCCAACAAACACTGGAGGAAATACTCAGACTGAACAGAAGTCGGTGCAGAAATGGGAAGCAGCTCTGAGCTACCTACTCGAAGTGGACCGAGCAGCCAGTCTAAAGGATCTGTTCCAGGGCTGGAGCAATAGCGGGTAGGGCGTTTGCCTTGCACGCGCCTGACCCGTGTTCGATTCCCAGCATCCCATATGGTCCCCTGAGCACAGCCAGGAGTAATTCCTGCATGCATGAGCCAGGAGTAACCCCTGTGCATCGCCAGGTGTGACCAAAAAAACAAACAAATAAATAAAGGATCTGTTCCTAGGTCAGGGTGGTGAGCCGTGGCGGCCACAGCCCCAGGCTGGGGCACCGCTCAGGACAAAGCCTGATTTTACTGCATGTTGAGAACCCGGAGAAGGAGCTGCAGCCGTTTTCCCTGGGACCCCAGGACGCCAGTTCTTTCCAGGGGGTGGACCTGGGCAGGAAAGGCTCCTGACGGTCAGTCACAAAGTAACTTTTCCCTTCTCTGAGGTCACTTGACCTTAGCCAGATGGGATCTCGTTCTCCTCCTGTCTCCACCAGGGTCAGCGTCCAGTTTTTCTAGTGACCCTCAGAAAACACACGCAATCCTGGTGTCTTTTGGGGTCTCCCTCCCCGCAGGGTCCGGCAGACGCCATGCACAGTCCCCTGCAGAGGACGGGGGCAGCGTAGCCAACACCCACTCTCGCCCCTCACGTAGGGTTCCTCCTCTTCTCCCCCAGCACGTGCTGTGTTTGGCCCCCTGCCAGGGTAGAGTTATATGTGTGTGGTGGGGTGGGGCAACCAGGAAGGGGCAGTGCGTCTCCCCTGACCGTCTAGGCGTATACTCAGCCGGGACCCGCCTCTCCCTCACTCTCCAATGTCCTTCGAGTTGTTCTTCTCTTAGGTAAGCACTCCAGCCAGTTAGAGCAGAGGGGATGCATCGTGGCTGCTTCATTCATTGATTTATCTTGGATTTGGATTTGGGGCCACACCCAAAATTTTGGGTTTTGTTGCTTGGGAGCTACTGCCAGCTCAGACCTTGGTGGTAAGTGCTGGCAGTGCCAGGGGGAGGGGGAGGGGGACCATATGGTGCAGGAGAGGATATCTGGACATCCTACATGCAGTTCCATCAGCCGATGCAGCTGTCCCTCTGGCCCCATGGATGCTTTATTTTTCTGGAGGGCAGGAAGCATGTTCCGTGCAAAGAGACTGTGGTGATAGGGGCAGACCACTGTCCCCACCTTGGATAGGTTCCCGCCCACCCCTTCCCTCCCCCCACAACACACACACACCGCCTGTCCCCCTTTGAATGAGATGAAGCTCCTCTCCATGGATTCTAAAGAGGAATCCTAGAGACATGTGTACTCTGGAGGGTTCAAGAAACTGAAAAGGGAGAGAAAGATCTAGAAAAAGAGTTGTCCTGAGGAAGGTTTGTGAGGAAAATGAGCGTGCCTTTTTTGTATTGGAAAACAATAAATTATGTCGCTCTATCACTGTCATCCCGTTGCTCAGCGATTTGTTCAAGCAGGCACCAGTAATGTCTCCATGTGAGACTTGTTGTTACTGTTTTCGGCATATCGAATACGCCACGGGGAGCTTGCCAGGCTCTGCTATGCAGACAAGATACTCTCGGTAGCTTCCCGGGCTCTCTGAGCGCGGCAGAGGAATCAAACCCAGGTTGGCCACATGCAAGGCAAACGCCCTACCTGCTGTGCTATTGCTCCAGCCAAATAAATCATATCATGAAGAGGAAAAGGGAGTGACGTGTAATCATTCAGAATTCCTTTCAAGAGGCCAGAGGGCTAGGACAGCGTTTGGAAAGGGCGTCTGCCTTGCACGTGGCTCACCTGAGTTCCATCCCCAGCACCATGTAAAATCCCAACAGGAGTGATCCCTGAGCAGCATCGGGCATGCCCCCAAAAAACAAAAAAATAATTAAATTTAAAAAGAAAAAGCCTTCATACTCTGTGAGTTTGAAGCTAACTCACAAAACATATATCAAGTTCCAAACTCTAAGAAATTCCAGTTACATAGACTAGAAAATGTTCCTGCGATGGCAATTTCCTAGCGCTTGGATTTTTCTATAACTTCTCGTCACTATTCTGAATTCCGCATCATCCTTTAGGAATGTTAAAACTAAAATTAGGGGCTGGGGAGATAGCACAGCGGGTAGGGCGTTTGCCTTGCACGCGGCCGACCCGCATTCAATTCCCAGCATCCCATATGGTCCCCCGAGCACTGCCAGGAGTGATTCCTGAGTGCCAGGAGTAACCCCTGAGCATTGCCGGGTGTGACCCAAAAAGAAAAAAAGAACACCTAAAATGAGATGTTTTCTGAGACACACAGCTAGATTCTGAGCTCCTTGAGATGAAGCTTGGCGAGGTACTTGCCTCTCCTTCTCCTCAGGAGCCAGCAGACTGTGGTGGCTGAGAGAAGACGACTCACTCCTGGCACCACCAACTTGGAATCATGCTGGGGTCATCATCGGCAGCCTCAAGAGTTGCTACTGAGCTCTATTCTGATAGTCACCTGGACCCTTGACACACTAGTATGTACAAGAAATTGGGGAGGCAGGTTGAGGCCACACTTATGATTGGTCAGGGGCTTTTCCTGCCTCTGCTCAGGAGGACTCCCTGGCAGTGCTCGGAGACCATATGTAGGGCCAGATCAAGTGTACAACTTTAAGGAAACATTAGAAATTTCTCCTCCTTTAGCTACCCAGGAAAGGGAGAGGGGCGAGGGAAGGTTGAGGGATGGATCTCCTCCTGGGTACCGAGCAGGTCACCTGCAGAGATCAGAGATCAGGCTTGGTCTACAGAGCAGATGCCTTGCACACAATCTTACTCTTTTGGTGTGCCAGTCAGGGACAAGACCAGAACAAGACCTTGTGAGAAGCCGTCGAGCCGGAGATTACAGGGGTTAAGGTTCTTGCATGCGACCCACCCAGGTTCCATCCCCGGCACCACATATGGTCCCTGCCAGGAGTGAGCCCCGAGCAGAAAACCAGGAGAGAGCCCTGAACACTGCCAGGTGTGGCCTA
The DNA here is from genome assembly GCF_027595985.1 of Sorex araneus. Lineage (NCBI taxonomy): Eukaryota > Metazoa > Chordata > Mammalia > Eulipotyphla > Soricidae > Sorex > Sorex araneus. The sequence goes on along the minus strand of NC_073306.1, from coordinate 180,770,758 downwards.
CACTTGATCTTAGCCAAAAGGCTGAGAAGCGATGCCCGGTGTGGCCTAAATCCCTTCCCTATTCCACTCTCAAAAGACAGACGTCTTAAAATAAAATAAAATAAAATTTTTTAAAAGAAAGACATTAGAGACCACTTCTGCCCTCTCAGAGTCTAATCAGAAATGACTCTTGGCAGTCAACTTCAGCATTAAGTAATGCTAATAATAATTTTTTAAAATCCCTGCCCTCACCAGCACTCTCTGCTGTTTTTCTGATCTGATTGGAAATGCCCGAGTGAGTTTCAGGCTTTGTTTTAGAATGGGTGAGCAAAACTGGGATTTCAGAACCGTCATCTGTTACCTATTTGGAAAAATGTTTTCAAACTAACTTGACACTAACCTGTTAGCTCTGACCCAGAATTCCAGACAGATATGTGGGTCTTCTAAAATCATAAACATTCAATGTTTGTGTTCTGAACTTTTTTATTTTTAATGCAAAAAATATTACATTTGGCACTTTGAAATCTCCTAAATGAAAATTTACAGACGCCTTTGGGGGTGTGATTTTTTTTTAAGTAGGATAAAAAGAAAAAAAGGCCTCCCCCCGCCCCCACTCCATCATACTTTTATAAAATATGACCATATAGTCCCAGCCCGCAAGCACCCAAACCTCCAAGGTCATAAAGATGATATTAGCGTTTCATTTTCAATGCATTTGTGATCCACAGTCACTTGAAAGGCTTCTATTTTTGTATCTAGGATGGAACATAAGGCTAATTAATAAAAGCTGGAGCTAAGCTTCGTGCTAAATTAAATAAATATTTTTTGGAAATCAGTGGCTTTGCGGCCGTAGAGAGGCTCCGAAACGAAACTGGAAGAACGCTGAAGATGTCCGAGTGTTTCCCGCAAGCACGCACGGCCTGGTGGCACCAGCCTCCCGACAGGAGGAGCCGGCCCAGGATGGTTCCCAAGGCAGGAGAGTCGCATAGTATCAAATAAACATTTTATGATCAATACCCTTAAAGCCCCAGGAGAAACCTTAAAACCTAAATTGTCTGGGGCTTGGCTGTATGGCTCCCAATTAAACAAGCAAGTTGTGTTTTTAAATACCCAGGGCCCCTCGACCCACCCTCGGCGCCATCTTCCCACCTTCAACAGAGAAGAGGCCAGGCAGTCTGGTGAGCAACGCGGCCGGAGAAATGCTCCGGACCCGAATCCGGGCCAACAACACCAGGGATCCAGACGGAGGAGGTACAGCTGGCACACCTTCTCTGGATGGAGCCCTGGCGACACTGAGAAGCAACTAACACGGCTCCGGGTTGCGGGACTGGAACACATCCGAGCCGCGGGGGGGCACTGGAGTGGGGCAGCGCCTGCCCGAACTCCAAATGGTCCCGGCCGCCGGAAGTCCCACCCTCGACCCACCCTCGGCGCCATCTTCCCACCTTCAACAGAGAAGAGGCCAGGCAGTCTGGTGAGCAACGCGGCCGGAGAAATGCTCCGGACCCGAATCCGGGCCAACAACACCAGGGATCCAGACGGAGGAGGTACAGCTGGCACACCTTCTCTGGATGGAGCCCTGGCGACACTGAGAAGCAACTAACACGGCTCCGGGTTGCGGGACTGGAACACATCCGAGCCGCGGGGGGGCACTGGAGTGGGGCAGCGCCTGCCCGAACTCCAAATGGTCCCGGCCGCCGGAAGTCCCACCCTCGACCCACCCTCGGCGCCATCTTCCCACCTTCAACAGAGAAGAGGCCAGGCAGTCTGGTGAGCAACGCGGCCGGAGAAATGCTCCGGACCCGAATCCGGGCCAACAACACCAGGGATCCAGACGGAGGAGGTACAGCTGGCACACCTTCTCTGGATGGAGCCCTGGCGACACTGAGAAGCAACTAACACGGCTCCGGGTTGCGGGACTGGAACACATCCGAGCCGCGGGGGGGCACTGGAGTGGGGCAGCGCCTGCCCGAACTCCAAATGGTCCCGGCCGCCGGAAGTCCCACCCTCGACCCACCCTCGGCGCCATCTTCCCACCTTCAACAGAGAAGAGGCCAGGCAGTCTGGTGAGCAACGCGGCCGGAGAAATGCTCCGGACCCGAATCCGGGCCAACAACACCAGGGATCCAGACGGAGGAGGTACAGCTGGCACACCTTCTCTGGATGGAGCCCTGGCGACACTGAGAAGCAACTAACACGGCTCCGGGTTGCGGGACTGGAACACATCCGAGCCGCGGGGGGGCACTGGAGTGGGGCAGCGCCTGCCCGAACTCCAAATGGTCCCGGCCGCCGGAAGTCCCACCCTCGACCCACCCTCGGCGCCATCTTCCCACCTTCAACAGAGAAGAGGCCAGGCAGTCTGGTGAGCAACGCGGCCGGAGAAATGCTCCGGACCCGAATCCGGGCCAACAACACCAGGGATCCAGACGGAGGAGGTACAGCTGGCACACCTTCTCTGGATGGAGCCCTGGCGACACTGAGAAGCAACTAACACGGCTCCGGGTTGCGGGACTGGAACACATCCGAGCCGCGGGGGGGCACTGGAGTGGGGCAGCGCCTGCCCGAACTCCAAATGGTCCCGGCCGCCGGAAGTCCCACCCTCGACCCACCCTCGGCGCCATCTTCCCACCTTCAACAGAGAAGAGGCCAGGCAGTCTGGTGAGCAACGCGGCCGGAGAAATGCTCCGGACCCGAATCCGGGCCAACAACACCAGGGATCCAGACGGAGGAGGTACAGCTGGCACACCTTCTCTGGATGGAGCCCTGGCGACACTGAGAAGCAACTAACACGGCTCCGGGTTGCGGGACTGGAACACATCCGAGCCGCGGGGGGGCACTGGAGTGGGGCAGCGCCTGCCCGAACTCCAAATGGTCCCGGCCGCCGGAAGTCCCACCCTCGACCCACCCTCGGCGCCATCTTCCCACCTTCAACAGAGAAGAGGCCAGGCAGTCTGGTGAGCAACGCGGCCGGAGAAATGCTCCGGACCCGAATCCGGGCCAACAACACCAGGGATCCAGACGGAGGAGGTACAGCTGGCACACCTTCTCTGGATGGAGCCCTGGCGACACTGAGAAGCAACTAACACGGCTCCGGGTTGCGGGACTGGAACACATCCGAGCCGCGGGGGGGCACTGGAGTGGGGCAGCGCCTGCCCGAACTCCAAATGGTCCCGGCCGCCGGAAGTCCCACCCTCGACCCACCCTCGGCGCCATCTTCCCACCTTCAACAGAGAAGAGGCCAGGCAGTCTGGTGAGCAACGCGGCCGGAGAAATGCTCCGGACCCGAATCCGGGCCAACAACACCAGGGATCCAGACGGAGGAGGTACAGCTGGCACACCTTCTCTGGATGGAGCCCTGGCGACACTGAGAAGCAACTAACACGGCTCCGGGTTGCGGGACTGGAACACATCCGAGCCGCGGGGGGGCACTGGAGTGGGGCAGCGCCTGCCCGAACTCCAAATGGTCCCGGCCGCCGGAAGTCCCACCCTCGACCCACCCTCGGCGCCATCTTCCCACCTTCAACAGAGAAGAGGCCAGGCAGTCTGGTGAGCAACGCGGCCGGAGAAATGCTCCGGACCCGAATCCGGGCCAACAACACCAGGGATCCAGACGGAGGAGGTACAGCTGGCACACCTTCTCTGGATGGAGCCCTGGCGACACTGAGAAGCAACTAACACGGCTCCGGGTTGCGGGACTGGAACACATCCGAGCCGCGCGGCCGCTGACGCGGCCGCGCGACCTTTTCTAAAAACTGAAAACATACAATCTTTTAATGACAAACCAATTATCAAATGCTTCCTTAGTAGAGCTGTCTTCCTTGGGGAAAATTCCAACAACAATAGTGAGTTTTGTTTTGCAATATGGAATGTAATCAAGGTAGAGAGAAAATGAAGTGAAATTCATCAGTTACACAGTTGGGGGGGCTGTGGCAGGGGGGTATACTGGGGATTTTGGTGGTGGAATAGGGGCACTGGTGAAGGGATGGTGTTTGAATATTGTATAACTGAGACATAAACCTGAAAACTTTGTAACTTTCCACATGGTGATATAATAAAAATTTTAAAAATTAAAAAAAAAAAAAAAAAATACCCAGGGCCTATTGAAAATCCCCCATAGCTTTTATTTGGAGGGTTGGGGGGGACTCTGTGTGTGTGTGTGTGTGTGTGTGTGTGTGTGTGTGTGTGTGTGTGTGTGTGTGTGTGTGTGTTTTAAGCTGTAAAATGTGTTGCTGGCGACAGAATCTAGCTTTAATATATTTCAGGAGTTTCTGATAGTAAATTCACACTTGAGCTTGTAAAAGGTGTGGGTTAGTTGGCAAGACCACTGTTCCCATCTTCTCCCTGATTGAGAAGGGGTCAAAATCCAGCTGCATTTCATTAAAGCCCCTTGGAGGAATGTTCAGGACAGGTCAGGAGGAAAAGGACTCAAGGTCCCGTCCTGAGCACCCAAGGTTAAACGCCGCCCAGGGCTCTGTGTGTCTTTTGTCCTCATTCCTGGTGATCCAACAGTTTTAGGCTTCTGCTGGGTTTGTCACTGATGTTTCTCTTCTGTTTGAGGGTAAGGGGGAGCGAAAGCAATGGGTCACATCCCGCGGTGCTCAGGAGCCATTCCTGGCAGTGCGCAGGGACCCTGTGCAGTCCTGGGGACCGAACCCAGGTCGGTTGCATGCATGGCAAGTGGCTTAACAACTCCTCCATCTCTCCAGCCCCTGTCACTGATATTTCAACAAGAACTACTTTGATTCTGTATAGGAGTCCCCAGACGACAAGCAGTTTCCCTACCTGTTCTGTCACATTAGTGGTCACTCTTTGATCATATGTTCCCAAAGAACCCTGGTGTCCAAGCACTGACCGCTCTGATCAGCTGGCGTTGCTTCTGGGGATGAGCACCGTGCAGTCTTGCTTCCCTGTTGGAGAAGGAGAAGCACTTGGGTCCATCCTAGTCTCTGCTCACCAGCGCTCATGCCAGCGATGTCCAGAGTCTAATGTCCAGTCCTGTTGTTTCGACAGAAAGAAAGCTGGCACAATCTCCACCAGTGCTGAAACTGAAGGGTTTTTTGGTGTTTTTTTTTTTTTGGTTTTTTTTTTTGCTTTTTTGGGTCACACCTGGCGGTGCACAGGGGTTACTCCTGGCTCTGCACTCAGGAATCACCCCTGGGGTGCTCAGGGGACCATATGGGATGCTGGGAATTGAACCCGGGTTGGCCGAGTGCAAGGCAAACGCCCTACCCGCTGTGCTATCGCTCCAGCCCCCTGAAGCTGGAGTTTTCAAAAGTACCTTTGGAGCAAGCAGCCCACCCACCGGGGGCTGATTATTTGCGCCTTCTTTCACTGACTTCCTGTGTGGAAACTTGACGTGGCAGCGAGGAGGGGCCCCGAACCAGGTTATCTGAAAAGCCCCCAGTTCCTCCCCGCCCTCCCCTCTGCACACGAGGCTCTCTGCAGCTGCCCTGCGGGGCTGTGCGCCATGGGTGACCTTATTTAATCGAAGGGCTACATGGAATCAATCTTAATATTTGGAATGAGACTTGCTCCTCGGAAAACAGATGGCCAGCAAAGCGTCCTGGCTTCTCTGGGACAGAGAGATCCAAGGGAGCCCCCGGCTTCCTGGCAGACGAGGACCCATATCCCACGCTTGTTTCTGAAGCAGATATAAATATAAATATTCCTTTCCCCAGATTCCTCATTTGGTTCCTCAGATAATGGAACCAAACCAGAGAAAAAAGGAAAGGGCTGGTGGATACAGTTCCTCCTGAGCCTTCCCAGCAGAGGTCACCATTTTCATGATGTAAAAAGGGTTCCCCGGCTTAAAGGCCGGCCCGTTAGGGTCTGTAAATAAGAATCAATAATTGAAAGCTCTAGGGCAACTCAGCCCTCAGTTTTGGTACTGACAATAGACACTCTGCTGACCACTGTGCTTTGTGGAAGCACTGCAGAAAAAACAGCAATGGTCTTTGAAATGCAGATTATTCAAGCAATTTAACTTAAATCTTGGTGTTTGAGATAGGTCTATAGAGCTAAAGTAAATATATTTCCTTTGAATGTTTGTATGTGTGTTGTATGCACACACCCATATTTAAAAGTAAGATTTTAAAATGTCTAGTCCCCCTCTTTTTTAAAATGTTTATCACAAAGGAAGAGTCAAAAATATTGCTTATTGCCCATCTCTGCTATACTGTGATCTTAGCTGTAGCTACCTTTAAAGCCAATCCTATGGGCATTGAAAGTAGAAGATGCAGAGAGGAAACATTCGACTTTGGCTTTGCAGGATCCAGAAACAAAATTCAGGGGAGTCAGGAGAATTATCATCTTTTTTTCATCCATTTCATGGACTTCTATAGACTCTCTTCCCTGGCAAGCATTGAGGTTTTGTGCTAAAGGCCCTAAAACAGTTCCTTGTAAGTTGAACCATAGCATTGTCAAAAGGCTCCACAATAAAGCAAGGGATCAGGTCGTTCACACTGACACTCAGAATACCTTCCCCGAGACACAGTAGGGAATAATGGTCATAAATAGTGCCCCGTGGATATCCTTGAGATGGATTTTCTCAAAAATAGGTATTGAACCACGTGGAGCTTCCTTTTAACTATGTCAGTCGTTGAAATCTCCCTTGAAAAAATTGAAATCCCCTTTTGAATAAGTGCCCCTTGGAGGATAGTCAGGCTTGCTGTGGCTTCCCTGCTGGCTGTGCGGACGTAACCGCTGCAGACTGATTTTCAACAGCAGAGAGCAGTAGAGTGTCAGAGCCCAGAACTCTCCAGGGCACCAGGGAGACAAAGAGCGTGCTCTCAGGATGCTGCTCCGTTTCCACTGTGGGGAGGGATGCTTTCGAGCTTGTACTTTAAAATATATTCACTTCTAGAAAGGGATAAATAATGTCCAAACAATAAGTGATAGAACAGAAGAACTATCTATTAGCCAAAGACTGATAGAGTATTTATTATAACTTATAAGTCTACTTAAGAGGAGTGGAAAACTCCAGTAACATTCTCCCCAAGTTTCGGGACCATCCCTAATAGCTATAATCCAAAGCAGGCCTCAAATGAGTTGTTATATAGAGTCATGGAAAATCCGTGTTGTTTCTGTGAATGCCAAATTATACTGAGCCTTCAGGATGTCTGCACCAATTTACCAATAAATGTGTCAGTCATTCACCATGCGGTCAAAGGAGGCGATGAGCAAACAATATTAAGTCTGACCTTTTGTGTTCTCGCCTTGGCCCTAGAGATGCCCCTGGGGATAATGGCAGTGATAGACACCACATTGAGCCTCAGCCTGCCGCCGCTGTGGCCATTCCAGCTCTCACTTGGCTCCGTGTGCAAAACCAAATTCTGGCTTCCTTGTCATTATTCCTTCCCATCCCCCAAATAGCTTCCCTTCTCCCCACCTCCAACTCCCCAAAGCCTATAAGCCAGTGAGATAGGACAGCAGGTAGGGTGGCTTGCCTTGTACCTTACTGACCCAAGTTCAATCTCCAGCACTCGTATGACCCCTCACCTCAACTGGCCAGGAGTGAACTCTGAGTGGAGAGTCAGAAATAAGCCTGGGGCAGTGGGTTTGGTCCCCCAAAACAATAAAAAACAGAAGGCAAGAAATAGTTTCCCCATTCACCCAAGCCAAAACAAGAACTTTCTTTTTTTCTTTTTGGGTCACATCCAGTGATGCACAGGGGTTACTCCTGGCTCTGCCCTCAGGAATTACTCCTGGTGGTGCTCAGGGGACCATATGGGATGCTGGGAATCGAACCTGGGTCGGCCTCGTGCAAGGCAAACACCCTCCCTCTGTGCTATTGCTCCAGCCCCAAGAACCATTTTTTGATCCCATCCTCTTTCTTACCGCCACAGCAGCAAGTTCTCCCAATTCTGTTCCTCAAATGTATCTTAAATCCCTTCCCTTCTTTCCAGTCCTACTGTCTACATCCCCACCCACCCCCTCTTTGCTGTCCACCTGCCTGGCTCTAGTACCCTCGAAGCTGGTCTCTCTCCCTCCCCCCGGAAGCAATGTGGTCTTGCCATTCGGGCGATGGCTCCGAGCCTGGAATTCCCCTGAATGAAGCCTTCGGCTGTGGCCCATTGAGCTGTCCATTAAACTCCTGCTGGCCACCCAGTCACCTCTGCCCCTGCCCCACTCTGCACCCGCTCCAGACTCTTTCTTTTCTTTTGTTTATTTTGGGGATGACACTCAGTGGTACTCAAGCCTCCCCTGTGCATAGAGATCGCTCCGGGAAGTACTCAGGGGACCATATGCAGTCTTGGGGATGGAACAGAGGTCATCCACAGGCTATGCACGTGTCCTGCCTGCTGTTCCCTCTCCAGTCCCCGCCCCCGCCCTATAGACCTTCCTGACCCAGGACATTCTCACACGGTGCCTGTGCCCAAAGACTGAGTGACTGGGTTGTCACTTGGCTCCTGGAGTCTTGGTTTTCTCCACTGTAGAAAGGGTGCGGGAGTGGAAGGTTGGGTCCGTTCCAGCAATGACCTTCCGACTTCCTGTGCGAAAACAGAAGTTCTCTTGACTCCGTATAACCCTCTCCCAAGCACTGATCCCAAAATAATGTGAGAGGCTAGCCACATGCCTGTTAGAAAATATTTTCCATGTATGGTACAGGAACACAAAACGCTTTGAAATTGAAATGTATATGTTAACCAGCAATGCTCTCCATTAATAGAGGGATGTTTATACCATGTGAAAAGCCTTAAAGCCTGAAATGACAGCAGGGCAGGAGACTCGAGCCTCACAAAGCACATTTACTTCTCTCGTGCCCGGTTCTCTCCGAAGGCTTCAGCGGCATGTGGGTGCGTGGCCAGATTGGCATTTCAGCTCTCCTTTGTGGAAAAAGTGCACTGCCAAGGTTTATACTGTTCTCGCGTGCAAGGCAGCGTTTTTCAAGTCATGATTTCAGATCACCCAGTAACGAACCCTGAAATCGGCACCAAGTTTCCTTTCTTTCGTTGCCTGCAGCAGACAATGTTGTCCCTAAGCCAGTACTACCCTGCAGGAACTGAAGGTGAGGTCTTGAAATCAGTTTAGACATAAACTAAAAGCCACCTGCAAACCAATTCAGTGCCCTTCTGAAAAGTTTGTGGAGTACTAGATGCAGGCACCTAGCAGGTGCAGGCCACTGGCTGAGCCCAGACCCAGTTCCCCAAGGTCTCCTGGGCCAGGAGGGAGCCCCACATACAAGCATATCATCTCAGAGAGCCACTGGAATGATAAAGGAAGGTGTCCGGGCTCTGGGGCGAGGAGGGTCTCGTCTCTCCTTGGAGAAACTAGGCAAGGGGAGATGGACAGAAGTATTTACTGTCAAGAAGATGATCAAGTTCTAGCAAATGGAGTCAGGTATGCGGAAGAACTGGAAGTATATTAGTCTTTCTAGGGGTTTGGAGAGGCAAGTTTTAAGAGAATTGGTGGCCAGAGAAAAAGCTGGGGAGAGAGGAAGCACCATGTCTTACTAGTTTGGGATCCCCGGGCTCTCTGTAGAGCTGGTCCTGTGCCCTGCACCAACGACAGCAATAAGAGTGACCAATGGCAGTGATAGGACTAAACTTGCTGACAACTCACTCAGTGAGTTCTAGGAAATAGCTCCCAGGATCTTTTGCAACTGACATTTCAGCCCAGGTTGGCTGATCTATTGAGAGTTGCTCTGAAACGCTGGGGTTTTTTTGTTTTGTTTTGTTTTGTTTTGTTTATTTGTTTGTTTTTACCTCCAAGAGAAAGGAGGCCATTAAAACTGTACAACCCTTGGGGCTGGAGCGATAGCACAGCAGGTAGGGCATTTGCCTTGCATGTGGTCGACCCAGGTTTGATCCCCGGCATCCCATATGGTCCCCTTGAGCACTTCCAGGGGTAATTCCTGAGTGTATGTGCCAGGAGTGACCTCTGTGCATCGCCAGGTGTGACCCAAAAAGGAAAAAAACCCAAAAACTGTACAACCCTTGGCACAGCGGATTGGGCGTTTGCCTTGCACGCGGCCGACCCAGGTTCGAATCCCAGCATCCCATATGATCCCCTGAGCACCACCAGGAGTAATCCCTGAGTGGACCCAGGAGTAACCCCTGTGCATCTCGGGTGTGACCAAAAAAAGAAAAAGAAAAAAACCCAGCTGTCCCACTCTAGCCAAAGGACCCAATGCCTCTGCACCTGGAGAATTGTCTATGAAATGGGAATGATTGAGTTGTCATGTAAGTGAAACCAACTGCAAAGTGTGAGTCCTTGTTTTTGTCCCATTGGCAACACAATGCTGTTTCTCACCTCCAACAGCACCACCATTTACACAGAACCACCATGTTTGCGCCTTTGTGGCTGGAGGTGGGGCTGTTTGTAGAGATGCTCGGCCTGGCTCTGTAGCCGGGTGGGTCTCAGCATTGGTCCATTGCTGGAGCACTGCTTCATGGTGTTGGAGACCACCAGTGTCACCCCAGGGAGACCTCATGGACCTCCAGGGTAAAATGCAGCCTGCAGTGCTCTGGAGGCCATATGGTACGGTGCTCTAAGCCTGGGTCGAGCGTGTGCAGGCCCTGTGTTCCAGCCCTTGGAGCTGTCTGCCCGACCCAGCTTGCCTGCTTTCTCAAAGGTCTCTGGGAGGGCAGGAGAGGATGCAAGGTTCAGGCTGCCTTGCAACCAGTAGCTTCTGTTTCTGCTGGGATTGAAACAGAAGCAGGGAGCAAGGGCGGTGATAGATACCTGGGGACAAGTGGTTGAGCTGCCTTGGTCGACTGCCAGCTTTCCACTCTAAGCAGGGGTAAGGGGAGATGGGGCATAGAGGGTGCGGAGGAAGACCAGGGCCAGGAGTCCCCAGGGGTTATTGCATCCTCCTGCGTGTGTATGCATCTCCAACTTCTTTCTAAACAGGATTTTAGAGAGCAGTTTGCTCTCCTGCAAGGTAGGTCTCCTCCTGGCTCCCTCTTAGGAATGTAAATAACTGGGCCCAACCGTGAGCATTTAGACCAGAAGCCACGGATCTCGCTATGGTTTTCAAGCACACGGGCTTGAAGGTATGATGGGACCCTCCCACACCTACACACACCTGTGTGCAGAAGGACGCCCCGCCCCGCCAGCGGCTTCCTCCCCACCCCTGCAGGACAGGCTGGGCTGGCCTGGTCGCTGCCACCTCCCTGTCACTCAGCTCACTAGCTCCTCGGTGCTCCTCGGTGCGGCCTCTTTCACGGTAAATTGTTCAGAGCATTTATCTTCCATGCTAGCCAGCAGCAACTGCAAAAATACAGGCACACTCGCACACAGACTCACACACACACACACACACACACACACACACACACGGAGCCACTTATAGCTGATCACCTGTTTGCCCTGAGGCGAGGCTGGGAGGTCAGGCGAGACCCCGCCCTGCTGAATGCAGCTGCACCCTCCGCTCTGCAGCTAGGTCAGGGCGAGACGTTGTCTGCTAGACGAGTCAGCTCTTCCCCGCTGCTACCTCCAACTTGATTCCTTTTTTCTTGTTGGCTTTTGGGCCACACCTGACCAGACTTAGAACTTATTCCTGGCTCTTCCCTGGGGGGTGGGGGGGATGTCACTCCTGGAGGGCTCAGGGGACCAAATGGGGTACTGGGAATTGAACATGGGTCAGTTGCGTGCAAGACAAGCTTACCCACTATACTATTGCTCGGCCCCTCCTGCCTTTTTCCAAGAGTGACTTTATTTTGCAGCAGTGCTCAAGAGTTCTGGGGACCCCACAGGTGATTCTCAGCTGCCTGAGCACCTGGGTCAGTGCAAGGAACGAGGTTGCAATGCTGCCTCAGCCCCGCAGTGTTAGGGATACCCAGGTGACCCTGGCAGGGCTTGAGGCCACTCGGACCAGAGTCCTGGGTGGGGGGACCATGCGGAGCCAAGAATTGCACCCCGTGCACCCTCACCACTGTACTACCAGCCCCCTCTAAGAATGACTTGTGCCCGACCTTTAAAGCATCCGGGGACCAGCTGTTGCTCTTCTGACATTCGGCAGCCTGGCCCTGGCATGCAGTGCCCACATCCACAGGCGAACAGAGAGGACGGTAGGAATGAACTGCAACGCCCAGCATGATAATACAGCAGGTGGGGCACATACCTTGCACATGGCAGGCCCAGGTTTGATCCCCAGTGCACCACAGGTCCTCTGAGCCCGGCCAGAAGTGATCCCTGAGGGGGCTGAAGTGATAGCTCAGCGGGTAGTGTGTTTGCCTTGCACACGGCCGACCCGGGTTCGATTCCCAGCATCCCATACGGTCCCCCGAGCACCACCAGGAGTAATTTCTGAGTGCATGAGCCAGAAGTAACCCATGTGCATTCACTGGGTGTGACCCAAAAAGCCAAAAAAAAAAAAGCAGAATTGATCCCTGATCTCAGAGCCAGGAGAAACCTCCAAGCACAGCCAGGTGTGGGTCCACCCACACTCACACCCACACTCACACTCACACGAAGAAATGACTCTGCAAAAGTCCCCACAAGGCACCTGATCCTTCCCAATTACAAGTTTCTCTGTGCGTCCACGTCATAGGCCCACTGTGGGATTTTCATGAAATCATTGTGTATTCCCAGTCTCCAAGGTTAAAAATAAAGTGTCCACGGGAGACGGGAAAGCCCTGAAGTGAAATGTAAGCCAAATATTTACATCTAATGAAAATAAATAATAATACTGATTGGCGGGATCTGGCTGAAGTTCCATGGAACTAGGAAGCAATGTGGCACTGACGGGGGTGAGCCTGGGAAGCCGGAGGGACAGACTGACATGGAGCAGGACAGGGGGCATTGGCTCCAGGGACCCGAGAGAGGAACCTGGCCCTTGGGAAACCCCCAAACCGACAACAGGGAGACTTGGCAACTGAGGGGCAGCAGCCGTGTTTGATGAGGCAGCACGTTCGTTGTGGGCCCAGGAGGAGTGCGGGGAACGGAACCTCTTCTCTAGGGAGGAGTACGTCAAAGGCCTCTCGGTCCAGGGCTGCCCTGGACTAGCTGCAGCCCTTTGGCAACTGGCTCACCTTCCCCGGGCTTGCTTTTCCTCTAAAGAAGCGGTTGTCATGGTGCCTTTCTGTTGCTGTGAATGTGGCAAAGATCGAACAAAGTAATATGTGCATCCTATTATTACACATGGGGCACCCGTGTCTGATTCTGTGCGTATTATATGAAATGTGCTTATTGCTTAGAAAATTGTCACATACTTAGGACTGAGGGGTCAGAGAGGTAGGACAGTGTTTAGGGCACTGGCGTTGCATGCAGCCAAACTGTGGGTTCGTCTTCCCAGCACCCACTCGAGTCCCCTGAGCCCGCCAGGAATGACAACCTGAGCACAGAGGCAGGAGTAAGCCCTGAACCCTGCCAGGAATAACCTGGTGACTGGAGAGACAGTACTGTGAGATGCTTGCCTTGCACACAACTGACCCTAGTTCAATCCGTAGCATCACATATGGTCCCCTGAGCACTGCCAGGAGTGATCCCCGAGAGAAGAGTCAGGGGTAAGCTCTGAGCACTGCCAATACACACACACACACACACACAAAGACAAAAATAAAGGGCACAGTAATACTTAGAGAGGTTTGGGGAGTCCTAAATACAAAGCAAAAATTAGGACGAGGGCCATGTACTAGAGAGCCGACTCCATGTGGAGAATCAGAAAATAAAGTCACGGTAGAAGTAAACGCATGCGGGAACACACCTTTCTGAAGTTGGCTGAAGATACAGGAAATAGACATGGGTGAGCCATGAAGAGATCATACTAAGTAAAGCCAAGCAGTCACAAAAGGGCAAATGCCAACCACTTGGACTTATTTGACAACAGTCCAATTCCCAGTGACAGGAAATCGAACATCAGCTGCCAGGGCATGAGGGGAGAAGGGAAAGTTATTGTTTGGCAATTTGGAACAGTTTCCATGTATACAATGAGAGCCTGCCGGAGAGGGACTTCGTCCTGAGTACCACCTAGTGTACACCTAAAAGTGGTTAGAGTCAAGCAATATAAAATAAATTATTGTGGGCCTGCTGTGGGGGCAGGTTTGAGGGGTGTTTGGGAAAATGGAGACAGTGGTGGACAAAGGTGACAGTGGTTGGGATTGGTGTTGGAATATTGAGTGTCTGTAACAAATCATCATGAACAATTTTGTAAACCACAATGTTTAAATAAAGTGTGTGGGGGGGGGGTTAGAAAAGTCTGTTGTGTAATGCATATACTTAACCACAGTGCTTCAAATATGGGCTATAGTTATAGTCGTCGATATCGGGTTATTCAGAGAAGCAAGCGGACCGTGCTAGTTTGTAAGATTTACAAGCTAGCCAGAACTCGTACAAGCTAGGCAAAACTAGGTTCTGAGGTACAGGAGAAATTTCAAGGTTCATTTCCACCTCTTTGTGGATTTCAATGCCATTTTAAAGCCCAGATGCAGGAGGCAGGAAGAGCCAAATAAAAAAGAACTACTTTAACTAGAGGGAGGGACCGTTGACGTTGCTGGAGAGATCATTACGTGCCTGGAGTGTGGGCTGGACATGTGTTTTGAAGATAAAGCAGTAAGGAAGATGGATTTATGGAATCGGGAGATTGGTCACATTTGACAGGTGTGCAGTGACCGTTGACACGGCTGAGAAATAGTTCCGGTCATCACTTGTTCTGGTATTCATGCCAATCCTACTTTGCCTTTGCACATGGGTGAGAGAAAATCACTTTATAAAAATATTTTTTTCCAGTAGCTGGAATTTTTTTTTTTTAATTTCAGGTAGCTTCTAACCCTGAATCCTTGGGTCTTTTCTTGAACTGAAGGGAAAGAGTAAAATAGGAATGGATAGAATCGTAGGGAGCTGGCCAGAGAGCACTGGGCCAGGACCCCTGGGATCTGATGGGCCTAAGTGGAATTTAGTTCCTGTGCTTGTCAGGATTCAACAGTCTCACACTAATACTCTAAGTCAGATGTCCCTTTAAAATAAGATAGGCCAGGGAGCTGGAGCAATAGCACAGCGAGTAGGGCGTTTGCCTTGCATGCGGCCAGCCCGGGTTCGGTTCCCAGCATCCCATATGGTCCCCTGAGCACAGCCAGGAGTAATTCTTGCATGCATAAGCCAGGAGTAACCCCTGTGCATCGCCAGGTGTGACGCAAAAAAAAAATAATAATAATAAATAATAAGATAGGCCATAGGTGTTTGCGTTGTTGTTTGGGTTTTTTTTTTATTTCTTTGACAGGGAGGGCAGACCCAGTGGTGCTCAGGGCATTCTCCTGGCTCTGGTCTCAGGCATCAGATTGGGCAGAGCTCAGGGACCATCTCGGGTGCTGGGGACTGAACCCCAGTAGGCCACATGCAAGACAAGTGCCCTGCCTCCTCTATTATTGCTCCAGCCCCAGATCTGCCATTTTTAATTCTTCTCCCTAGAAAGCCTAATGAGTCAGATCCCAGGTCAGTCCAGTTTAGGCACCTGGGAAGTTCTGCATCTAGCAATCCTTGCACATGATGCTGTTGTTGTTTCTGGCTTTAAAAAAAGAAATGGTGGGGGGCGGGGTGGAGTGATAGCACAGCGGGTAAGGCATTTGCCTTGCATGCGGCTGACCCGGGTTCGATTTTCAGCATCCCATATGGTCCCCTGAGCACCACCAGGAGGAATTCCTGAGTGCAGAGCCAGGAGTAACCCCTGTGCATCGCTGGATGTGACCCAAAAAGAAAAAAATGGGGGGAGGGACTTGAGGGGTTTACAGTAGGTGGTGCTTGGGGGCTACTCGCAGCTCAGTGTCAGGGGTCACTCCTGGCAGTGCTGGGATAGCTCGACCCGCATGCAGCCCATGTTATTTGGATTCCCATAAATAGCAGGTAGTGTTATGAGCAGAAGGTCGTAGGTGAAGAAAGCAGCTGGTGTGAGTCGTGATGAAGCTCGGGGTGGAATGGTAGTCTTCTGCCTGTAACTGAAGCAAGGAAGCTCCCTCTGTGGCAGCTAATGAGCCTGAAGAACCTGCGGTGAGGCTGCGGGGTAGCCTGGGAATAGCAGCAGATGCCAGAGAGGGCACCAAGAGCCACCCTGGGCACTCTGCTGCCCACGCTGGGTGCCAGCGTGTTGGCAGGACCTGCCTCAATGTGCACATCTACAATTTAAACATGTGAAATCGGGCGTGCCCAGAGGCTCCCCAGAGAAAACCGGAAGTGGGGTTTGGAGGGCAGGGTGCTACGGGTGACCATGTGGGCAGGGTGGTGGGGACCTCCCCCTCCCTGCAGAGGGGCTGGGGTGATTAGAGATGAAGTGAAAAGAACTGATGCTCAGCAACGAGGGGAAAGGAGGCCTCGGGGTGACGCCGGCAGAGACCCAGGGACTTGGGCTGAGGCAGGAAATCGGTGAATAATGTCTGCCAATGTAGTGAAGAAATAGTTAGGAGTCAGATGGGTGCTAAGGAAGGTGTTGGTAGGAGACCCTCGTGAGGCGGAGCCTTCCTGGCCTACTTCGTTGTAGGGGGTCTTCCCCAGAGGCTTCCCCAGAGAGGCTGTGTGTGTGCCGGGCCGTAGAGACAGTCTGGAAAGGTGAACTTGAAATCTCATGTTCTCTAGCGAGACAAGCACCCGGCAGATGCTCTTTGAACTGGCAGTTGCAGTATGGAATAAATGGCAGCAACACTTGCACTTGTATGTAGTTTTTTCTGCCGTTGAGGTCTCCTGACCTCAAATGTCATCGTGAATGTTATCTTTTCTCCTTATTGAGTGATATCTTTAATGTCACCCTTACGGTCATCTTTTTCATTATTCACATTATTCACACCTCCTCTGAGCCTTTTCCGTTCGTTATAGCTCGTGATCAAAACTAAAACGGTATTCTAAATTATACGCTGTTAGCACATTTTTATTTTAAACGGGTATCGTGGCTCACCCTATCTTCTTCCCCATCGTTAGAAGCACCATATTGAATGGAAGTTGGGATGAAAAGACTTAAGACTCTGACTCAGTCATGGTACTGTGACCACCCCCTCCCCCCAAGCACCCCAAGATCAATATTCATTTTGCAACTTGAGGTGTACTGTGGCAAAGTGTATCATCTTCATATTGTAAACCAATACTATTTAACCGCCACTGGTTCCATGAAACAAAAATCATGAACTATTTAATTTGTAGCTCTCACAGACTGTGCCAGATTGTAGATGGACTTGACCAGGACGCTGGTGGACTGCTGGGAAAGGCACTGGCTTTCGGAAGACATGAGGGTTCCTAGTAAACTCTATTTTCTTTAATATTTTTAGTTGATGGGGGTCTGTTGGCCAATGTAATTAATATTCATTACTAATTTGAGGTCAAATGGCAACGTTACTGGCACCCGCTCAAGCAAATCGAAGATCAACGGGACGACAAGTAATACAAGTGATACAATTTGGGGTGGGGGTTTACACGTGACTTCATTCCTTTTGTGGTGCTCAGACGCCATTCCTGGATTAGTACTCAGGAAATGTATGGTATGAAGTAGCAAACCCAGAGCTCCCACATGCAAAGGATGCACTTCAGCCCTTTGAGTCATCTCTCCAGTCCCAAATAACTTGTAGCACTTGATTAGACCTGATCTGGTGATAGGCTGCTAACAATTTCTTGTGTCTTCAACTCTTCCAGAATCTAAAAAACTAACAATATGTGGGAGGGGGAAAAAGTTTGACCTACTTAGGATCTGTACATGATACACAGATAAAAATAATTTCTCTGCACCAATTAACTGAAAAGTCTTCAACTATAACGACTTGGAAGCTTTCCATTTCTAAAATTGGTGCCCAGAACATTAAGTGACTTGCTGTCGGAAAAGATGAGTTGGCTTTATTTAATCCCTTGCTGAGCTTTTCATTGGAAATAATTCAATAAGACCCTTTGTATGCCTCATTCTTTCAATTAATTATAAGAGAATAATGTAATTTTGAAAGGACAAATATATGACTAATCCTTCATTCCCATGTCTGAGTTTATGCGTCTCTTGATTTCCATGTATCTGATTATCTATTCAGATAACTCTACAATGTGAACTAAAATCCCATCATTATTGCCTTATTGCTTCCTGTCCAGCTTAGGCACCCAGAAAGTAACATTTTCGGTCCCACCCCTGTGTTTTTACCAGCAGCAAGTCTATGAAGGGAAGAGTGGGTACAGAGAGATATCGGCTGCTGCCTTTTCCTCTTCCTGAGAAGGCAAAACAAATCCTCGTGACAAGAAGAGAGAGTGAGCCCATGGGAGGAAGAGAACACAATTGAGTGTCTTAAAACCTTAGGACCTTGGGGCTGAAGCGATAGCACAGTGGGTAGGGCGTTTGCCTTGCACGAGGCCAACCCGGGTTTGATTCCCAGCATCCCATATGGTCCCCTGAGCACCGCCAGGAACAATTCCTGAGTGCAGAGCCAGGAGTAATCCCTGTGCATCGCCTGGTGTGATCCAAAAAAAAAAAAAAAAAGCAAAACCTTAGGACCTCATCGCAGAAGTAGTTCTATTTCTACTTGGGAACTCAGGGAGAGGGGCCTCGAACATCAGGTCTAGGTCATGAGGAAGGTACTTTAGAACCTGGCTCAAAGAAATGGGGAAGAGAAGTCCGCTCTAGAAGTTTTGCAAATTGTTAATGCAAAAGAACTAAGTATGTGGAAACGTTTTGACAACAGTAGAGTGAGTGATCCCAAACGTCCCTGCTCTTCTGACTTTGTGTGTCTCTAAGTTTTCTCTTAGTCAGAGTTAAAATGATAAAAGGGAAAGATTTTTTTTAATCAGAAATCAGACAATCTCAAATGATTATAGTAGTAGCCTCACTTATATTTTTCAAATTGACTGGGAATTTCTGATAATAATTTATAAACAAAATATATTCATTCTTTTTAAGAGAGGGTAGTTAAAGTGCATTAGTGGGCAAGAGAGGACTTCGGGAGATTGAGACTTGGCCAAACACATGTTTGGTAACTATCTAGATTTTTTGTTTGCTTGGGTGTTCAGGGCTTACTCCTAGCTGTCTGCTCGGGGGGCACTCCTGGCCTTGCTTGGGAGCCACATGTGGTGCTGGGGATCAAACCCAGGTTGACTGAATACAAGGCAAGTGCCCTTCCCATTGTATTATCTCTCCAGTCCCACAATTAAACAAAATCATTGTGGGTATGTTTTGTGCTAAGGAAGGAGGAAGAAAGTGACCACTGTGCTAGTAGCTTTTAAGTGAATGTGAATCTTCAGATCTTATTTCTAGTCACTCCGTTAGCATCCTTCACTGTATCACTGTATCACTGTCATCCCATTGCTCATTGATTTGTTTGAGTGGACACCAGTAATGTCTCCATTGTGAGACTTGTTTTCGTGCGGGCGAGATACTCTCGGTAGCTTGCCAGGCTCTCCTAGAGGGGCGGAGGAATCGAACCTGGGTCGGCCGCATGCAAGGCAAACGCTCTACCTGCTGTGCTATCGATCCAGCCCTTTAGCATCCTTGGAACAAATAATTTAGCATCTTTGGAACAAATAATTTTTTTAAAAAATCAAGATTCACAAAGACCATGCTAGAAAAATAATGCATCAGTTCCTCTGGGCGAAAGGGGTTAGCTTTCTTTTCAGATCCCGTGATCTGGTCGCCAGGCTGCGGGTGGACAGCCTCTGATGAAAGGAATGGGCGAGCCAGGCAAGAGTGTCCAGCCTTGGACTCCTCCTTGACTCTCCCTTAGCTGTTTCCCCTGGACCAGATTCATCAGTCTTGATACAGCTTTCACCGTAAAATGTCACTTAAACCAGAAGTGCAGGGAGGGCCAGTTTTAGAGTAAGTGGGCAAGAGAGTGACCTCTGCCCCACCACGTCCAGCCCCCCTCTGTTGTTTTCAGCCGGCTCCTTTCGGGAGGAAATGCCACCACCTCTGGATTAGCCATACAGGGAAAGCCAGTAATGCTCAGTAAAATGAAAAAGGTAACAAAGTCAATGGCCTCCCAAAGGACATAAGGTGTCAGGAGTGAAATCATTTCTGATTTGGGGGCTGGAGTAATAGCACAGCGGGTAGGGCGTTTGCCTTGCATGTGGCCAACCTGGGTTCAATTCCCAGCATCCCATACGATCCCCCAAGCACCACCAGGAGTAATTTCTGAGTGCAGAGCCAGGAGTAACCCCCATGCATCACCAGGTGAAAGAGAGAGAGAGAGAGAGAGAGAGAGAGAGAGAGAGAGAGAGAGAGAGAGAGAGGAAGAGAGAGAGAGAGAAGAAAGAAAGAAAGAAAGAAAGAAAGAAAGAAAGAAAGAAAGAAAGAAAGAAAGAAAGAAAGAAAGAAGGGAGGGAGGGAGGGAGGGAGGGAGGGAGGGAGGGAGGGAGGGAGGGAGGGAGGGAGGGAGGGAGGGAGGGAGGGAGGAAAGAAAGAAAGAAAGAAAGAAAGAAAGAAAGAAAGAAAGAAAGAAAGAAAGAAAGAAAGAAAGAAAGAAAGAAAGAAAGAAAGAAAGAAAGAAAGAAAGTGTTTCTGGTTTAATGTCATCTGTCAGAACCTCTGGGAGGAGTCTGCGGTGGGTGAGGCTGACTCCCCGCAGGCTCTAGGTCACTTCCCCGAGCCCA